>NC_088248.1:50872638-51180852 GCF_036013445.1 Caloenas nicobarica | reverse complement strand
ACAGGTACATTTTGTTCTCAGAATAATTTTTAAAGAGGTTTTGAAATCACTAGGCTATCATCTTTCACCACTGGTATTCGAGACTGTGCTGTCCTAGCTTCTTACTTATTCTTTTCTTTGTGTACAACAACATTTAGCAAGGAAATGGAAAGAACACCGCTGAGTTTTCCTTCTTGTTCCAGCATGAGTGTGGGGAACCTAATGCCACTATATGGTAACACTTAGAATGAATTTCAGCTGATATTGAAACAGTGAGAGACAAAAGTAACTGAATGCAAGGGGTCAAAAATCATACCTGCAAGACCCTTTGTCACTAGAAAATAGGTCATTTTGTGCTATTTTTGAGGATGCTTGTGACATTTCTGGTAATCATCTTATTGTCTTGGCAATATTCAAATTACAATTCTATTTTAAAAAATAACACCTGGGTACATTTGCTGTTAGAATGCCTAGACGGAGGACAAAAATCTCACTGAATGCTTAATTGAATGAATCATGCCTGATCCGCATTTGTGTTCCTGGTGATCGATTTTTCTGGCTCAGCAGCTCTGCTGGGTGCATACAAACTCAGGGTACCAGAAGCACTTTTCAATAAGCACATCTATTCAGTTAAGCTGCCTAAACTTCTTGTACCTTTTCCACGTTCCTAATTTAAATTGGCAGTGCTTGTGAATGGTATCAGGTTGTCAGCACTAGAGAAAAGAACCGTTCCTTTTGTTCCCAGAACTAGTACAGTGTGAGCTTTCTCATCTAGGGGCACAGGATGAAGAGGAGGGAAAAGTTCCCATCCTTTATGTAAAGCAAGAGCCATAAAGGATGACTGATTTTACAACTCAGCGTTAGACTTAACAGAGGAGTTGCTGCTGAATCCTATGG
The DNA here is from genome assembly GCF_036013445.1 of Caloenas nicobarica. NCBI lineage: Eukaryota > Metazoa > Chordata > Aves > Columbiformes > Columbidae > Caloenas > Caloenas nicobarica. Next base: position 51,179,976 of record NC_088248.1, on the reverse strand, counting down.
ATACCAGTTTAGACTGGTAATCTCTCATTTTTTTGTCAGGAGGACAGTGCACTGTAACAAAACCCCTTCCACCACAGAGTATCACAGATCAATACGCAGTGTCCATGTTGCTTGGTTATATGTAGATAATCCTTGACCCTGTGCTCCATAGAGGAGGTAATAACACCATGTGTATCTTCATGCACTCATGTGCCTCTTTATTAACTGAGCAATCTAATGTATATATTTATTAAAAATATGGAAAGTAATATATCCCACAGTACAACTGGAGTACCTTATTGAACCATTAAAGAGTAATTAATTTATACTCATATCTTCACATTAATAATGTAATCAAGATCAGAGTGGCTAAACAAGTATGTTCTGAAGTTGTTGCTATTAAGGCAATCAAATTCCACAAACCTGTTACCAAGGTTTCTTTGTCTTACCTAGAAACACTTCAGCCCTACAAATTATCACATTGCAAAACCTTGATACTTTGCCATTCAACAAAATGCCTTATTCTCTCAGTGAAAAAAATGAACAAACACCACCCCCCCCCCCCGCCAAAGCTACAAACAAACCTATTTCTGCTTCTGATATGCCAGCTAGAAAAAGCTCTATCCCGAAAGTGCCCCAAACAGCTGGGTGACCATAGCACCCAGGAAGCCTGTGAAGTGGGTGTTTGGTTGCAGATGTGGTGATCTCAGCATACTGGATGTGCTCTTCCATTGACGATCTTGAAAGCTTCTGGTTATAGTGCTGAATGCAGTTTGGCTTGGATAAAAATCACATTGAGCACCAGTTTGAAGAGGGAGTGGTTTTGGCAACTGCTGCCGAGATAATTAATCTAATTCTGGTCTAAACCGTTGCTTGTCCCAGTAAGGAAATGGGTTTCCTGCACCTCCTCACATGAAACAAGTTCTTTGTGCAGCTCCTCCTTAGCTGACAAGCAACCCCCTGTGCCCATCTCCTTTCCTAGAGCTGTCTCCGGGGTGTCTCCCCCAGTCCTGGCCTTTTAACATGATGCTTCACCTTCAGCACCATCTTCTCCAGCAAGACTCCAGCAGAGAAGGGAAGGTGAGTAGTAGATTGGGTTAAATTATCTTCCCTCTGAAATCCTTCTGTTTCATGCCCCTGCCAGGTCTTCTTCCTGCTACCCACCTTCATCCCTCCTCTTCACCTGGTCAGATGGGGAATCCACAATCCTGCTGCCCAAGGTGCACAACACTTTGGAAACAAGCAGTCTACTACAGCCCTGTGCATATTTTAAAAAACATGGACCTATGCCCTTTTTACAAGCCAGTTATAAATTGTTTCATTGTTTACCGATTCAGTTGTGTATTTTTCACACAGGCTCACTTAGCAAAGGAATGCTTCTATTTAAGTCTCTTGCCAAGGTGAAGTGAAAACCTGGCTTGCAAAATCACTTCTATTCACATTAGAAAATACTTTTTGCTGTTATTTGTGGACTTTGGATCAGAAATGCTCTGTGTTATATGCGTTCCCCACTGACTGCTGTGTAATTAGGCTCCGATGTTTTGGTGGAAGAACGCTCCCCAGGCTGCTGCCGGAGTGGCGTGCTCCCTGGTGCACCTGCACAAAGCTGCCTGATAAGACAGCTCTAATCTGCACCTGCAGGAATGTGGTGTGGATCAGCAGCAAGTCACCAGTACACCAGCTCCACTGTATCCCCAGTTAAGCTGTAACCGATATATAAACAGGGAAAAAAAAAAAGCCAACTTTTTTTTTTTTTTTGGTGACAAGCAGTGCATAGAATTAGAGTGCCTTAGATCTGTGTTTTTTAAAAAAATTTCAGTGGCTTTCAAACACTAGGATTTGGTTCAGATCCTGCAATGGTAGAGAAAGTTTGCAAAACAAAATCCAGGCAATCTTACAATTGCTAGATTTTTTTTTCTCTCTGCAACCTGCAATTCTTCTGATAGGTAAAACCAAATTAATAGTTCTCCCTTTTTAAAATCTAGGAAGCAATTAGAACCATTCTTTCAAAAGCCATGTTTTTTTTCTAGCACTTTATTTTAAATATGTGTTGTAATTTCTTGTCATATATGAACACATAAGTTATCAACTAAGATCCAAGCAACATTTTGCTGAACTCTGCACTTGCTTGTTTGTGGTCAGGCAGTCTTTTTTTTGGTAAGCTATTCAAATTAAAAATACCAATAGGAGGAGAGAAGTACTTTTCTTACCCACATACAGGTCATTGCAGAATCATGTGGACCACTAGTTTAGGCAGCAGGATTCAGTGGGACTGAGTGACTGGGATTCAGTGGGACTGAGTGACTGTCTGTCCTAACTGCTGCTCTGCTCTCTGTTACCATGGATCTCCACCAAACGTCACAGGTGACAGACCCGCACCTAGATGTGTGATTGGTATCCATGGCTCCCTTCATTTAGACAATTGACTGATCAAGACAGATTTTCCTAGGAAGACCAGGTTTATTTCTTGAGGTTATTTTTCTCAGATATCAGATATACTTCTAGCTGAACAGTTAGCAAGAAATCGCAACAGAGTAAGAACCAGCCTGGGCCCAGCTGGCTCTGTTAGCAGGTTGCGTGCCATGTCACGCTCCTTTCTTTTCAGCCCCGCAGCACTAAAGAATATGCAGAACAGACTGAAACATTATCTCGTCACAGCAAAAACCTATACATAGGAGTCTTTCTAAAATCACAGCCTGTAAATTGGTTTTTTCCTCTTCCAATATCTTAGAAACAGATAAGCTCTAACTGAATAGTTTTCATATTACCTGCTCCTGCTCTCCAAAGAGACAAACAACAGAGCACTGGGGCACTGTCACGGTGAATAGACCATATCTCTCGGTGACTTGAAGAGTTTTCCTTACTAAAGATGTTTTCCTGACTCAAGTCCGGACCTGTGATAATGCAGCCCCTTTTACAGCCACTCTTACTCTGATATCTGAGTGGTTTTGGAGACTTGAATGTGTTTATCTCCTCTGTGATAGAGCAAGGCTGCACACAATTTGCACAGTTAAACAGAAAAGCTGTGGCAGCAGGGAATCAGACTGAAATCTTGGAAATCATGGACTATCAAAACATTCTTCACCTTGTTAATGTTTTACTAATGGGATGGATGCATTTTTGCCTTTTCGTTTGTTTGTTTTTGTTTTGCTTATGTTCCCAGGTGTCTTGGTCTATTACACTTTTCCTGACAATGTACAGACTTAAAATCACAGCTTGCATTAAATCCCTGTCCATTTTAGTATCATTTGATGCATTTTGCAACAATTTAATTGTTGCCCTTTCACACGAGGTGAAGGAAGAAAACAGGACATGCTGTTTTCAGAACGTTTTTCCCAAGATTTCACAAGAGCCAGCCTCTGACCCAGGCTGCATCTCCACCTTGGCAGGATGCACTCTTGCGTGGGGGAACCTATAAAGGAGCCCCACTGTGACATGATCTTGAGATCACCACCACTGTGGTCTCAGAACATCCAGCTCTGGGTAAATTATAGCCTCACAAACCTTCCGCCTGGCTTACACATCACTGCCGCAACAATGAGTTCACAGTGATATTGGCAACAGAGGAGATGGCCATAAATGTGACAGTGTATGTGTGCTGCATGCCCTTAATTGTGACACCAGTTCCCAGCAGGGACACTAGTGAGAGTTCTGGGGTTATTTTAAAAAAGTTAATGAGGGAAGGGAGACTCCAGCATTGCAACTGCTCTTCAGAGTAACCCCTATCAGATTACTCATAGTTCTCCTCTTACTGGGCATGTGGGGGTGTAGTTGAAGTGTTTCTCCAAGACGAGCTATGTCCTGCTGCATTATTCATGGATATAGACCAGCTTGCTTTAGCCTGAAAGGCATGTAGGAGGAAAACTCGGTTCAATTTGTTCATGGCATGACAGTACCGTAATTTCTAAGACAGCCAGTGTGGCTGCTGAGTTAGTTGGGAAACTGTGCTGTGCACAGGGCTGCGCTCCTGCCAAGTCACTCACACGAGTGTCAGCCGGGCAATGCTTCTGTGCTCTTCATTTGTGAGAGAGGTGAAATTAAAACAAAACAAAACAAAACAAAAACAAAAACAAAAAACCCGACCAAACGGAAAAAAAACCAAACCAAGACAAACAAGCCTTTAAGTGTGAGCCTGTCTTTAAGGACACAGTGGGACAGGGAAGAGTTATGTACCAACCACTTTAATTCCTGACACATGAGCAGTTTGAGTTTCCTGTCTTTTAGAAGTATTTGTAGTGCACATCCCTGTAAAATTCAGCTTCCTTCAGTCTTCTTGTCTTTTTGAGAAACTCAAAGGTGGGAAATTCAAGGGCAGATCCAGCTCAGAGCTCTGGCTGATTCACGTCCAGCCCTGAGATGGGATCCATTTACAGACCACTACTGCAGCTTGCTTTATTGAGTCCTCTCTGGAAGATGGTCCCAGGTGAAGGAGTATAAAAGAGCAGCTAGGGACAAAGCCAGTCTGAAAGTGCAAAAGCTCTGGAAATACATTTCTGCGGATTTTCTCTCCTGAGCTGATGGGAGCTTGGCTGGAAGACCCCATTGAGGAAGGGGGGATACATGCAGCAAGTATGGTCCCTGTCAGGATTACTATTAACAATCTTTGCTTTGTTAGGCACAAAAAATAAATCTGTCTTTTAATTTACTTGTTATGCTTTACTTGCTTTGTTTACTTCTTTGCACTTCTTTTTCTCAGTCTGGACAGAGGAAGAAATTTCTCCTTTTTCATTCATATTATTAGTGATAGCATCCCCGAACAACCATCTTCAAAATGTAATTTAGTCATTTAAAAATTAGTGTTTTTAAAATGAAACGGAAATTATTCATACCTATATTTATTTTGATTAGGGTTTAAATATTAGACAAAGTCGGACTAAATAATACCCTTTAGACAATGAAGCCCCTGCAAATATCTCTTTATATTATATACTGTTGCCCAAAGACTCAGTCATGTGGCAATCAACAGATACATATTCTATATCCGCTTTCCCTATAGTTAAATAAACTTTTAAAGCAAATGTTTAGCTCCTGACCATCAATCTGAATGTAATAATGGGGCTGTTTAAAGCCAGATAGGCTTCCCCGCTCCCCATTCTATTAAAATATTTACATTGTAATAACTCAGTAGGGGTTTTTTTTGTTTTTCTTTTTTACTAAATGGAAGGCCTGTAAGTGGGTGAAAGTATTTTAAAGCAGGGCGAAACTGAAGGGACATGACATGTTATTGAATTAAGGGCCTTAGAAGGTGAGGGCTGTGCAGTCATAAATTCCAGGAATGCGGATGTGACTCTCTGAATGTGTATATGAAGTTGACAGAGTTTGACAGCTACCATCTGTGAACAATAATGTATAGAGAAGCAGGGCTACATGATGCAGGCTGGAATGTACCTATCAAGCTCTGAGGACTACAACAATTTACTACTCATTATCAGTGACTGTGGTCATGATTAGCTGCAGGGGTTGGAATGAAACTTGGAAATGATGAGAACAAAGCTCCTCTTGTTAAAGCAGAGTAATTAGTTTAATACATACGAGGAGAAAATGGGCAGGAGACTTCCTTTTTTTCTTTTTTTTCTCTTTTCCCCCTTTTATTAAGTGTTTACCATCCAGGCCCTGCTCAGGAACACTAAAAACTGCACAGTGAAAATGGATGGACTGTTACTTCTTTCTGCATCACTTGAAATACGAGAAAATGGCTATTTTGTATTCATGCCCTTACTATTCTGGGGCTTTCCTTGACTCTACAGTCTTTGCAGCAGAGAATGACAGAGATGTAATTATGTGATAACTGTGCTCATGCTGCATTTGTTGATCAAAGCTTATTTCTTGTAGTCTGTACTCTTCTATGTTCCATCAGACTGCAGAATATTGGCAAAAATATACCTTTGAGCTACAGCATCTTGTAAACAATATTTCTATTTCAGAAAAGGTGCCTTTGCTGTTTTCTAGTCCTGCATATTCCAAACAAATCTGTGTTTTCCCACAGGTTAGTATTTTTTTCTTGGTAAACACCACCATGTACAGTACAGCTGGAGCCACAGAGAAATATTGTGAATTCTCATTTAAGGTTGCCCAAATACACTATCTGTCGAGACAGAGAACAAGCTTATTGCTGAGCATAAATTGGCATGGGTCGGTCATACTTAAAATTGTGTTTATACAAGCTGAGAATCTGTCTGAGAACATCAGGGAAATTATCAGATGAGAAACAGAAAGCATACTGTCTACATAATGCATATCTCAATGCCCACAATAATATGTATTCTCATTCTTTTCCTGCAAGAATTTGCTTTTCTTACAAAAATGACATCAATCCCAGTCTCCACACATTAGTCAATAGTGAACTCTGACAGCAGTTTTCGCTCCAACAACAAGGTGCCCAGATTCCCAGGAAGGGCATTTGACTTTGAAAAACATCCAGCAAAAACAACACATAGAAAGAAAGACACGGCAGGAAGTCTATTAAGCAAGAAAGATACCATCCATCCTCTTTTAATTGAAAGAGAAAGGTTAAGGTTGGTTTAAAAAGAATGTGTGAGCAGACAAGGAAAGTATAGTAAGCAGTTCCTGTGATAGATGGTTTAAATTTAGTTGCTCCTGCCTGTGGTGGGGGTGGTGGGGTTGGACTGTGTGACCATGTTGAGTCCTTTTTACTGCTGTTGTCAAAGGAAAAGATGAGGACATTTCTCAAGTGGAAAGGCAGCATGATTTTCCATTATCTGCTTTAGAAAAACATACACCAGTGAGGTTATCAACAGAATGCCATTAATATAGATGTGTTGCGCCCGTGTAAAGTGACTTACACAGACATGACGTAAAGGTGTGCCTGTCACAGCCACGGACATGCTCCTTATCTCTTGAATAAACTAACCTACCCTGAGTCTGGGGTTGGCACATTTCTAGTATCCAGGTTAGCTTGGTATATTTTTTCTGCATTGAGATGACTGCAGGCTAAACATGCCATTGCAATGGCAAACGGCTGGAACAAGTGGGATAAAGTGAGGTGCTCTTCTCTTGTGTTCCTCATCTTGAGTGGCAATTTGACTTACATCAGTCAATGCATACATAGCCTTACTATATCAGGATCTTTTCCTGATTAGTTCATTTTCAGCTAAATAAAGTAGAAAGAGATCAGTTTCTTTAACATTTTCCTCAACATTTTTTGACTTTTCTTTGCACAAGCTGTATCTCGGAAATGGAAGAAAGGTGTGTAGGTTAGATTTTTGATGGAAACAGTTTATTTTTCAGTGGTGAAAAAACATTTTTTCCATCTAGCTCTAATTAGCAATATATAAAAGTGCATTTCCTGAAGGAAATTAATATGCAGATGACTCAGGTATTGCTGTGGAAAGAGGCAAGCAGTGTGATGATTCAGTGTTGTAGTGAGTTGATAGTTGATAGTGATAAATGTGGGCCGGATCTTGTATAATTGTCAGGTGAGTGGTAGCCACTGGACTAGCAAAGCACGGACACAGCAAACTGCTGCTTCTGGTACTGCTGGTGTGCCATTTTGTGCCTTATTTTCTTGTCCAGAGCCTGTTCAGGAGCCTGTTAACACAAATTAGTGGCATCCAACTCATTCCTCCCCTTGCACTAGGCTTCCCTATTGCTTTTCCCTGTTTATACAGCACCTGCCACAGTGCAAATCATAGTCTTAATGACGATTGTTTAAAAGTAAGTTAAACAATAAACAGGAGACATTAACCAGACCTTCTCACCACCACCTACTAGGATGGATTTGAGACAGTCTGAAGACAATTTCACTGACCATTTCTCCTCTTTTTGTATCGGATCATTCCCCAAATAATTTGGTATTCAGACATCACCCATAGAGACATTAGCTGCCAAATATCCAATAATAAGTACTAGTCAGGAACTTAGATGTGTCTTTGTGTTCTGAAAACTTTCCTCCCTGCAGATCTTTCTTAACAGGTCCCGTTCTCTTGGTATCACAGTTAAAATGGACATGATATGCAAAAGGAACCTCCTGCTGATTGCCTGTGATGCTGTTTGATGTTGCATGCAATCAGTTTTGTTCTCAGCCTGTTCAGATTTCTGCTGGGTGAGGGTGACCTCCATTAATTAGGCACTGTTATAATTTGCATCTACTGCCTGTAAGACAGAAAACATGCCTACAAACACAAGATGGACTGACACAGACTGGAGCACAAACCATCAACCCAAATACAAACTGCCCTGGGGCTCTACACAGATGTCACAGACACATGCTGGTGTGGAAAGCTCTTACTACCTGCTATGTTTTTCCTGCTATCGTTATCTGTAATAGCAAGATAAAAGCTTGTTGAGGTTTGCCATGCTTTTCATGTCCTTTATTTTGCTGTGTAGACATTTCCAAAGGCATTAACACTTTTAAGACCATACCAGCCTGTAAAACAACCATTCTCTAAGCCTGCCTGTCTAATGCAGATAACCTACTGCATTCCTTCAAAGCAGTAAAGAAAACAGCAGCAACTCTGAAATTGCCTGTAATTTTCCTCCTAGCATTTTGTAACTATGCTATTTTACCTGTCTCTTTTATATGGGGGCAGTTTCTGTGGCTTTAGGATTGTATGTCTCTAAAAAGCCTTTCTTTATATGCTTTAAAACTTCAGTGTTACATCAAAGTTAGTAGAGCGGCTACCAAACATTTTAATACCAAGTTACAAGTATTTCTTGTCTTTAACAGCATTTGTTGCTCTCCCCATCCCAACAAGCGAGTACAGTAGAGAGACTGGGCAGTCTCACCTCATTCTCTACTTTTACTCGCTCATTTTAAAATCTGCTGTCAGCCAAGAATTTGTCGTACTTGTTCCCCCAGCTCCTAGTTCTCCTTTGCATTCAAGCCATCTTGTAGTGATTAACCAGCTTATAAACACAGTAAGAATTACTACCACTAATGAGTATAACCTAAAAAGATGGTAATCTCAAAGGGGTTTGTGGCTACTTCATGCCCAACAAGTTCAACCTCAACAGGTTCCAGAGTTAACACATTAATTTGTGTAATGTGGTTTTGAGACATTGTTGGGTTGTTGGGATTGTTAATTTGCTTTATTGCTTTTGATTAAGTAGTAAGTCTCTGGAGATATTTTCAAAATGTACAACATTGGTCCAACTCAGCTGAGTGATAACATTTTCATTTATTTTCACTATTCCATGCTTTTCTTTGCCTCTGTATTTTCATGACATTAAGCTGTAGATTTTAGAGGACAAAAGGTTAGTTCTAAAAGATCAGCTGCCTTACTGTTGCCCGCCCTTGCAAAATGTTTACATTTAGTTTTACTGAAGAGTAATATTTCTTTCCACTGAACACAGCTTTTTAAAACATTTTTATGACTGTTCAAGATCTGATACAAACCTTAAGCTTTGTGCAGGATTCTAATATGCTGAGTATGTATCGACGTTTGGAAATAAGTACAAACACCTTTTATTCTGTATAACTTTCATATTGTTTAGCTGAATGATTTTTAAGATGGCCTTTCTCAGGTTTCAGGTACAAGGCAGACCTTAGAGAACAAGTGTTGTGGTTCCTATGGGGTTAACGTCTAGACGCATCCCTGAGTACCCAGAAAATGGGTTCAAGAGTAAAACCTGATGCTGTCCTTTTAATGAGAAATCTGATAATAAAGAACAATAAACTAAGAAAATGGGCTAGATGAGCATTAGACAACTCTGGCAGGCAGGCCAGCATTAGCAGCAAGCCTGGGGTGCAGGACACCTGCAGGCACATTGCCCTGTCCCCATATCATGGCTACTGGCTCCCTGCTTATCAATTAAGAAGTAATTGAACTTGACCTGCATTCCCCCTCCGAGCATTTCAGAGATCTGGATCACTGTGAGTCTCTATCTCCTGCTGTTTCCAAAAGCAGAGCCAGCAGGGGGGAGAAAATGAACACCACAAAATGCATGAACTTGACCATGACCTTAAAAAATCCACCCACACCCTCCACAAACTGGTTATTGTCAGGCTGCCCCGCTGCTGAGCTGGCAATTTTTGAGCCCCAGTCAAGAACACTGCAGAGCTTACCTGTGACTGTAATAGAGAACAGGGCAGGTCTGTGAAGCTGTCTGGTTTTCAGACTGCCCTGTTTCACTTAGCACAAGAGGGCTCCAGGGGAGGTCTGAACAGTTGCACGGTGCGTATGGCTCATTATAATAATAAAGGTTGACTTGGGCTTGTTTCCAGTCTATGCTCTAATGAGAGATAGCAGGTTACATTCACCAATAGGATAACAGCCCCTAACTTTCCAGCTAGAATTGTTAATGAATCATTGGTTTGTCTCTGTTCAGATGGGATATGACATTCTAGCAACAGTCATTGGCTTGGTTTACTCAAGAAATGGTTTATTTTTCAAGAGGGAGGTCTGTTCATGTTAATTATTCTCACAGCTGGGATGGAAGTATACAGCACTTAAGCTCCTCTTACAATTCAGAGCAGGCAAATGCCAATAGCTGTGAAGCAGCTTTAGATTTAAGACCTCCATATTTCACAAAATAACAGGTACAGTTGTTTCCTTCCCTCCCTGCGCTGAATATTTAGTGCTATGAAGGACTGGAAAAAAATATGTAAGCTCTTCTGAAAGGAAACTGGAGCCAAAGCCTCCTTCCTTCAGCCAAATGCCCACATTAGTAGATGACATAGAGAGGTGCTCTCTTGCTTGCTCTCTCTCTCTCTCGCTCTCTGACACTTGTTTCTTTTCTGTCCTATCTCTCTGCTTTGATAACAGAGGCCGGGAATGCCCTGTCTCCATAGAAGAAGCAGTTCAGTGGCTGGAGGAGACTCCTGGAAGGGGCAAGATATGGCTTTGAATCATCTTACACTGGGGAGAGCACTGATTGTAGGTCTGCTGCTTTCTAGATGAGGACTTCAACCTCCAGGTAGTTATGGGTGATCATAGGCAGTCTCCATTGCTCTGTCCTCTAAAGTGAAAAAAATTAGCTGAACAGCACCCAAAGAATTGAGCTGTGTCTCTGAGCATCACTATCCCTGAGTGTCTTAGTAAAGCTTGGCCTAAGGAACTTCACAGCACCCATGTTTTTTGCAACCAAGATCGTCATGAAACCCTACATCCTTTTGGACACAACAAATGGACTGGCTGGGAGTAAAAGCATCATCCTTCCTACTGACTCTGGCTGATAGAAAAGTCCCTGTGAAGTTCTGTGGGCCAGAAAAAGTCCTGTGAAGCTCCTCCTGAAGCTGCTTGGGCCATCCCCCAGGAGAGGAGCACCATTGACAACAGGGCAGGCAGAGCCTCCAGGCTTTTAACCTCATCCTCGATTCAGCAGTTGATGGGTGGCTCTGCCATCTTGCCAAGTTGATAGAACTTAAACTCTGCTAGGGAGTCATGAGACTTCTGTCCCATAAAGCTCCCCTCTAGCTTTCATCCTTTGCCAGTGCAATCTGGCTTTGCTTGCATTCCAAAAGCACCTGCACATTTTTTTGCAAGTCACTGTTTTATTTACAATGCATCACACCTTGATAGTTTTTTCATCTACCCACCTCAAAGCCCTTGATGATGATGGGAAACATTATTGCCTCATTCCAGAGATGGGGAAAATGAGGAACCAGTCAATTTAGGTTGCCTTTGATATGATTCAGAACTGGAAGTAATACAGCATTACAGCAAACAGCTAGGTGAACATTTCAGTATTTATGGTCTATTGGAGAGGTCTAACTACATGTTCTATAGGTAGGTGAACAGCAGAGCATGTTTTAGAAATACACGCTCTGTGCCCACAATTCATACCCCCCCCAAAAATATATCAATGGACTTGGAGAATGGGAAGGGAGAAGAGAAGGAAAGGGAAATGGGAAAGAAGCTTCTTGAACCACATATAAAGTGCTTGCTCGATTTTCCTGCAATTAAGAAATCAGCAACATGTACTTTTTTTCTTCTTAATATTACTTTGTGTTCAGCATGCTTCTTCTTGGTAAAGCTGGCTGACTACCGGGGACTCCGAGAAGCAAGTATGTAGAAAGGCATTAGTGAGAGGCCAGAGAAACCTCCCAGAGCCATGGGGCTGATCCAAGAGCTCATATGGTCCTTGTATCAGTGGTCTTGTTTGGGGTTACTTGCAGACCCCACTAATCTTACTCTGGCTCTCTCGAAAAAACAGTATGTATCACAAAAATATAGCATTCTGGTACTTGATACAGCACATATTGCTTCCAGTTGTGTCCTTGAAAGATATTGTATATCTTTGCCTTCAGCTTGTCTTCTCCATGGGCTGAAGTATATCTGAGCTTGGAGGACCCTGCCTTAGCTGTGACTACAGCATGTGCCAGTTGAGTTTGCTTTGTCTTCCCAAAGGGCTGCAAGGCAGGACAAGTCAGCCAAATTTGGCAGGCGAACAAAAGCCGTTTGGCAACTGTAAGAAAAACAACTGCTCCACGTTTTGGAAGCTGTTGCTGGATCTCACAGTGAATCAAAGTGTGTCCCTTACTGCTTCACAGCGGCTCTGCTCCCGAGAGCACAGCCTTGCAGCAAGGCCAAAAACAAGCCTCGTACTATATGGATTTTCATCTTGTAAAAATAGCTTCATTTTCTAGACATGAAGTATATGTCCTCCAGTAATATGTGACGAAATGTAAATTGCATGTGTACTGTATCCAGCCATGTTGCCTGTGCTGGCAGCCTCTCTCTGGGAGTGTCAACAGCCCCGTATACCTGCGATGCTTATGTTTTCTCATGCATCCCCCAACAAAGCCATGCCTGAAGTCGCAAATTTCACCTACAAGCCACCGGCAGCTCCTTGCGTGATGGCAGACCTTTATGGCAATTAGCCAGGGCAAAATATGTGAAAAGATGTTGAGAGGAAGAAAAAGCGTCATGAGAGTGAACAGACTGGCTTGTCCTGAGAGCCAGGGCTTCCTGACCTCAGACCCAGGACACTTCATCGCTCGCACAGCACCACCACTGCGCGCCGGTGCCCATGCCACCAGCGAGACCATGAGCTGGTGTGCACCCAGATGTGGAGCTGGCTCTGCTCTCCTCTCGGCAGCTCCGGAGTGGCAGCCAGCGGCTGTCTCGGGTGTCCTGTCAGCACAGGCTGGGGACGGGGGAGGCTCTGGCTTCCTGCCCAGCGAGCCCTGAGACGCAAGGGTGGCCTGGCATGGAAGCCCGCAGGAATGCCGCCAACGTGGGAGCTGTGCTTTTGGCTCAGGGCATCAAAAGACAGCTTGAGGCATGGGGTGGGGGTGGGCAGAGAACACGAGGGCTGGGCTCGGTGTGTGAGTTTCTCTGGGGTAGCAAGGTGGTGGTGGGGCAAGGCATGGGAGTTTGGTTGGGCTTGGCTCGGTGTTAGGGTGGGTGGCGCAAGGATGGAGTGAGGCAACTGGGACATGCTTTGTCCTGAAGGTGTGACCAGAGGCAGGCCCGTGGCGACTGCTGTTCAAGGTGTTGGCTGCTGTTTTACATCGTGGTACCCACTGCTGTCAGTGGTGACACTCAAGTCATCTTCGGGCACCTCAGATCTAGGAGGACACTGGCCTCCTGGAGGCCCTGAGTCAAGGCCACCAAGCTCCAGAAACCCCAGAGATGTCAGTGAGCATCGGATCTGGCTGTGCGCTGAGGTTGAACTGAGCAAAGAGAAAGGTTTCTCACCTCTCCTGCTCTCCCTGTTCCACCTCCAGCTGCCCATAGGCCCCTCTGCTCACAGCAACACCTACTATGTTTTCTGAGGCAGATGAATCACGTCTGCATCTTCTTCTGCGGCTTTGACCGCAGGAGTCAGCGGTCGCCAGCGGAGCGGGAGGTGGGGCTGGCAGCGGGGCTCATGTCTCAGCGCCCCTGCTGACTGACAAAGCTCTGAGGGTGTAACAGTTGAAGCAGCTTCCTGCAGAACATGGCAGGATGGCATAATTTGATGGCATAATTTAAGAAACCTACACATTACGAACTGCAAAATATTACAGGATGAACATGTTCTTCCCAGATCCCTCGCTTTCCAGAGTACTGCCACAAGGCTCTGTGTCCAGCCTGCCCACACTGTCTGTCTCCCCATCCCAAGTGCCAGCTGTGATTCGCTTCCTTTGCAGAATTTGTTCTCCATTCTTTACTTCTTGCATGCTTCTTTTCTCATACTTGAAGAATTTTTCCCTGAAAACACAATTGGGCACTTTTTCAAGTCCTAGTGGAACTACAAGCCCGAGGCACAAACCAAGACTCACATAATTTGCCTTTATATTTTATTTAAAACAATAAGAAATTATAAATAAAATATCCTTGCTTAGTAATGCTTTTCCAGCTAAAGAACAGTTTGTCCTAGTGTTAGGAAAAACTGTAAGCTAAATTGACATAGATGAGCTGCTGTACAGCTTCCAGAGAGTCTTGGGAAAAGAAAAGTTTATTTCTGTAAACACAATCTCTTATTATAACCCTGAACAAAGGTTTCTACTTCTGCAAATGATTTACTAGTCAAAGAAAGTGGGACATTCATTAATAAATGTAAATACTGGTTTAGAAAATACATTTTAGAAACGGTACAGTATGAGTACAGTTAGAGAAAATTATGCATTATTGTAGTCTCAGCCAATTGTTCTTTTTATTTTTTTTTTCCTCAGAATATTTTTACTGAGCACTGAATTTTTTTTCAGGAGTTTCTATCTCAGAGTTAATTATAACATTAGGATCTGTCCCAAATCAGTAATAATGTAGTTGTACTGCTTGTTGAACAGAGAGGAGAATGAATTGCAACTTCAGTTCTTTCATAGCTGATTCATACACCAAAAGAGAATGAACCTTTTATATACAACTGCCTTCTGATATTTCGAAAGAATACATATTTTGAAACAGCTGAGATTGCAGTTACTGCTTAGATACAAGTGAAAAACATTCTAGTTACGTGGTAATGTTTTATTCATGGCTGCATGTAATATTAATGCAAAATACTTTTCCTTCTCAGTTAGAAATCCTGTTATCAGTTTGTGATGTTTCAGCTACTTCAGGTGCCAAGACGTGAGAGAATGTGTGATTCTAAGCAGTGAGTCAGCTGCTGTCTACATCTACAGCTAAGTAGTATGGCCAGAATAACACCTCATTTGACTGGCTTTCCTAATTATTTTTGTGCAAAGCCTATTCCCTTTCATGCCTATGGCAATTCAGGAGAGATTCTGACAATAACTACCGGTGAAAATCACTATTGTTTGTAGTTAGATCTGCAGATACAGTGATTCTTTGTCTAGAATGCAGTAAATACCTAATATATATTACATTTCAACGTTGTCTAATTTTCCAGTAGTTGATTGTAGTTGGAACTGCTCTTAAGCTTCACTTGTTACACAATTTTTTCTATATGCTCTTAGCAAGCATATATTTTGCTTTATAGCTAGTTTAATGCTCATTCTTAGTACTCATTTCAGCAATTTGAAATCGTATCTTGAGTTACAACTCAGTCTTGGTCAGAATGCTTTTTCAAATGAAAAGAAAAAAATCTGTTTTACAAATGTCACTGTGAAAAAGCATACATTTTCCCAGACTTTCTAGATAGGTTTTTTTTGCCCAACTTCAGACTATGGAAATGCATTTTGTAATGAATAGTTCTATTCCTATACCATCAAAATTAACGTAAACTTTGTTACTAATATCAACGGAGGTGGAACCAAAGCTGTAGCAAAACACATACTGCATGTACGTGTATACGGTAGCATATAATGCAGTGTTTGCTTACACGCTTTCATAAAAAAAGGGTAGTACTTTGCATTTAAATGCCATTTAATCTTAAATTTAAAGTGCAGTGCCTTTCAAGTTGACTTTTAATGGAGGCTGTAGCTTCGGTCCTCCCTTTACCAGTTAATACAGGAAGGTAGAGAGAGAAGTCCCAAGGTCAGAGGGAGCTCCCTTGTCCATCTCGGCAAACCTGCCACCCCAATGTGCAGCCAGGAGAGGGACCTTTCTCCATGGAAGTACTTTAAGCACAGGTTTTCTTTCACACCTTCACCTGTGTCTGACAAGCATTAGTAGTGACGGGCTTTATTTTGGAATGGGTGAACAGAAACTTCCTCTCAGGATGTAGTTTAAACCTGGTTTGAATTACAAACGATTTCTAGGCAGCTGGATAAAACTCACCCTGAGCTACGGTGCCTCAGTGCACAAGTCATTCAGGCACCGCCTGTCTGTCCCAGGGACTTACCCCCACACCTTCTAGCTAGAAGCTAGAAAATAAGTTGTTCTCTGTTAGTATTTTCCTTTCTCATTTGGTGGAGATTCTATAAGAATTATAGAATTCTGTAAAAGAAACCAAAACTAAACTAAACTAAACATAACTAATGGATTCATATGCTGAGACTGACTTTGTTTGTTTCTGAGAATTCAGTGAGACTGTGTCAAAGGCGACTTGCAGGTCAGCCACAGAAACCCATCTCCAGGATATTTCAGGCAAATTAGAGTACTTATTTTCAAAGTTCCTGAATATTTTAGGGAAAAAGGAAAAGTGCTCTGGTGTAGCACAAGAAACAAATGGAAATGCTTTCTTTCTAGTTGGAATTGATGCTTTCCTTTTATTCCTATTAATAAGATGTTACTAAACTTTTAAATATGCAATGGAATACATGGCGACAGCAGTGTCCCCTTCGACTTTGCAAGTGGTGCAATGACCCTGGAGGCTGCGGGCTGGGGGGGCCCTGCCAGGGGTGAAGAGCAGAGGCTGGTGGGACAGGGCCTCATTTCCTTCCTGGCCTGGGGACCCATTCCAGCCATACCACGTCGCAGCGCTGCAGGTAGCACAGGGCAAATAACTCTGGGCTCTGAGCAAGAAAGCAAATATAAAAATGACCATGAAAATTGCCCAACCAGTTAGAACTGGTTCCAGCCAGGGACTCAGGTCCTACCTTGAAATACTTAAATCCCATTTGGACGGCATAGATTTACATTCCAGATGAAGAATTAATGGCTTTCACACAATATCCTCAGCAGAGATGCCCCAGCATACCAACCCCTGCGTTTTTAGTAGATGGAATTCGTAATTCCTCCAGGAGCTGCATTCTTCTAAGTGTTACTTCTATTTTGGGACTGACTACTTGCTTTATTTAGAAAAAAACCTGCGCTCTTCTCAAACCATAGAGACTATATGAGTCATCTATACAATAACACTAAACCAGCCTTCCCTGTTACGGTACAGTTCATCATAATCACAAAGGGACTTATAGAAAACAAACATAGTTGACAGAGTCTGTTCTTTAGCTTCCTGTGTTTAATCTGTGTGCGTGTTTAGCCAGCTGAACAGTGTATTGTTGAAAAATGGGTCGTTATTAAAATGTTGGGTGTTGCAGTAGCTCCAAAGTCTCATTTTTTTGCTAATAAAATGAATGTCATTCCTCTGACAATTTTGGCTGCCTGTGTATAGTCTTCTGCCCGCGTAATAATTGTGTGAATGCTGATGAATACCCTGAAACTTTGATGAATAATTTTTTTAAGGCTGCCTCATAGGCAGCAGTGCTTGCTTATTTAAATGCCTTAAATACATCCTTCACAAAGTATCACCAATGGGCCCTAGCCTCAGACAAAACGAACTACAGAAAACTTATGGTATAGAGACACAGTGAAGCAACATGTAACCAGCTTCTTGTACCCTGCATATCTATGTAGCTTACTAGTACTGTTTCCCAAGAGGGAATCATTTCCTTCCCAACCTACCCCATTACCTTTTTCTTTGTTCATCTAGTTTGGATCATTGTCAAAATGTTTTGGAACGTCAGGTTTCTTATGGAAATCCCTATAGTTGCAGGGGTTTTTTAAAAACTGTTACTTACAAATTGTTAACAATAATTGTATTTTTAAAACACTACCAAAAGGCAGTGGGAGCAGAGTGCCTAATTCCTTTAGACATTTAAGGTCTGTAAGACCCACTCATAAGGCAAACCCTCTGACAAGCTGCTCCCTGTTCTAAGACGCTCTCCTTTCTTCTATGATCCCTCTTGTGTGAGCTGGCAGCAGGCAATTATTGTCTCACAGGCACCACTTGCTAGGCTGAGCAAGCCTGTCTTTCCTCCTCTCTTCTTGTAAAACAGGCATTTCTCCCTCCAATTGCCCTCACAGCGCCTTGCTGCACCAGTTGCACCTGGAGCACGGGTGGGAAGACCTGTGCCTGGTATTCCCAGGGACCTCTTACCCATCCCACCACCCTTCCCTGCCAGATACCTGGCCTGTCATGCCCTACCGTCACGCTTGCTTCCCGTGTATTCAGGTTGCCTCTTTCCTCCCCGTTTCCAAGGAAGCCCTTGGCCCCAGGTCTGTGACACTCACAGACACAAGCTCAAACACCCGTGTACACTAGACGTGGTTCTCTTAGTCTTCCTATCACAATTGTTCCGCTGCCCTGAGGGATTTGACGTTCATTCAGGTAGAGGGAGAGAAGGGGTCCTTCCTGGTGGTTCAACCGCTCATCTCAGAAACTCCGGGGCTATAGTTCCTGCTTCAATGCAATATGTATATGGGACTTCCGTACGGAATACTTGGGTGTATAAAGCACTGAGGTGTTTCAAAATGAGGTAGCAACTGAAAGGAGTTTAAAACTGGCAGGTACATGCCAGTCTAGTCGGATTAGAGTTTGAACTTTTCTCATGTATGTTTGCTGTACACCATGACCAGCCTATGACTGAGTTAGTAACTCCTGTACTAAGGGAATACTTCCTCTGTTACACCACGGGCTGGTTAATTGAGGATTTAAAAGAAGTGCTGAATAACATTCAGATATTCAAGTATATTTTGATGTTCTGCTCCCATGGGCAAATAGAAGACAGACTGCCAGTATCACAGGAGACAGTGTAACAGTATGACATTATACAATTAAGGCTGTAACAAAATGCATATGCAAGAGGGAGGATGAGTTAAGGTTGCCCAGGAGATCTTATTTCTGGCATTTCCTATATTTTCTGCATTTGACTTTGCAACCTACATGTTCACTCATCATAACTTTCTGTTTTAGTATGGAGGCATGACTTGAATTTACATCCTTCTTACTAAAGAAGTTGTATTAGAAATGTAAAGCTTTCAGTATCCTTCCACTTCAGAACAAGGTCAGCTCAAGCCACATTCAACAAGGGCTTGTGCCAGCCTGGCTGACCCATTTGAGCAGGGCAGGACCTGTGCACCCACTGTAGGGCCAGTCGCTGCCTGTCCGGAGTTGACAGCCAAAATCTGGAGAGGTGGTAACCAAAACGTTGCCTTCCCTCTCTGTAGTTTCAGGGATGCAAATTCTGCATGGTGACTCCATGAAGTTAAAGGATCTGCAGAGGTTAGACTTGCAGATGGTATATGCAAAAAGCATATATCTCATTTTCTTAGCAACTGAGAGAAGCTGTGCCAGGCCCAGCGCTCCTCAGCTTGTCAGCAACCTTTCCGAACGCAACCCAGGCGTTCAGCCCCTTGACAAACTGACTCTGTTGTAACACAAGATGAGATTTAGAGAGGCCAGCAATGGCACTTTCATGCTGCAGTTTTTAGAGGGCTTAGTATAGATCCTGAGGCATCCCTAACACGGAAAACAAAATTTCTACTGAGTGGTCTCATATACATTTTTAAGCATTAGAGCTTGTATTAATTCAAGAGATTCTGTTATAACGGCTTTCTCCCCACCCCAGCTTTTCAACTCAAACCAGCATTCTGCGTGCAGAACAACTGCTTGTACTGTGGGGGCACAAACCAGGACAAAAAAAATACTGGCAGCAGATGGGGAGCCCTGAACGGAAAAGCAAACTCTGAGATTTCCACTTGGATGAGAGTTTGGGAGCGTTACATAAGGAGGAAATGGGAAAAAATGCAAGCTTAAGGAAGATAAAATCTGATTAAAATGCAGACTAATATAATTGCAAAACATTACTCAGGCTTTCTTGTGGAGAGAGAAAAATGTCTGCTATTGTGCTGCTATAGAAACCACGTAGGGTCTGTGGGTAGGTGAGAGTGCATGGAGCGTGTCCCTCCCTCCCTGCTTTCTGGAATGAAGATCCTATCTTACTCCATAAGCTGGGCCTTCGCTGGCCAGGAGATCTCTCCCAGTACAGAGAGGAACTGTTTTCTTGTTTATATAGTTTCTTTTAATTTCTCTGTTCCCTCCCTGTTTTGTTCTGCTCTTGGAAGGTGATGCAGGGCTGTGCCAGGGGAGAGGTAAACTCTGGTCTTCTTGGGCTTTTCACAGGGCTTGGTGTACTTGGCTCTACGTGTTGGGAGCATGGAACACATGTACTGTGCCACGAACAGAGAACTTTCTTGTATTTACTGCTGTTAAACCAAAGAGAGAATTCATGGTGCTTTGGGAAGTAAATACTTATCTGGAACGAGCAGACGTTGTCCGTGTTTCTGAACACTGTGTCCACACAACTTGTTTCTCTGAAGACACACATTAGAAGTTAATTACCGGAGCACTAGATAACAAAGTAAGGTTCGTTCCCTGGCTGTCAGTGGAAGCGTTTTATGGAAGGTGTAAGCTGCATACAACTTCAGTAGCACAAAACAAACTATAGAAATGTGTCCCTGAAGTGTGGAAGTGTATATTCACACTGGCTCCGACCCATGACCATCTGGGCAAAGACCTTGTGTCTGGCAGCAGTCGCTTCTGCATAACTGAGAAGTCATATGAAATTTTGTATTAAAAAGACTGATGCATGAGGAAGCCTGTCCATACTGTGTTAAAGCTCTTTCTCATCCATAATATTAAAGAGACTGGTTCAAAATTTGAGGAGATTAATTTACTGATGCTTAGGAATTCTATGCTAGCATAAAGTACTGTAAAACCACATATTCTCATAATTTATAAATGTACACTCCTTCTTTGTATAGTGATGATTTTAATCTTTGACTGAGTGCCTTCCTACAACAATTCCTACAACTCAGTGGCCCAATTGCGTATTTTACAAAAACATATTTTGTATCTCAGTTTTTCTAGAAGTTCCACCTTCCAATGTGGCTGATTGTTTTGCTTTTGGTGTTCTGAGACAGAGGGAGAAGAACTCATTCTCTGGTTATTTTAGCACTTCATCCACTCTCTAATTAATCATCTTCATAAAACCAGTTTATTGAGGTGTCGTCTCCTTTTTGCCACGCTTTCCCTTTTCCCTTTTCTTTCATACCCCTTTATGTGTGGGAAACACCACTGCTGCATGCATTGCTATATGTTAGGCCTAAATATTTTTTTATGTAATGGTATTAGGAATTCTCTGTAGGCCTCTAGAAGGGGTCTGTTGGTCATCTAATCTCACTGCCACTGCAGTCAACCACACAATGTAATCCCTTCTATAAAGACCTCCAGCTCCATTTAAAAGAAATCAGACTTGATTTTGCTCCTGTTACTCTCATCAGAGGGCTGTTTCAGTGTTTTGCTACTCGGGCTGCAGACTTCAGCTTATACCCACTTGTTCTCATGTTCATATTGGCTTTTAGTTTTGACTTTTCTGGCTCCTCCATTTCCTGAGCCCCAATTTTTTTGTTTTGCCAAACTGAATATACCAAGTGTGTTTCACCACCCTCTGAAACGGGCTGTCCAGTCTCCGATCATCATAGTGGTTTTTGTCAGTACTTGTTCCACTTTGATTTAGTCTTGACTGGCTGAAAGAATCACACATCGTACTGCAGATCTTTTCTGAAATTACTCATCTGACATAACTGGGTTTATGTTTCCCTTTTTACATAGCTCCTACTCATCTTGTGATTAACTAGTCTTTCTTTTCCAAGTTCTGATCTCATAGTCAATGGAAGAAATTTTTGCAATTAATCTCTGCATGTCATTAGTACTATCAAATTTAATAATATTTTCATCAATCTAGTTTTAAGAGGCATGTAGTTTCTCCAATATACTGTTCCCATCCTTGTTCAAACTGGGTATGTCTCCCAGCTCTGCCAACAGCATATTTCATTATAATGTTTATGTTCTCAATGACACCATTATAATGTAAATACGAAGGACGACGGGAGCCTTGATGAATCCCGCACAGTATCTTTCCTTCTGCCTAACACTTTCCATAGAAAAGACCCCTCTGTCCTTGTCTCCTGATCCTCACATTCTTTGGCTTAAATGGTGGTTTCCTTTCTGGACAGGATCAGGTGTTATTGATGCCAAATATTGCATCCACCACATTTCCTTTCTTTAAGGAAAAGTTACCTTAGTTACCAAACTTCTAGGAAATCTTCTGTGAAACCCTTCCTCTTTGCTTGAGATAAAATGTCCAGATCATTTCTGCTGCTCTGGCGTAAAGAAATCCAGTCTTTCCTTTGCGTTCAAGTCCTTGAGTCCTTCAGCCTTGTTGATTCTTTTCTAATTAGTTCTCTTACTCTCTCCTCTTTTGACTTAGAATGCCTTTTTATAAATCTGAGTTTTACCCATCTATTTATTTTAAACTGCATCCATCAAACAATTTTTTCCCTCTGCCTTTAGTAGCCTTGCAATATACTCACTATTTACAAAGTTAAACCACCATGACCGCTTGTTGGTCTGGTGGCTGGCGAAGAGAGCTGCTCCTGTGCTGTACCCAGAGCTGCTCAGCCCCAGGCATCACTCAGAGCATCTGCTCTCACCTTTCTATCTGGGAAAGCAGCAGCTACTCTGGGAACATCACTTTGCTTCATTATATTCCAGATAGTTTTTTTCATATGCAAACGTAGTTTTGCAGCTTATAGAAAGCTCTGCACAAACACACGTTTGCTGCAATGGTGACCGTCTTTGCCTAATGTCACCATGAGGGTCCTGGTCCTATCCCTGACTCTCTTTTAATGTTTTCCCTGCTGAGGTTTTGAGCCAAACACTTTGGATCTACTCCCTCTGTTTGTGTAATTAGCAGTCGGTGTTACCCAGTGGCCTTTGCTATGAGGTCTGTTGTTCCCGAATACAGGAGACTGATTTTATCCTGCTCGGTTACCTCTGTCCTAGCAAGCTTTGTTTGACATGTGAGAAGGTTTTATTCCTCCATTTTGCTGCTCAGGCTCCTTGCTTATGCTGGCAAGGGTTTCAAGTGCTTTACATAGATCACTCCCGGCTCTCAGGCTGCTACAGTCCTCCGTTTCCCACCCACATCTCATTTATATTTCTCTTCCCTTGCCATTATCTTCTGTTGTTTCTTCAACCATTGTAATACCCATGTTTTACTTGTTTTTTGTGGTTTTTTTTTTTTTTTAATTTCTGTGTGTTACAGCCGAGCTGAGAGCGCACAGACCCTCTCCCAGCCTCATTCTTCGGTTTCAATTCTTTCCTCCGCAGTTGCTGCAGTTCTGATCCCAGACTGGTTTTTCGAAGTTGTCGGTCGGGGGAGGAAAGGGAAGGGAAAGGGAAGGGGGAGGGAAACGGGAGGGAAAGGGAAAGGGAAGAGCTTTTTGGCGGCGGGTGGAGATGTGGGACCGGCACCTGGCCCTGCGTGGAAGCAGGAGCGGTGCACCCGCGGCGGGGCGAGAACCAGACAGACGGCTGAGCCGTTATACTGCTGCGTCCGTCTGGGCGAGCCCGGCGGGGCTTTGGGAGGTGACCCCAGCGCCCCGATCTTCGGAAACGCTCCGTCGGTCGCCGTTAAGTGCTGGGGATGTTTGACGGTCGAGGCGTGTGGAGGTCACACTGTTTCCAGGCTTCTCCCCACGCCTAGAAACGCCTCATTTCCGACAGCCTTCGGCTCCCTCCGCCCGGGTCCCGCCGCCCTTCACTCGGCCGCTCGCCCCCGCCGCGCCCCGGCGCCCCGCGCAGCCGCCCGGCTCTGCCCGACGGGGCGGGGCTTGGGGCGGGGCTTGGCGGCGGCCGGGCGCGCTGAGTGGTCTCCGGGAGCGGGGGCGGGGCTTGGGGCGGGGCTTGGCGGCGGCCGGGCGCGCTGAGTGGTCTCCGGGGGCGGGGGCGGGGCTCGGGGCGGAGGCGGGGGCGAGAAAAGCGGCGGGGGAGCGGCCGCGGCGCGGCGGGCGCGGGCGGGCGGCGGAGCGGCGATGCGCCTGACGCAGAGCATGTGCACCATCGCCGAGTGCGCGCCCGGCGGGGACGCCTGTCCCGCCGCTGCCGCCGCCCGGCCCCGCCTCGTCAAGATCGCGGTGGTGGGGGGCAGCGGCGTGGGCAAGACAGGTGAGGGGGGCGGCGGTGGGGTCGGGGCGGGGCGGCGGAGCGCGGCTAACGGTTGCTGTCTGTGCCTGCCCGCAGCGCTGGTGGTGCGGTTCCTCACCCGGCGGTTCATCGGCGACTACGAGAGGAACGCAGGTAGGCGAGCGGCGGGGCGGCTTTGCTCCCGCCGGGCTCGGGGGTCGGGCGGCCCGCAGCCGGCTCGGGGGGTGGGTGCCGCCGGGTGAGAGCGGTGGGGAGCGGGAGAGCGGGGCCCCTGGAGCCGCCCGGGGCTGCCCGGCTGGAGAGCGGGGCGGGCGAGTCCTGGAGAGAAGTGCGGAAGCCCAGCGTGAGCCCGTGCGCACGGGTAAGGGGCAGCGCTTCAACCCGGGGCTGTAGGTGCATCTACCAGGTGCTTTTACCACCCAAAGCCCCCGAAGTGTCACAGGGCTGACACCTCGCTGAAAACTTGTTCCCCGCGCGGCTCTGGCAGCCCTGGGGAAGGTGCAGACCAGTCCCAGCCAATGTGCAGCTCCTGATCAGAGCTTTGCTGGTGCTGTGTTTTACTGCAGCTCTGTTCTCTGGCAAAACTTGCTTCATATGCTGAAAATGTCCCTCTTTGAAGAAGTCTCTTAGCTAAAACAAGAAAACATTCTGTAAACCTAATATTGCATCGTTCTTTGCAAACTGAATGCCAGCAGCTAAATGATCTAGGCAGTGCCACCTTAATGGGGAAAATGAAGAGGTGATGTGAGGTACTTGCTTCACTGTAGTCCAGTGGGAACTCTAACTAACGTGAATGTAAAATATACAGAACTCTGTTGAGGAAATGACTTGAAAAAACCAAACAAATTAAAACCCAACAGATCTTACAGGCCAGTCAGCAGATAGCTTCACTGAAGTGTGGAAATACTAAATAAGTAGACTGCTTTTCTGTAATAAAAGCTGGTTATTTTCCACACTTACCTTCATCGTCTAAGCTAAGACAGTCTTTAAGAAGCGGTTAAGTTCCAAGTTGCACATTATTAAATGCCAAGCTTCAAAACTAGTCAATGCAAGATTAAATCTCAGGCTTCTAATAACATCACAGATTTGTGGGTTGTTACACATAAAAAGTCTGTAACATTGGTTCCTTGCTTCATAAACAGTGAGAGAACTTTTCATACACAACTAATGGGCAGCAGAAGCAGCATCTGTGTGTAGAATGGTGGGTGTACTTGTGAACATGTTGGTGTTCTTGTCAGGTAATCTCTACAGCAGGCACATCCAGATAGATGGAGAGATGTTGGCTATTCAAGTGCAAGACACTCCAGGAGTCCAGGTGAGCTGGATGCAGCCATGCAGTTTGCCAAAGCAGCTCTAAATCTGTGTGTACTTGTGTCCCTCTGTGTGTGGCATCTTGTTACGGTCTTTCTAGAAAATATTTTGCTGTCCATGTCAGAGTTTGGTGTTCTGTGTGGGCGAGGTGGTAACTTGTGTTTCAACCAGTCAAGCCAGATACATTGCGTGCCTGTACTGCGCTGGTCGTAAAAGTAAACAAATCGCTGTTTTGATGAATCATTTGTACATTGGACGCCCATTACTTCTGAGTGGCTGAATTACTGAAAGATCTTTTTCCTGTATATTGGGAACATTAGACACAAAACTAAAAACAATTCTGTGCAAATAAGGTACATGTAGAAAAAAGTCATGGCTGCTGCCCAACAGGCTTCATAAATGTGTATGATGGAAAGTGAAGTCTGCTATATTGTGGTTGTGCTCATTAGTGTGTCACAAGTTAAAGTTTTGAATATATAGGCCTGAGTAATGCTGGATTGTTGCCTTTTTGAACTGGGCAACACTCCAGGTCTAAATGCTTCCAGCTCATATCTTTGCTTCCCCAGACTTACTGTCTAGCCAGTTAATTTCCCATTCTGTGGAACTACAAAGTCTTCCTTTGCATGCAGAACTACTCAGGTCAATTTTCCAGTTGAGTATACCAAACTCCAGTGTTAAATTCCAGCTTTTTGCAGCTGAATCAACATATGCATTTATTCACCATGCTGAGATTAAGTTTGTACTTACAATGTGAAATGCAAATATCTATGTCCGAAACTATAAAATGCTGTTAGGCTTTACAGACTCTTAAAGACAGGTTCCTTTAATCTTTTATGACTTCAGCCATCTAATTTGAGACCGTTCATTTTTCAGATCCATGAACATAGTCTGGATTGTAATGAGCAGTTGAACAGATGCATTCGCTGGGCAGATGCCCTGGTGATTGTCTTCTCCATCACAGACTATAAGAGCTATGAACTACTCAGTCACCTTTACCATCATGTTCGACAGTTGCATCCAGGAAACACAGTCCCTGTTGTCATCGTTGCAAACAAAGCTGATCTCTTGCATATCAAAGAGGTGGAACCTCAGCATGGACTTCAGCTAGCCAACATGCTGGGCTGTACTTTCTACGAAGTATCTGTCAGTGAAAACTATAATGATGTCTTCAATGCCTTCCATCTCCTCTGTAAAGAAGTCAGTAAGCAGCAAACAACCAGCACCCCTGAGAGGAGGAGAACCTCTCTTATTCCACGGCCAAAGTCACCCAACATGCAGGATCTGAAGAGAAGGTTCAAGCAAGCTTTGTCTGCCAAAGTGAGGACTGTCACTTCTGTTTGACAGCAGAGCCATTGGTCTTCCCCACTTCAGTTCCAGCTTGAGATTGAAACCTGGAGCGTTCAACACTGGCACATCTAGAGTCCAAGGCATTGTGTAAGCAGGCTGGTTCGGGCAGCCTTTCGCATGGCTGTAGAAACAAGTGGTTGCTTAAAAAAGGAACACTGGCAGGTTGGAAAAGGGAAAAAAAAAAAACAAAACAAAACCCAAACTCTTGAAATGGTTCTAGTATGTGACTTATAGAACGAGTATTCTAATTCGGAAAAGGAACTTTCCAGTAAATGAAACAAGTTTACTTTTCCTCCAGTCGGACAGATTTGGCTTTCATTTGTGCAGAAACAATCTTTCAGCTGTAACTCAACTTGTACTTGAGCAGGAAAACACCCTGAACTGCAGTTCACTGTTCAGATGTAATCACTTGAGTATTGTTTTCACATGGATGAAGGGCAGCATGATGTATCTGTTTAATTTCATTGCACAGTAGAACAGTATATTTCCCATGTATTTCAAAACAAATAAGCAAACATGAAATTGTTCTGTAAAAATACGTGTAAAATAAGTGGACATGACTGAGTATCAAGACTGTAAACAATGGTCTTTTATTTTTTTACTGGCTATGTTATTACTGACAACTTGAACAGACTTTGTATGCGAAACTATTGTCTTCAGGGTATGAACACACCTAATTACAAATAACTTGTGGTTTTTTACTGTCTGAAAAAAAATCCTGTCCAGACTAAATGATCCAACATGAAGGTTTTGAGGAATAAGCCTGGAGTTGGAGTGATAGTCCCTTATAGCTGCCACTGTAAGATGCACCTCTGTGTGCAATAGGCACAGAAGCATGGCTGGCTCCTGGCAATGAAGCTGGTGGTTTGTTCAGAGCTGAGCCAGTCCCTCTTCATCCTTAAACACAGTTGGCAGTTTTATATGTATATATTTTTTTTATTACATTGAGCCAATGGAGTTCACAGGCTAAAAGGCCTTATACACATGCACTTTAAAAAGCCAGTTGTGCTTTTGTTTAAACTGTAACTTATTTATTTTGTGTACAGTTACTCCTCATAGGGAGTGGACTTTTCATTCGTACTGCCTGGTTCAACATTAAATTTCTGAATTGAGTGTTTTCTTGTGTGTTCTTTGTGGGTGAGAAATGATGGGCAATAACCAGTGAACTGTTGAGACAAAGTAATGGTTTTCTCAAGGTAGTTAACATACACTGCAGAAACAGTCACAAAGCCTTTCCTGCCTATACTATTGCTTTATTAGCATAAACCACAGGGGGGAACCTCTCACAACTGCTTTACAACTTCCTTTTTAAGAACTCCTTTTAGGAGAGGAACCAAATAAGGCAGATACCTTTCAAATTAAAATGAGATTCTTCATTTCCCCTTGTCAGAAAAACTCCAGTGAGAAAGAAATGGTGTGAAGTAGGTCAAAATCAAGAAGCCTTATATATTGAGCTATATCACAATGAAGAAATTAAATTACAAGTCGTTGACTATTTTATTCATGTTTAAAGTAGCTTTACTGGGAGCCATCCTGAGGAGGCTGTTTGTGCTATGACAAGGATGACTGGCACAGGCTCACCTGGTCTGCACACAGCTCATACCTTGTGCAGGGAAAGCCTGACAAGGTCCTACTGATCATCATCTTTTTGACCATGAGCTACTGGCCAAGTGACTTAGGACTGGACTTGCAAACAAAACTGAGCTTGCCCTTCCAGTCTCAGCTTATTACCAAACACTGCTTAGCTTATTAACACAGCAGTAAGCCCATCTGCCCAGGGTGGCTTTGTGTTTTCTCCTACCTTTTGAGTTTAGTTTAGTGTCACATGCGGAGGGCTTGGACACTCCTTGCTGTGGTCCTGCACCTGCCCAAGCAACATCTCTTGTGCTCTTCCTGCTCACATGCAACTAGCAGGACACTCCTCATCCCCCTGGCCTTTTCCCCAAGTGCAGAATATGTGTAGCTACTACAGCTATTTCTTACAGATAAGGAGCTAACCATTACACTGGGGCCACTGGAAGGACTGCACTGGTCTTGGGCTACAAGAGGAGCAGCTTTTAGGCCCATCTTTCATCTCTTTGGCTACTAATCATGAGATGGTGGCTGAGCCCCAGTATCCATAGCCACAGCTGTGTGAAAGCCTCTCTAGGTTCCTCCCAGGACAGAAGGTTTAGGTTCTCAGAGGGAGTCAAATAATGCAAAATAAAAATGGGTCACAGGAATATAGTCCTGGTACATAGCCATACGTACTAGGAGAGAAGGAGAAGAGGGATGAGGTTTGGCATTGTAAGAACATTGCTTTATTGATTACAGAATTAACAAAACATCTATATTCTAAGATTAAGCAGTTCAGAAGGACAGAAAAGAAACCAAGAGACTGGCTATTTGCTTTCCAGTTGCTCTGTTCAAACTGTTTCATGAGCTTTTAACATTGCAATCTCATAATATTTCTCATTTTTATAGCACAAAGTTCCATTCTATAGTAATTCTTATAAACCTCTCTTCCACAGAAGCAGTATTGTCTATGCTTTATAATGGGTCCATTGTTTCCTTCTAGCCACTCAAAAGTCAATTTAAATCAAAATGCACCCTTTTCTGAAGACCACTATAAACATTTAAGAGAACTTATGCTAGCTAGTGAACGAAGGTTAAAAAGCTCCTTCCCATTTAATACCTTCCTTTGGCATAATAAAGAATGCTATGATAGAGTGAATGTCACTTATAATTTCGCATTCTTATCTCAGTGTAAGCTGTAGTCTTAGCATCCCTTGGATGAAGCAAGAGGATGCAGCTTTAGAGCTCCACCATTTTATGTTGCTATTCAGAACTCTTGGTGCTATACGCAATCACAATCTCTACTGGCTGCTGCTTTTTCATCACAGATTGTATCAAAGTTTTATAAGGAAAAATTACATAACTGAATTTGATAGCGGCTCTTTCATGGTCATAAATTTAAAATAAAAGCTGTTCACTATTCATGCTGTTCAGAAATCTAGCTCAAGAAAGAATCTGTTGCTGCGGCCTCTTGAAAATAGAATCGTGGTTTTTTGTTGTTTTTTTTTTTTTTTTTTCTCTCCTTTTTTAAATCCATGTGAGGGGAGGATTCTTCCAGGGTTATCAAACCATCAGAGCCCATATGTCCTCCTGCGTAAACCAACAGAGAAGTGTGCCATCAGAAACAGTCTTTTCTCCTGGGACTGTGGGTGGAGAAAGTAGAGCAGGAACCGGGAAGCTGAGAGAGAGGCAGCCACGTAACCCGGCCCCTGGGGTGGCTCTCTGCCTCTCTGCCCCCACCAGTCCTGCTGGGAGAGCATCCCCCGACCGGGAGGTGCTCTGCCGGCTAAATCAGGGCTGCGTTCCGTCGCCTCTGGGTTGAGGGACCAAATATGAGCAGAGGCGGTTAATGCTGTATAAGGCACATGTGTTTTGCAAGGTAACGTGACAGAGAGGGTGGATTTTGCTAGCCTTTCACTCCCTCAGCAGCATTTCCCACCAGAAGCAACCCCAGCGAAACCATCAGGAAAGTACTGCTCAGGGAGTGCAAATTCAGCATCACCTCGTCCTCAGCCGCCCCTTTTCTAGGGAATTATTACAAGTGATCACTCTTGCCATGCAGAGCAGGGCTGGTGTGGTTCAGCACCCTATGGTATTACCGTGAAGGAGGGGGGAGTTGTCACTGGACAAGTGGACCATTTTGGAGAGTTGCCCGTGAGCTGCACATGTCCCCATGCAGCCAGATAACCCTGCTGCTTCACCCCATTTCAGCTGGAGCCCTGACTGCAGCACGGGACATGTAATTTTTTTGAAGGCTGTTGGGAAGAGTGACAGACCAGGGATTTGATGTTTCCAGCTGAGACACTCACTCGTCTTCTCCACAGATCCTGCCCCGTCAGATATTGGTGTCAGGCTGGAGACGGTCCGTGGCAAACAACAACTCAATAGCACTATGCGGTGTCAGGAGTGCAGAGGAGAGCACAAGTACCTGAAAGAAGGGGGACAAGAAACAACAAGTCAAAATAAAGGGGACTGAGGGGGATGGAGCACTAATGAGCCATGGATATGAGCTGTTTGCTTCACTCAGCACCAGACAGGCTGTGTGTTTCTGGTGTTTACTGACAGGGCAATACAACTGGCCCAGTGAAACTGTCTGCTTGCTAATAACTGTAGTTAAGTCATTTTAAGGAGCATAATGACTGGTAGAATTGTACTCTTAATGAATGTGTGCTTTGACTCATTTCTACCCACATCTTACCCGGTGATTTGTTGTGACTGCCACTGTGTTTACTGCACGGCAGCAGCTGATGAAGCAGGGGTTTCCTCCCCTATAGCACAGCTTTGACTGATGGCTGTTGCCTCTCAGTTGGAGATGAGGCGAGCACCACTGAAGTGCTGCCGTGGGGAGCCACAGTCCCTGCTCAGAAACGTCTCTTCAGACCAGGCACAGGCTGTTCTGCACATCAGGACCAAAGCTCAACGTGGGGCACTGCCGAGACGCTATCGCTTTTGTTTGGTCAAATTTTTAATCCAAGATGGGTGTGATGAATGAACCTGTTGCTCACTACGGACATGATAGACACTCTGCTAGATGTAGGTATCTTGTTTTTCTCAAGTGAAAACCAGTATGCAGGTGCCTGGCATGAAGGCTCCTCTGAGGGCCAGAGCTACCAGCAAGGAGCGAGCGCATACGCTCTTGCTACATGGAGCTAACTCAGGGTCGAAGCCATAGGACACCGCTCTTACCAAGCCCCAAGTTCAGCAGTGTCTCTTGGGTCAGGCCTGCAGGCAGGGGTGTGAAGGCAGATTTATCTTACCAGCCCACTTGAACATGAATTTGCTTCTCCAGTGCAAATCAGAGGCGAGGAAGCACACGCATCAACAGCAGAGTACGTCTGTGTGTGTTTCCTCCAGTACCTCGTGCTCTTCATTGCACGGCTTAAATGTGTGGTACTGTTGCATTTCAACTTTTTTTGTTGTTCTTTCTTTCATCTTTTCACTTCAAATAATGAAAGGAATCTGGAGTTAAGTTACTACAGATCCCTTCTGTACTGATGATAGTCTCCCCCTCACTTCTCCCTTCCCTTGTCCTCCCACACAATCTGTGGCAAACTGACACTGATTATCTCCTCTCCTTCCTACGGCTGAAAAACTGTAATTTGCAGATGCCAAAGCCTGACATTGTCTTACTTACGTTACGTGAGAATCAAACTACAGCACAGTATGTGCCCATTGTGTTATCAAGCAATTTAATTCTGAAAAACATGAGCAGACACATTATTGAAGTTTTTTGGGTGTACAAGCCAAACATCAACAATAGCCACTGCCAGATAAAAGCAATTTCTACTTGGGAGTCCCACCACGGAACCCTGAGGGAATTTGTGCAACTAAGAGCAAGCCCAGAGAGAAAACTGAGAGCTCCAAATTTAATGTCTGAGAAAGGATGCAGTCAAATACAGTGGGACTTCCCTCCTTTCCCCTCAATATCTCTGAGGGCTCAGTGAGGGGGATAAATGTGAATATTTGTTCCTTCATTTTTACAGAGAAGGGGGGAGTTGCCCAGGGAAATAATGTCCACCTTTTCTCCAGGAAGGTCTCTTCAGGACAGTGTATCTCCTTTGAAGACCTCCTTATTCAGCGCAGTGTGCCTGTCTCTCCACCTGAAGGGCTGCCCCTCCTGATGGCAGCCAGGAGCCCGGAGCTCCCATCCTGACCCACCGCGCTGCGACGGGCAGTTCCTCTGCAGCGGAGGGCAGGGAAGGATGCAGCAAACGTCTGATGGTGCGTCTGGAGGGGCTTATCTGTCTGCACGTCCCAGCAACAGCCACATAGATGGTTGTGCATGTGGAGGAGGGAAAGTGAAACATCCACTTGTGCTCTTTCCCCTTTTTCAGTCCCCTGATTAAAGTAGAAAAAAAAGGTAATTTCTTCCCTTTATAGTAGGATACTTCTCACTAGGTTAGGGGAGCTATTCACCACCATGCAAAAACAAATGATGTGTAGGAAATGCTGTATTCCTTTGTGCTTCTGCATGGGAAATAAATTCGTCATTCAGATGCAGAGCAGTTCTGCGGATGGAAACATGTGTCTCCTACTCCACATTTAAATGTCATTTGCCTCAATTCCAAACAACTGCTGAAGTAATCAGTGCGTCCTGTCAGTTCTTTGGTTACTTTTGTCAATTCTTTGTTTTTGCACCCACACTCCATTTCTCCAAGAGCCAATAATTAGTATAAATGTCAGTGCTTTGTTTGACTGGAGGGGACCTGGGAGACCAGTGTTCCCCTGATGCCTGACCCTCATTGAACACCACAAAAAAGCTCTGTTAAATGCTGGCTCGAGTTAGACAAATGCCTGGCTTTTTGAAAAGAGAATAATCCCAAACAGGTGGCACATATTCACAGCTATAGTGCATAAATCCAGGTAAATCCAACAAACTCATAAATTTTTTCATATGAGAGACTTGTACAACTGCTTCTTTTCTTCTTTCTCTTCCCACTCCTGCCTCTCCCTCAAAGTCCTTTCACCTCTAACACAGCACATTTGGACAAAGGGCAAGTTGCAGTAAAAGCTTAAAATTCTTTAGGAATCTGCCTCAGAGGGTGACCTGCCGCCAGGGTTAAGCCAAAGCAAAGCAACACCAGATCCCATGTCACCACCGTCAAGCCTCGAGTCCCAGTAGAAAGCCACTGGAAAGTCTCCCTGCATAGTTCTCAGCCAACTCACGTGTTAACCCTCTGCTTATCTTTCAGGGTGTATTAATACATTTCGGGTGTGGATTAACTTGTCCATCAGTGTGTCACAACTCAATCCCCCTCCAAGAGGATAAAGAATTTCATTTGCTATTTTGAGATTAACAATAGGCTAATGGGGAAGAAATGTGTTATCAGATTAAAAAAAACCCCCCAAACATTGCTAAAAATGGCGTTTCGTTTTACAAAATGCTGTTTGAGACCACCTTGCAAAACAACTAAACTGTGGAAAACACATTTCAAACTGAGGGGCTGCTCTGTCTTTGGCTGGCTCCATTTTGCTAATGATTTCTCACTAATCAAAACTGTCTTCCACGGGAATTGAAAATAAGATGTTTACAAGACACCCTGGAAACTAGACTTATGTTTACGATGCAGCTGGTTACACAGAACTTCCCTGCAGTTTTTAGATTACCCTGTGTATCTGCACTACTCAGCAGATACCCAATTGCTCTTGTACATCCTTCTCCAAAGTTAACAATGATTTTTAACGTCTCAGACACTGCTGGAGCCCATCCATCATCCTCCTCTTCCTCCCCACTCCGTTCAGATGACAGCTGCTGTAGCCAGGTTCTGCTGCCAGAGAATGGAAGGGGCAAAGACCAGGCACATGGACACTACTGAAGCTTCACCACAGGAGCCATCCTCCTTCCAGGAGTCCAATAGCACATCCAAGGGCTGCAGAGACTTGGGGCTTTCTCCACACCATCTGCTTCAGGCTACTTAAGGCATGTAGCAGATGGGTGTCTATCAGAGATCCCTGGCCTAGCCCAGAAAGAGTACAGCTATACCCAGGCTAATTTATCCTGCTTCTCTGCAATGCTAATTGACTCGTCTGCAGAATCACCACTGATCTGTCACTAGATGGTAGCCAGGCCCTTGGCAGGCTTCTTCTGAGCATTGCTGCACTATTCAATGCCAAGGAGCCTGTAGCCTTTTGGACAGCAAATGTTTCTGTTTATAAAGAATACCAAGAAATGAATCTTTTGAGACATGATGAAAGCTCCTTCAGAATAATGCCTGTCTGCTCTGAACCCTCCAACCTGAGTTTGAACTTTTATTGCTGACTCTAACATGTAAAAACCAGACCCTTGGTGCCTGAACACTTGTTGTCTATAGATGTTTCACAGCAAAATCCTAACACCATTCCTATCCATGTGGCTGTGGCTTCATGCAGGTTTAGTACCAGTGCTACAGGGAACACTATCTGATGAATTTTCTCAGTCTTTTTTCAGATAGGAACGGTGTCTTTCGAGCTGTTTTTACCTGGGTACCAGGTTTGCATGTTGCTACCAGATCCTTCACCATTTTGACCTCAGAGACTGTCACTCCACCAACCATAAAGATGATCAGAAGAGGATGATCACCAGGGTGAGGGCGATTCACCTGTAAAATGAAGGAAAGCATTATTTGTAGTTGCTCAGTCCAACTCCAAACCTATGGACGAGCAGTGATTGGCTCCCTGAGCTGCTGGAGGAAGACTAATGAGGAAGCTCAGAAAGAAATATTCATAGAATGCTGGTTTCTGTAGTAGCTCAGAGCGAGATCAATGAGGATGACGCCTTGTTAAAACTAATGAACAGTTTCCAGGGAAATGGAGTCTTTATGGTTTCCACTGAAACCTAGAGGAGTTTCTCACAAGGTGTGAGGGCTTCTCCCTCCATTCCTTCTTCATTTCTTTCCTGCCTTTCTCAGAATGGGAGGAGGATACTTCGGTGGATGTGCACTTTGGATGCACATGTGCATGGAGCTTTAAGGAATGAGGGGTAAATCACTACCCAGTAGAAGCATGGGGTCCAGCCTAAACATGCTAGAATCCCCGCCTGAGATCAGCAATGGAAAGAACTGTAATGTGTTTTCACCAGTCCAGTAAATAATCCTTTACAATTCCAATGAAAACAAATCAGGTTCATTATAGTATAAAATTACTTTCTAGCTTGTTTCACTTCAGAGTTTTCAATACTTCTGTGACTGGTTTGTAACTAATATAGAGAAAATTTTGCTCAAACAAAACACTTGGTTCATTTTTCCCCAATTATCATTAAAATGGCACAAACATTCTACTTCATTTAAGACTTTATAAAACCGCATTGTAATTTTAAATGCGAAGGTGATGCTTTACGGCACTTTCCTCTTAACCACTCCTAGAAGTTTGATTGCTTTGCTGTTTCCTAGCAAACCCTTTCTTTCTTGACAGAACACACTCCCCTGACAACGCCCCACTCCAGTCCTTGGCAGTGATGTCAATGGAGCCCGTGCAATTGCTCTTGTCACACCACCCTTGCGTACGAAACACTCCAAATGTTTGTCTCCAAAACGTGACAGTGAGAACAGTTTAATTTACTCCTTTTTAGACTCTACGCCCCCTCTCCTTCCACAAGCGTAGGTTTTTGACAGCGTTCACTCGACAGAATGAAAGCGGCCATCAACCCGTGTTTGGGCGTAGCGCGGCTCCTTCGCTTCCACCACTGTGGCAGCTGCCTTGGATCCCTGTGGCTCCTCAGGGTTCAGCTCTTCTTGCCTTCCTACTGTGGCTGCCCCATGTTTAGGTTTTGGGCAGTTTTTCTTCCTGCCGCTCCGTCAGGCTTTCTGACCGGCAACCTTCAGAAGAGAGTCTTCCCTTTGGAGCACGCATGGGGGGCCGGCGTGGTCCCTCTCCAGGCCAGCTGCCCTTTGATTACACGGGGCTGCTCCCCAGGGGTCTGAAACCAGTACAAAAACGCCTTAGATAGATGTATTAGTGAGCTGAGTATTCATGTACTGGGTGTTTACTCTCTTAATTGCCCCCACTTTGCCAGCCGTGGAACTGATGGCACAGATAGAGTATTTATATGCTACAATTCAGGAGGATGTCCTGCAGTTCTGGTGTGATATTGAGCAATTTTCCATTTACACCAACAGACTGATTAAATGGATACACCAGAGCTTACAAAGACTTTCTTTATGCATTTTCCAACATCAGACTACTCACTTGTTACTATCTGCCTGTAACATAGTGCCAGCTCCAAATGAAAAAATGTCCATTCCTGTTACAAACACCATGAGGAGTTTAAGTAAGACCTAAATATTTACTTAAAATGCAGGTCAGATAGAGCTATTACTTGCTAAAACATTAGAGTATTTCACGCCATAATTGCTGCAAGGAGTGACACAAGGTTAAAGAAATAACTGCTTGCAAAGATGGCAAAGATAAAAGTTCACAAAATGCTCTGCTACGGTACTTCAAGGTAACACAGGAATTATTGTTTTGTTCCTTTTCATGGATCTTTGTTCTTCTTAACCCTCTCACCAGAGGAAACAGCTCCACTCCATCTCATGAAGCTTTTGAAGGACCCAAGACATATGCAAAGAGCTCGAACTTCAGAAGCTTGCTATTGAATAAAGTCTCTCTTTCCTAATGACAACAAACTCATCATAAACATGCATGCGTGACATTGGACACACTGAAAGGACACTCAGTATAAGAGCATTAATCGGAAAACACAAGCTTTCATGGCAATACTAAAGAGAAAATGTCTTGACAAATCATTTCCTTCAGTCAAAATAAACCTAGATCCAAACACATGGTGCCTATATAAAACTTATTATTTTTCAGAAGACTAAAGTTCAAACCACAAATTCCAGAAATGCATATTAAAAATACTATTAAGCATGCAAACCCTAAATCAAATTAAAATTGCAATGAAAAAGTTCTTGGAATCTGTAATTTCATTATGCTATGCACAAGTGTTTTGAAGGAGGACAATACTTTGGGTACAAAATATTTGGCTGTGTCGAGAATGCAAGTTTCTGCCAAGATTTTTTTGTTTGATAATACAACCACCCAAGGCTCTCTCTTTTGAAGGAACTGGCTGCATGTGGCTAAACACAGCTTATTTCTGTGATACAGAAGAACTAAAATGGACTGCAACAAAAGCAATGTGTATCTTCTGGGATCCTTCTAAAGTTCCCTTGTTTTGGTACATTTCTGAGGTCTCTGAATCACATTTACTGTGAGATCTGCATTTTGCAAAAATTCCCAAGTGAAATTCACATTCAGTTCAAAATACCACGCATAAAAAAAAATGGGATGGTTATCCTGGGCAAATAGAATGACTAACCAAGGAAAAAGCAAACCGATTACATCAAGCGAAGGAGCCTGAAGGAAGAAGGAGGAATGTTTCCTCGAGCTAGCAGAGCATCCTAGGTGGACACCAGCCTCCAGCCCTGAGCCCAACACTACTGCATTTCCTCAGGATGCTGATGGTCAGAGGGCTCTTTCTGTATGGAGGAGAGTGAGAAGGGGAGATGAGAAAGTGAGGTGACAGTGGGAATGAAACTCTAAAATGGAAGCAGGAAGGGGCTGGAAGACAGTTTTTTTTCTCATGGCAGATCACAAACCACAGCCTTTTCCTCTGAGGAAAGTCAGAAGAAACAACTTCTACTGTCCCATGACAGGTATCTCTGCCAACCAGGACACCAGCACCAATGCATCTGGTATTCATGACCAATCAGAAACCAATTAATTTAGCTGAATAACTGGAAAAAGGAAAACACATTGATCACCAGAAACTAGTATCAATGTATGACTAGTATCAATGGTATCAATGATACCAAGCTCAGATCATCATTAAAAAAATGGTATCGATGATACCAAGCTCGGATCGTCATAAACCACGTGTGTTTTGGAGTAGTGGTCAAAAGATGAATTCTTGTGGCAGGCAGCCCTTTTCCCTTCACCTTCCCTAAGATTCAAAACAAACACATCCACCAGAGAAACAACTTCTGCACGAGAGGTGTCTTTAAAAGTCTGTCTTGGGTGAACATGTCTGAGTCCATCACTTACCAAAGCATGTTTATGAGTTGGCATTTATATTCAGGCATTGAGGAAGAAATAAAAATATAAAGAAGCTCATGAAATAATTACAGTGCTGGTGGTGCAGTAAGTGGAGAAGATCCTCTTGTGTGAGAAACACAGGCTGGTCAGAGACTCATTGATGTAACAATTGAGCACTTGCCAACAAGCCAAGCTACAAACTAAATGAGCAAGCATGGCCACATATTTGTGAAGTACATGATGATGCATACGAAATATTCATCCTACACAAGATTTGCTTGCTCATCTGTTATATATTCCTTACAGTAGGATATTTTTCCTACTAGCAGAGATGCAAGTGTTTACAGGTACATATTGCCCATAATATACTTAAATGATACACACACACACAAATTATTAGTAAGGGTAGAATAGACTTGAAACTAGCTAAAGCTGTCAATGTCTCAATGTTTCCATCTCTTTAGACTTCCTGGAGTTCATTTCTTGCCTTTTTTTTTTTTTTTCCCCTGGTAAACAAAGGCAAGCTATGTTGCTGCTTAAAAAAGAAAAGAAACAACCAAACACAATGAAATAAATACAATTGTGAGAGTTATTGGTAAATAAAACCAATAATTGAAAACATCACTTGTGTGCACCAGCTTGTTTACTTTGATGCTGGAATATCTGTTTCTTCTTCTACTGTTTTTGGAGTGTTGGCATTAACTTTTTCAGTACTGATATATGAATGGAAAGAACACCGGGTCACTCTTTCTATAACTATCCTCTTTTGTCTCATGGCTTTACCATAAGCTGTGAAGAGCTGAGAATTTCCATTTAGGAACCTAACTAAATACCTCTTGGAAATCCGTTTCAACAGTGGACGGAGATTCCTGAAAACAAGCACCGGATTTTAGGCATATCTGATTTTGTGCTTAAGACTAACTTGCTCTGAAATAACATAAAAATAACTTTGTTATTCTGATAGTGGGTTCTAGAATAGTACCAAGACAACAGTCAAAAACTATTTTTGTCTTCTGTCTTTAAATGCATGGCAAGCCAAGCAAATATTAGCACAAAATAGAAAAAAACTTTTTCTTTCTGATTACTGTAGAATCACAGAATAATTCAGGTTGGAACAAACCTTTGTAGCTCCCTGCCCAAAGTAGGGCCAACTTCAAAATTATATCAGGTTGCTCAGGGCTTTGTTCAGCCAGCCTTTGACTATCTCAGAGACTGGGAATCTGCAGCCTCTCTGGACTTAAACACTCTTACAGTGAATGTTTTTTTCTTTATATCCAACTGGAATTTCCCATGCTGCAACCTGTGTCCACTTCTTCTCATACAGTTTGATGATACCTCTTCTGTGCTGAGGAGTGGTGGTGGTAAAACTGGAAGAACACCAGGCACAATACAGAAAAAAAATACTGCACTCATAACCATAGTGTTGATGTGGTGTGAGGTAAATTTGGGTTTGTCTTCAATGGAGGATATGCAGAAAGACAGAACTAAATGTGCAGCATGCTAGCTACTCCACACCTCATCTCAGTAGACATTTAGTGAACACTCGGCATAGGCTAATTTATAAAGCAGAATAAGCTTATTCTGTGATTCTGCATGATTCTGTGTGACTGTCTGAAAACATGCTAAGAGCCTCCACAAGGCAATTTCCAACTAACAGGCTTCCTTCTTCCCCACTGCAAGTTGAACCATATCAAGTTATAGAAAAGGCACCTAATATGGAGCTCCTCTGATGACCTTCCTCCCCTGTGAGACCTGACTGTTCATACTTACTTCTCTCCTATCTCAAGGCTGCTCATTGTCCTTAAATTCCTTCGATGAGTTAAGTGCCTTGTGCAATGCCTTTTGGAAATCCAGGCAGATCACTTGAAGTGGTACTTGCTTATCAATTTGCTTGATGGCTGTCTCTGAAGAGCTCTGAAAGCTAAGTGAGGTAGGACTGTGGTAGGACTTCCCTTTAGCAAAGCCACATTGTCTGCTCCTAGACATATCATCCTTATTCAGCCCTCCAGCATCATCCTTATGTAGGTGTCCAGTCTGCTCCATTCCTCTTGTTTTTTTCAGCAGGTGCTACCCATCTGTACTGTACCTGCAATGTGGTGCCTCAAGCTATTTCCAGCTCCCTCTGCAAGGATTTAACTCTCCTAACTGTCCCTTAAATTCTGCTGGACAATATCAACTCAAATACATAAAATCTGCCACTGCCACACAATGCTACGGAAAATCAGAAATGAGGCTCAGGAAAATCTTACAGATGAGCTTGGGAAGCCTGGCTTACCTTCATGAACATGCTGAATCCAGTTTTAAGGAGATCGGTGAGACCTGATGACATATGCTCAATATCAAGAGGATCAGGTCGATCAGGATTACAGATCTCTTCCACTATCTGTTTCAGCAGCGGTTTGTAAGAAGCCTGCACAAAAAGAACACAGCACTGTCAATAAAGCTGTTTAGACTCAGTGCCAGTGCTCTTCTAAACGTTTTACTTCTATTAAAGGTAACAAAAATAATTATCCTAGAAAGGACATCATTCAGAGAGCTAAAAGATTATCAAAGCAGCAGTGGTCTTTGTGACCTTGCCCACAAATGGTGTGCACCAGCACCATCAACCTCCAAAGACAGGAATATGGCCACACATTTACTCTGCCCATGTGTACTACATGAGTAAAGGGAGACAAGGAAAAAATGGGGCTTCTAGTTTCTCTGGAGTCTTTTTGGAGGTAGCACAGAAAGGGATAGCAATAGGGATGACGCTGTTGCCCATGGTATGCCCAGGAGACCCCATTCACTTCTTAATGATTTTAGAAACACTTAAACAGGGATTTTTAGGAGAGGTTGCTTACTGATCACTCCTGCCTTCCCACAGGCTCCATGTCAGCACTGAAACCTGAATAACAGCAGGGCTGGGAAGAGGCCAACCTGCCTGTTTGTCCCTCATGAGACAGCAGAGTTAAGGAGTCTCTGCTAGTCCTTCAGCTTCCACAGCCAGGGCACTCTACTTCCACCTGTGGAAAACCTTGAGAAAA
Source organism: Caloenas nicobarica (assembly GCF_036013445.1). NCBI lineage: Eukaryota > Metazoa > Chordata > Aves > Columbiformes > Columbidae > Caloenas > Caloenas nicobarica. The sequence goes on along the minus strand of NC_088248.1, from coordinate 51,138,757 downwards.
ACAGGCCAAACAACCCCACTGATATCAAGCATGTCAGAACTTCAGAGAAGTTAGGGATCAGGAAAAGCGGAACATGAGAATGTACAAATGATCAGCATCCTGGGAGATCCACTTCCAAAGGATCCACCCTACATCTTCTTCAGGGTCCACAAACCTGTGCTGAATATGAATTAGTAGCCCAGAAATTTCCACGTTCCTTTACCAAGGTTTAAACCACACTGCCATCCTGAAAAAGCTTCTAGGATAAAAATTTTAGGGATTTGTGGAGAGATGCTCTTTAATGAAAATTCAACCTTACTTCGTTTACAGATGGAGTTTTGCTTTGCTGCTTTCAGCTTTGCCTAAACTGCAACGAAACCACAATGGTTTCAGAAAGTGCAACAGTCTTAGACAATTAGCAGCTTCCAAATTAGCACATTTGTTTTCCTTTGGGACTAGCCCAGGTATACATCACCTCCTGGATTTCTTAGGAGAATCAAGTGTAACATCATTCATTTTGTAAAGATGATATCTACAAAAGACATCATGCAAAATAAACATATAAATGGATGGAAAATAAAAAGCAAGCTGCTTGGCTGGAAAGTAAAATTTTCTGGAGTAATTAAAGAAATGTTTTTCATCCAACACTTTACAGTGAGAAACAAAACTTAAGAGTTTTTGAATACAATCCTGTCAACGAAGATTTATACAACTCATCTAGTTCTTCTCACAACACATGCATAATTTTTAATTGAGCCAACAAAGCAAATTACAGCAAACAAGAGCTACAGAACAGTTTAGGAGAACGTGCCAAGATTTGTGTCAAATCTAGTCATGCAATAAACAACCGTTGGAAAATACACATGCAAGCATGAAGACTTATGTATAAAAATCTGATTAATATCTTCATAGATGAGGAACAGAAAGATATTAGGAATGAAATATTTTTGGAGTAGAGATCAAATCACAGTTGAACAGAGAGGTTTACTGCACAGAATTAAAGGAATAATATCATCTGACTTAAGCAAAACTATGTACTCAAAAGACATTAAAAATGTGCTATGATTTTGTATGTCTGAATTTTCAAAATTCAGCGCCCTTCAAAATGATCCACTTTGGCTACACAGATACTAAAAGGAAGGTACTATGATCACTTACCTTTTTTTTAAGCTATGATAGTTTCAAATATTTTCAAAATCTTTTATGACTTGAAAATCATCTATTACATTTTCAGGGAGTTTTTTCTGTATTTTTTATACAACCCCCAACAGCTCCATTGATTTCTAACTCATATAATGAAGCTTTCATCAACTTTAATTTTTGGCTGGGCACAAATTGCATTTAAAACAGCTGCTAAGAACCTTGATGGCTATGGGACATACCTCAGACAAGATTATAAGGAGAAAAGGAGAGAGAAAAAGTGAGAGAAAGAAAGAGAACCAGAAAAGGAGAACGAAAGATGAAGGAGGAAGGGATGGAAGAAGGGAGGGAGGAATATGCTTGAGATCAAGATGAAGGGAAAAGAACAGTAGTTACAGTATCAGGCAAAATAAATACTCAGCTCTTGCATGGTTGCTACATGAACTGGTTTGATAGCCTGATGAAAACATTTGTAAAGACCTGCACGTGTGATGGAAAAAACTGCACTGCCTGCTTATTTCTGCTACCCCAAACCTCCTGAACTGCCCTCAGCAGAAGGCTGGTCCTATTCAAGCTATTAAATCCAACTCATGGCCGGAACAGGGAGCTGCAAAGTGTTAATATATCCCTTGCTGCTTTCCAGCACTTAGCCCTAAGCAAACAACCTGGGTTACATCCAAAGAACATACTGATGCTAATTACACTTCCAGGAAACTTTTAGAGGGTATTTTCTTCCATCCGACTGCTGCCCCACTGAACTGTACTAAATGTTTAACAGTTTTCCCCATTTCAGACACCAGACAGGTCCTCAGTGCCAGGAGACTTCAGTAACAGGTTTTCTCCACCTTAGCTTTCCAGCGACATTTTGCAAAACTCCCGATTCCTGTTGTTACAAAGCATTGCTTAATTTGAACTACATCCCTTTGCCGGTCTACAGCATACTTGTGAGTTTGGAAGGATTTTGTTCTGGCTCAAGGCTGTAATTAAGTTTTACAGTCTCTCTCTAAATCACCATATGTGCTTTCAATCGTAAAATTCTATTTTTAACTGAAAAAAATAAAACACGTTGGGGGAGATGGAGAGACAGAAAAACATTATATATTAATCCTCATGATCTATAGTAGTATCGTAGTTCATGTGTCCGTATTATAGAAAAAAAGGGTGCATTTTTCACCTATTTATGAATGGGCCTGACTCTGACAGGAGAGAGACAGGAGAGAAAATACACAGAAATATAGTTGCTGTATGGATGCAGGCATTCTGCTTTGCTATGCCACGAGAGGTCTTAGTCCAGCATTGTCTTGTCCTAGTTCTGCCTTTCACTGGGCGTGTCACAACAGCGCTGCAGAGAAAACGCCAAATTTCTTCCTCAGAGAATTCTTTGTTGACATTGACAGAGATATGCCCGAGTTTGGATGAAGGACTTGAGGAAGTTCTTGATGATTAGGTCAATTATAAAATCTGTACTTAAATATTTTCCACATGGGCAGAACATATATAGGATTAGCACGTCAGCAAAATCAGTGCTGTAATTTTGACAGCATGCTAGAGAAATAACGTACACAGGGAAAAGAAAGATCCACTTGCCTGGTGGGTGTTGCTGCCTGGATTATGTATGGAATTAAACTGTTTCATGTGCATTCGAGCTCTTGCGATATCCCTGAGGGACCGAAAAATATTGTCCACTGCATCTGCTGCTTTCTGAGATGTGAGGTTCAGTGATGAGTCACAGCCTAAAGAAATAAAGAAAGGTGGATCTGAGTGAGTGAAAAACTTTCAAGTGTTTTGATAATAAGCAGTAGGAAAACAATAGCTGGGAGGAAAATTAAATTAGTTTCGTCATGTTATATTCTAGAAAGTCAGGAGCTTGTTAGACAGCACATCCTCAGCATGGCACAAGACTCTGTAGCTAAGCAAGAAGCCATAAATCCTAGACAGCAAGCAAAGCGAACAGCGCGGGACATTTGTAACATAAATCATACAGCAATTTCATCGGCGCAGGGTATGTTCTGCTCTCCACAGCAAACAGAAGATCCCATGCTAGCAGGCCCTGAAGAAAAGCCCCACATGGAAAGGAGCCAGCTGGTTTGCTCGTCTCTTTGGGTCGAAAGAGCCATGAAGCAGGGACTTGCTGCTCAGGCATCGTAACTGAGCCCTGGCTGGCAGCCTGCTGACTCCAAATGCATTTCCTACCTTTGCAACAAGAAAACCAGGAACAGACCATGCTAAATACAGCAGACATGATATCTATGCATTGGGAAGAGCTGTATAACCATAAAAAGTCCTTATCCCTCAAAGTGGCAAAATTACTACTTTTAACGTATTTTCCCAAAGCTAAGATATCTGCTAAGATACACTGCTTATCTTCCACCGAGGTCAAATTCCATTTAGAGGACCACATAAAAGGTCCTTCCATGTGGCCAGGCAGTACCTTGGCACAGCAAAATTCTTATCCTGGGCTCCATCCTCCTCACCACAGGACCTGTTTTGCACAGATGAGTAGAGAAAATGCTTTCTCAGCTGACCTGCTGATGCGAATTATCCAAGTGAGAGATAACTGGGTCACTTGGTGTTTGTATTGCCCTGTCAACACAGCTCTACACCTTTTGACATCTCTGCCCGGCTCACTTCTCGCTTGACTCCTCGTCCCTGTGGAGGAAGATGCAGCACAAAATAACCCTTCTTGCCACACGCACACACAAACACACACACTCCTGCTTATCGCCAGTGCCTTCTCTGGGGATGCTGCTGTAGTGGTTTGTGCCCATCCCCCAGTCCTGCGATCGGTCCTGCACCAGCAAACCTCTATGTCTGTGCAGAATCCTGCTGAGAGGATGGGGTGTCCCTGCAGGTCGCAGTGCCTGCCACAGCGATGCCTGGATTTCTACTGGGGATATTTCTGAGCAAACTTTCTGCTACAACTGACAGAAGATGGAGTTCTTCAGCACTAAAGGAACAACAAAAAAGGCAGTACAATTTTTCAAAATTTACAGGGAAGTTCTAGGAGTTAGCTAATCTGGATCACTCACATCTTTGAAATCTGTACAGCAGAATATAATGTATACACATCCACACACACTTATAGAGGTCTGAAACTATTCCTACAAGATGGTAATTAGACATTAGAAGCTTTCATGTGTCTGACTATCATTTGTTGAAAGGTTCCAAGTCAGATCCCCAGCTGGTGCAGCAGAACAGAAGAAATGACTGTACTTCTGCAGGGCTACATCGGACCAGGCTGCTGAGGATTTATGCCATTATATTCCAAAAACCAATGAAGTGAACACAGACTGGACCTTGGTGACTCAAGGTGATGTTGTAATTCTACGCAGACACTCACATATTTTTGGACAGGGCTCTTGAAGTTTTGTTGTTGTTGTTGTTGGTGGTGGTTTTTTAAAATGAGTGCAAAATAACTTATAGAAATATGTATTTTTTGGTTATGTAACTGCAAGATCTGTGTGCTCTGATACTCTGATTGACCAAAGCTTAGTTTTTTCATTTGGCAGAGGAGCCGGTGTGTTGTCAGTGAAAGCCCTGAACACAAACCCCGCTCTGCAGCTCATTACCCCACTCCACTGGTGCTCTCAAAATGAGATGGCTCCTGTGAGTGAACTTGTGCTGGTTTAAGTGCAAGGGAACCGTGTTCAACAGCTGAAAAAAGTGAAACAGAACACCTCCTGAATACATGAGGTTGATAAATAAAGTCTGAGGTGATAAATCCTCATTTATATTTATCACTAGCATAGGCAAAATATTCAGAGGAGACCTTGTATTGTCACTGTGCTTTTACCCTGCCCATGGGAAAACACGGGAATGAGAAAACAGGGCAGTCCCTGTCAGCTCCCAATTCAGAGGCTGTGCATATTTAATAGTTAACATTTAAAAGCATTTTGCAAAGGAAAAAAAAAATATGAAGTGCCTTATTATTGTATTACTAGATTTTTCTTCTCTCCGAAAGACAAGCTTTCCCTGTTTTAGCCACATGAGAGGTAAGCAGCTCCTACCTGATGTCAATAGTTATATTTTCTTTGTCCTCTCTTCAGTCCTGTCTCAGCAAAAGGCACTGCTTTTGGCCAAGCCATCTCTGCAATGTTTCCTTTCACTAGTGAATGCAAGTCCCCCGCATTGAACAAGTTCAGGCAAGGCAAAAATCACATCAAGTTTGATTTGCTTTGGACACTTGTCTTTTTTTCTTAATTGTTTATTTTCTTGGACCATTTAAAGTCTTTTGTTTTGGCCCTACAGTTATTTTTCTCGTGAAAATAAATATTTGTTTCCTTCTCCTGTTCACATAACTCCTCAGTCTATTTTAACAAGAGCCCTTTGATGAAGAAGTTTCAAACCAGCTTCTCACTTCCCACTTCTGGAACTGCAGGGCAGCTTCCAGTGGCCACGGTCTGGCTTTGTGGCTGGAAGCCTCTGAGATGCTCCTTGCCTTGCCTGGCCCAGTGCATCCCGCTTTGCTTTTTGTTACACAGTCAATCTTCTCCCGAGCAATTTCTCGGTGAAGTGCAGGCTCTGTAGCACCACTCACCACTCGAACCTTATTGCCAGGGAAACGCTGTCCGGAGCTCGGGCTTTGCTTTACAACTTGTGCTGACGCACTCGTGGGCTGGAGGAGGCCAGGAAATCATTCACCCTCACCATCTGCTTAACAGGCTCCATCGCTCCATCGCTCCATCACCGTCACCCGAACCAAAGCAAGAGCCTGGCATGCCATGCAGTGCTCCAGCAGCTCCTCACCCTCCACGCTCGACCATGCTTCCCAGCAAACCAGAGCGGATCTCCAGGAGCACCGCAGCAGGGGCTCAAGGTGTGCTCCCAGTCTCCATAGCAGAGCGCCGTGCTGGACCAAGTGTGGAGCTGGGGGGGTACTGGGAATAAAACCTCCAGTCCAGCACCAGTTTAAGGCTGACCAGATGTAGGGAAAAGAGGTGTACTTCCAAGGGTTGCTGTAAAATGTGGTTTCCTTGAGACTTCTGATCAAGAAATATCATGTGTCTGGGGAAGTCACAGCTCTTTTTCCAGGCTGACATCCAGTTCTTATTTTTTAAAATGTATCTTTAAAAACAAAAAAAAGTTTTCTTTTCAGTCTTACCCTTGAGATTAATAACAAAAACCTCCGAAGGCTGCTGCGTACCTGTGGCACTGCAGTGGGTTGGAAGAGGGGGGCCGGGTCTCTCTCCAGCCTGGAGAACAACAGAAGCTTGTGTTGTACAAATGGCAGGCGGCTACAAATCACCTCCCGTTCACACCTTCCCCGTGAATGGGGCTGTGTGTGCATATGGGGAGCAGAACACAATCCCTCTTCTCAGCCTGCTTCAGGTTACCAAGAAATCTGCTCCTTTTACAACAATGAAGAGGTGGAATACATTAGCTGCTGCACAGCTCGTGTGCTAATTAAAACAACTCTTCCTGTTACTGTGTTTTCATGGGAAGTTAAATGGCATTAGGAGAGCATGCTGAATGAATTTCTTTGAATCCCAAGCCCACCCGATTTTATACGGGAAAGGCATTTAAATTAAATTTTGGGATAATGCTTTCCTGTCAGGCTTGAAAAAACCCAGTTGTGGAAACAAAAATTCACAGTTAACCAGCAGGAAACTAAAGATTTTAAAGCACATATCCAAGTTCTTGATATCCCAAGAAGAACACAATGTAGTTCTGCAGTAAGTGGTGCCCAACCTCACTGATGTTGCTTCTGTTCTGCTTCCATCCACTTGCACTGATTTTGAGGAGAGTGAGAGCATCAGGAGCTGAATCCAGCACTTGACACAGTGAGACTACTGGCCCTTATTTTTGACCTACTTTTGAACTTTTGCAACAGAGCACATCTCTCAAGCTACACATCTGCATGACCATTAGTACCAGAACCAAGTCATTGTCACAAGAAGCTTGAAAAGAGAGGAATGAAGATATTCTTATCTCCAGTCTGGAGTGACCCAGAAGCTAAACTGGACCAGTTTTTCTACCAGTTTCTGAAATCAGAACAAAGATACTTTAAGAAAATGACACAGACATTGTGAACCCATGAGATCCATGACTATACAGTGGCGTGTGACTGATTATTCCCTCCATCAATGCATCAAATGAGAATTTCAGATCTTTCACTGTGCTTTGTCTCTTTTGGTATATGGTCCAGGAGTTATAAACAAATGTTCTATCTCTAAAGTAGTATGATAATTATTAACACTTTGTGAAGGTCTTTGATATTTCCAAGACATCACTGAAAGGCTACACAATCTTACAAAGATAAAATTTAGGAGAGCCGAAAGTTTACCACTTTACTCTGTTTTATTGGTATTAACTCAGGCTTTCTCTACCTTAGGCTGTCTCTACAATCTGTTTACAGAAATAAACCAATATAAATCCTGCAAACCCTGGAATGGAGCTGGCAGAGTAGCCAAGTCATTTCAGAAGCACACACTGAAGCATGGGCTAAACCAGAAAACTGGTACTAGAACAAAGAAAAAATCCAGCATCAGGATTGCATTATGCAAGCTATTTTCTAGATATGCAGAGTTAATTTGCTTGTCAGTGAAAGACAGAGAAAGAACAGAGATATAGGGTGACTGGAGGGTCAGAACTCAAAAAATAGCACTATGATATTAAACTAATGAAAATCTTATATTTTTATAGTTTAGATGATAGCATAGCAACGAAGGCCCTTCTTTTCTAGCAGATAAATCTAAAAGCATGTATATATATATCCACAGCCATATGTTTTGCAATACTTTTGATATGTTCTTGCGTTAAGTTTGTTATGAAAGAGTAGGTACGAATGCGTATGGTTACAGAGACCACGGCTGTTTTTTGCAAGGAAAAAAAAAATGTGTAAACCCCACAACTAGGATGAAATTTGTGTGATTCTGCACTCACCTTTCTTCCCAATGGATTCTGCCACAAATTTGAATCTTTATTCTTAAATCTGATTTTTAGTAAATCATGCTCTCTTCTGCATCTAAAAGGGAGGCTGGTGAGTGTGACGCTGTGGGACAAGGAAGGATGGGCCGGAATACAACATATCTGTTATTGCCCAACAGCAGCATCAGCAGACGGTGAAAAATCAGAATTGGCTCCATTTTAGTTTGGGGGACTGCGGAATTATGGAAGCGAGGTGCGTTCCCCAGCTCATGAGAAAAGCATCCAGAGCGTGCGTGGCTCCAGCTGGGGCAGCCACATCTGTGCTGCTGGCAGCCCCAGCGAGGAGCAAACCTCTGGTAACCTTTGAAATGCTGAAGGCCAAGTCAACACTGCAATGGGCTGAGTTCAAAAGGCTGGCTTTTCTGACATTAGCAGTTGATATGGGTGCCACGGATTGGATTAGAGGAAAGCAGGGGTGAAAATAAACAGGGCACAAGCTGAAAGATTTTTCGAAATGGTATTTGGAATTCAAAGTTGAATTAAAATCCCAAGACAAAATGCACTTAGTAAAAACCAGGTGCAAGTTATATAAAAATTGGCCCATTTTGCTGAAGCCCTGGCAAAGCAGCATGTCGGTGCTGCTGGCACGGAGGGGTAGGAGCTCATCAGCTGGGGAAGGGGCAGCACAGAGGTGCAGAGATAACCTGTCCCTATCCACAGCCTCGGGACACTCTTGCACCCTCCCCTACCAGCAAACAGAGGAGATTTCTAAGCCATCGTCCCCATTCAACTCCTTTTCGCATACCCCCTCTTCACTTCCCCCTTCCTGCAACAGCCCCTTGCCCCAGCCGTGCCTCAGCCCTTCATCGCACTGGGGAGGCTGAGCTCAGCTTGGACCGCACTGCTGCAAAACCTCTCCATCCCCACCACCCTCCTTTGGGAGAGGAAAGTTACTTGTGCATCAGAGGTGAAGAGGCCAAAACTTCTCGGAAGCATACAAGAGGTCAGCATCACAGCCAGAGGAGGAACTCAGGATTTCCCAGCCCTGGGCTTGACCAGCTGTCCTGCCAGTCCACACAGCATGAATAACAGACTGCAAACACCAGCAGGCAGAGGGATCAACAGAGGGGAGGAGGAAAACAAAGCAAAGCAGTATAGGGGAAAAACACTAGAAAGGGGAAGGAAAATGTATATGATGTTAAGGATCAAAACAGAATGTTTCCTTCAATTATTAGCAACCTCTGATTGGAACCTATTTGAAACCCGAGGTTCACATGGAGGGTTGCTGTGGGGCTCCAGCTGAAGCCTGAAACTTCAGAATAAAACAAAGGGATTATCTGAAAAGCCACAAAACAGAGAAGGTAAGCTCCACATTTCTACAAATGTCATTTATGATCTGATTGGCACATGGAGGATGGACACACAGCAGCATGCAGGGATGCTCCGGGGCAGTCCCCAGCCCCACACAGAGCAAGTGATGGTGTGGATGAGGTGTCTGCGATGGGAGGACAGAGGGTCCGATCCACCACCCAGAAAACGACAGAAGCCAGTATTGCGACCAGCAAAGGTGCAATTTGTAGCTTATTTTCATCACAACAAACACTCCCCATTTGAGAGAAAAGCCAAGGATGTTTTTGTAAAGAGTAACTAAATTTAGAAACTGAAATCTCCACTTCAGCTTTTAAATGAGCATCCAAACTTTAGCAGTGCTGAGCATCCAGGGATTGCACATGTATGTCTCCAGGGGCAGTTCAGCACAGATCTGACGTTTATTATCCAGGGACGCATCCTGCAATCTCTGGAGGTCACTGGCGAGGGATGGCAAGAGCCAGCAGTGTGCTTGGAAAGCTTCGTGTTGGCCTCGCCTTTGAATCTCTTCTGGAAGCTGCTCTTTGGCGTGCAAGGCACGCATAGCCCTCGTGGCTAAATACTTTGCTGAATATCAAGCTCTGAAGCTGCACATGTGAAAATCTGGCCACTAACTATGCGATTAAATATGGATGTAAGACCTAGTTTTGGAGAGCTTTTTTTTTTTTTTTAAAAAAAAATTGGCCTCAATATCTGTCACTTGGACATTTCAATTTTACGGGAATATTTTATTGCCTTCTTTTTGCCAAAATTCAACAGCACAACAAGTAATATCAACTTTTATGAAGCACTGCAAACTCAGTACTGGAGGCTCTCAAGTTACGTGAAATTAAACCCGTCATTTTGGTGAACAATTACAGGGAAAAACTACAGCACTTACTAGAATAAATTACATAAATTAATTGCAGGAGGAATTTAAGTTAGGTTCAGATGTGCTTTCTGAAGGAAATTAATGTTAACAAATTCATTAGGGAACCATTCAGTTGCTCCCTTAAGTAGTCCATATCTTAATTAAAAAAACACACATGTTAATAAAGCTATGGTAAATTCCTGTAAGTCTAATAAGGCCTCCAATAATATTCTTGCAAGAACTTGGTAAAACTTCAAGTTTTACTAAATGCTCTAGAGCTTCATGAAAAAAAAGCTCTAGGACTTACACAATCAAATGTCCTCAGTCTTTCACAAGTTATTCTCAGCTGTCCTCTTTTGTCTTCAGCCTGGTGGCTGCACTTTGGCAGGGACAGATTTTTGCTCCCATCAAGGACTTTTTGTCACCCATGGGCCAACACCTTTTGGTGATGCCATGAAATTTCACCCTCGGATCTGCTGCCTCTCACCTGCTCTGCAAGGTACTCCCAGAGGTACCGCGTACGTAAAGGACAGGCAATCCATGGGGAAGAGGGATGAGGTTCACGTCCAGGTAGCAGCAGGTGAAGCAGAAAGTGCCACCAGTATGGCAAAGCCTCCTTGGCCAGCGTGCGCCAGAAGAGAGGAGATGTTGCACATGTGCAATGGTACAGCTCTTCTCCTTTGGAAGAGCCTGCATGGCGGGACATGGATGGGACCCACCACTGCTTTTTCTAATGTACCTACTCAGGACCTAATAGTCCTGTTTCTTCCTCTCTTTCTCCAAGCATCTGCAAGCCACTAATGTGTGAGAGACCAGCTGAAGCCAGATGAGCCTTTTTTTAGGCTACAGTGCTGCTTACGCGCAGACGGTGCTGTCAATGCAGCACTTCACACTCTCCGAGCTGAGGAAAATCATACATGCAAAGGAAAGTGTTCCCAAGCAACTGTGTCTAAAGCCCTTCAGAAAGAAACACCGCGAAGGCCTGGTTTGTCTCTGCACTATGAAGCAGCAGAGCAGGGAGGAAGCTCATGTACAAGTCCACAGGAATCTAGATGCTTTACCCACTTGGCCTCAGAGGGGAACCTCAGGAAAACATGGCAAGATCTGTAAATATCCTTATTGTTTCAAACATCTATTATTTATGTTCATTACAAGGAATCACACTTTCAAAACAACAACAAAGTGAAATAAGTCTTCCAGTATTTTTGTTTGATATTTCCTTTTTTAGCTTGGACAATGGAAATTAATATGAGCAATGTTTTTTGCATTCACAGTTCAATTTGTTTGTAAGCTCCTGAAGTATTTGGTGCTATTTAACCGTATGTGAAGTCCCACTGAAATCCAGCCAGAATAACTTCAACCTTATTTTAGCACCCCATCTCCCCAGGAAAGAGAAATCCTACTATTCTACTTTTACTATAGGTGACTCATTCATGTTAAGGTAAAATATGCAAAGTGATTGTAACCAAGAGTAATGCCCAGCCTAAGTGGACATTTCATGGTAATTCCCCTGGTGATTTCTAATTCAAATTCCAGTGAAGTGTCTTACAGGGCTGCCTTTTTCAAAAAGCATTTAGTTGACAGTGGCAATGATACATACAGTCACAGTATATGTTAATGACACCAAAGGTGAATATTCCCATCTTGTGGCTATTTCAAATAAGATTTGGAAAGCTTATGGCCATGAACAAGTAGATGGATGATTTTGTAAATCACTACCCTGCAGCTCAGGCATAGGCTCAGCTCTGAATTTAGGAATCTGGGTCCTTCACGCTGGCACCAAGCCCTTTGCGGGGATAAACTACCATTGCGTAGGGTCCTACTCAGCTCGGTGCAGCCTGTGAGTAATGGCACTCACCTGCACGGATCTAATTGCCAGTTGGCTGTTATACTTATGCCCGTGTTTACACTTGAAATAGCAATATTTTGAGTTCATCTCCTCGGTCATCTCTTCCAGCTCTCAGTCCCTTTGGGCAGGAGCCGCCTGGTACCACGTGCCCACAGGAACTCTGACTTAACTGGGTCCATCACACGCTGCTTCTGTCTAAATAAAAACCTCACTCCAGGCTCAGTTCAGAGCAGGTTTGCCGAGGGAATGACAAGGGTGACTTACTGTGGCCTGCTAGGCACAAGCTGATCAGAAGAGAAAGTCAAGGGGCACATCTCCCAGGGGCTACAGGCGTTAGGAGGGGGAAGGAAAGGTTCCCCTTTTTCTGTACTATCAAGCACCTGCCAGCGCATTAGAGAGAACAATTTCCTACCCAGCAGGTCGCACAAGACTTTCTTTCTTTCTTCCATCAGTAGTGTAAGAATTGCACCATGCTCTGCCTTCCCAAATGTAGCACAAAGCTGGCTATGGTGTGTGAAAATGTTAACGATACTGAAAACCAGAGAAATGTGGCTTGTGATGCTCTGCTGGAGACTAGGGGTGTACTGGGCAAGGACCATTTTATACTTTTTTTTTTGTTCCTGATGCCTCTTCCCCTGAAAACAAATATTGACGTTAGACATTGAGGTAGAATATGGGGACAAAACAAGGTAAGCCCTTCTGTCCTGCAAATGAGGAGAAGTGAAAACCAACAATTTCTAGAGAAAAATAACAAGAATATTTGCAGTAGAGGGCATAACATCAAGAAAAAACTTTTAATACACACTATTGAAAGCAACAGCCACAATTCTCCACATCGAAATCAGTAATTGTACTTTAATGGCAACCTACCACATTGCAAGTCATATGTGACCAAGGGTAAAAGGACTAGAAACTGGAATGCTGAAAATTGCCACCTTTACATCATGAAAAACCCGTCTCTGATGAGTCACTGTATTGATCTACTGAACAAATGACCTGATGTGATATTACCGTGTTTCAGATCTTCCTCTGCAGAAAACACAGATAAAAACTGCTACTGTTTTTACAACTAACCATCTATATGTAAAGCACAATGTCGTACATGTGGGCTTGGGATGCCTGACTCAATTTTTGAAGCTATGAATTGTGAACAATTTAATCCTGCTACAAAAGAAAAGCTGTACTTACTGTCACCTTACCAGAGTTTGATATTAGAAAGCTTTGTGTCTTCATAAAAAGGTAAGTGATAGTTTAGCCTACAGCATGAGTGATTATGTTATTTGGAATAGGCATTATGTGTCTGATAAGATTAGGAAAAACATATTTTCCAGAGGTGTTTACTCTTCATGAATTTCATAGAAATACCTATGCAAAACCACTATTACATTTGGAGTCAGAAATAAAACAGGAAAAGTCTTGGCAAATTTCTGTCTTCAGCTTTGGTTTAAGTGGTTGTTTATACTTTTTAATCACCCACTATAAAGCTATTTCATTTGAAATCATTGCTGGAGTACTGTGTCAAAGAGAACTCTTCTTGCTTCAGGAATATTTCACATCTCAGTGAGAATAACATCCTATAAAAAGTACCTTCATGGAAGGCTTTTTTCCTTATGAAAGCAGATAACACTGACTCATAATTTAAAAGTCTTCCTGTGTTCATCTACTCTTATAATACATTGAAATTGTGCACTGCACTTTGCAAAGATCAAAAGAATACAGTCCAGTCCAAACATCCAGCAAACTGCAGATAAACAAGAAAAGGCAACCTAGTAAAAAGTATGGGCAAAAAGAACAATAATAAACCAATAAAAAATGCAAGTTAGAAAGAAAGCACTGCATTTATTATTCTGCTTTATGTTAATTTTTAAATTGAAATTATTGTTATACAAGAGACAAGACACAGACTTCATAACGCATATTCTCGGTCAAAAGCAAAATAAAAGAAGTGAGGCTGTGGAAAGAAAGAAGAGGAGAAGAGGAGAGAACAGGAGGAGAGAACAGGAGAGGAGGGAATGGGAAGAGCAACAGTAACTCCAGAGTGTCAGAAAATATTTAACATTCAAACTCGTTTTCACATGGACCAAAAGATGTGCCATATTCAAATACAAAGCCTCTTGTCATCAACAACTCTGACCACTTTAGAATGAACCAGTTCATTGCATGCTGAAGCAACGTTGTTGGTCAACAAACCAGTTTTTGGCATAGCACTATTTGTAGTTACTTTTGCTTTCTCTGAGAGACTGCAAATAATAAGATGTAGACATTAACATTTCGTGAATACATTTAACTTTCCATTTAGCTATAGCTTTATTCAGCATAACTGTAGATAAAGGTAGCAACAAACAATTATTGAAGCTTAAAGAGCAATTTTTAAAATAAGTACCAAGGCCTCATATTTGTTCTGAAACTGTTTTATTTTCCGGGAATACTGTTTAATTTGTCTTGATTTTTAGGGGAAGGAGAGGAGAGGAGAGGAGAGCTTAAAAGGTGTGATGGGATGAAGCTAGGCCAGTGCTTAAGTGCCTTGTTGAATTAGAGTTAAACGCTCTGGTTTAAACTCAGAAATAATTGTGCTGTTTTAATTAACAAACAATTGAATGGCTTGTGGAGTTGGTCTATAATGTTACATTTTCTTAAGAACTTAAGAATTAACATTTTTTGTCTTTAAAACAAACTGAAAACATTGTATGTATTGGTGAAAACACAGCTTTTAATGCAGGCTTGAAGAAACAACTGATAGAAAATGCCTGGGATCTGCAGTAATTTCCATTTAGTATAAATTATTAATGTTCCCAGGAAAAAGAAGTAATGAAAAACACTCATAATCTTGCAGTCAGGTTTCAACACTTGCTTATTTATTGTAGCCAAAAGAATAAGCATAACATGATTTATGCTTCAAGCATACGGCAGAAGCGTAGGGGTTTTTTTCATTAAATTGTGCCCGTCGAAGAATGAAAAAGGACATACCATTTCAAAATTAAATGATTTTTTTTTTTTTCCACTCAGGAAACAAAGAGATTAGTAAATTCAAGCAACCAGTCAAGTCTGAAGGACCGACAGCTGCAATTTCGCTGTGAGGCTGATCTGTGGCAGCCCAACGCTGTTTGCTGTCAGGGGACGGGGCGAGTACAGCTCAGAGGCGCCGTGGCTCCAGACCACCAAAGACTGTCATTTGCAGGATGCCTGTGCAATGGCAATTGTATAACTGCAATAGGAATATTTATACTAATATATCTAAGCTAATAGGTTCTCAGAATGATTGGTAGACATAGATGCACTTCCATGGATATATACCACATGTAGTAAAGCCAGCGGAGGAGAGGAGGAGACTTCTGAGACTCCTACCATAACCATGTTTCATTTCAGAATGAGAAAATATTGACTAATTTTGGTCCCAAAGTCCTGATACCAGCTTGTGACCACTGATCTCAATGACTAATTCCTGCACAGAGAAGAATTATACAAATGTTGTGAATGTTAAATACTGCGAAAACACAGCTACAGCTTTTTCTCCCACGTTCAAATTTAACATCAAACCTGGCTGAACCTTTCACAGTGTTACATTACCTCATTCACTACTAATTATAACTAATCGGGGCTGCATTCGTAAGGGTTCATTAATTTTCCCTGTATGTTTTTTGTACAAAACCACTCAGAGAAGGAAAGCCGCCTCACACTTCCATGCAGACCTTGAAACCAGAAGAATGAGCTCATTTTCCCCACTTTTAATCTTTTAGCCAAAGGACTGGTGAAACTGGTAAAAGAAAAGTTAAGAAATAAGCTGAGAAACTGTAAAACAACCCCACATCATAGAAACTGTGAGTTATCTGCTTCCTTGATGTGTTCACTACCAGTCAGCCTGGTCCTTGCCTTTCTCTGATAAGCTGGTGGCACATTTGGAGACATAAATGCTGCTCTCTGTAGCTAATTTCCGAGTGCTACTTCACCTCCCTTTTGCTTCACCTAATTTTCAAGCTGCAGAATGGAGAATTTTGAAAACAAACCAGCACCAACAGCACCACTCCCAGTCCTGCTCTTCTCCTTCCATTGAATATATACCTATTTTCTTCAAAGCTTAGTCTCAACCCCTGCCAGCTCGCCTCCCTTCTCTTTGCTAACTTCTGGCAGCTTTGGGCACAATGGACTTCGCCATCAGTTATCTTGTGCTGGCTGTCATCGAAAAATGGTACCATATTTTCACAAGAGAAATGGAAATAAGGCAAATATCTTATTATTTTAAACTGTTGTCTCAGCCGGAAATGTTACTTGACATGCTGCATCAATGAAGTGTGGCTCTGCACTTTTGTGACTGAACTTGAGGTACACACTGCGTTTCATGCTCTGAGAGAGGCGCCTGGGGCACTGAAACGACTCTGCAGGAAAAGCATCAGCAAGGGTCGCCTGGCAGTAGTTGCTCACACGTTTCCTTTGCATGATCACACCGTTCAGTGTCTGACACACTGACCGAGAACAAGTTTCCCCTTTCCCTGCAGAAGGATGATGATTGCAGTGAGTTACTCTCCAGGCACATGGCTGGACTTTAAAAGACAGCTCCCACAGTTAGGTAACATCAAATTAACATGTAGAATATAGTCACACTCCGAGGTATATATGGGACACTAACAACCATCTAGAGTGCAGGTGCAGGTCTCCCGTGAGTAGATTGGACATAAAAGCACCCAAGGTCTTAGCCTCAGCCCACAGCTACCTCCCCTGCTCCCGACCAGGTCAGTCAATAAACAGCAGAGACAAACCAGGGAACAGCAGAGGACATACTGATTCAAATAACCAACCATCTTGTTGCCTCCTGGGCAGTAGGTCACACTTTAATAAATTTATTTATTAGCAAGACTCTGACTGTCCATTTTTAATTTCCTAATGTGGGTCACAGAAGTAGCCCTAACTATTGAATGTCCCCATCTGCTTTGGTGGAAAACCACTGTGAAACCTTTCTCTATTGAGATTCTGCTTGTACCACAAGAAATCCCACATGTTGGTGTCTAGACCTGGGTTTTCTGTTCTTCAGCATTAACAGAAACCTGTCATTTTTTATAAAGCTCTTGATATCCCTTAGTTGCTTGGAAATACACTCATATACTGCCAGCACTCTCTTCTGGCTCCTCAGTGAGTATGGGGCACCTCTGTGCTGGAAACGCTCATTGCCAACATCTCATTGCCAAAACACATGTTTCTAAGTACCTGGTCCTCCTTCTAAAACCATAAATCTCAGCACTTTCAGGCTGAGAGGCAAAATGCATGATAACACATATAACTAGAGAAAATTAACAGGCCAAGGACCGATCCTTCAGAAGTGTTGTTGTTGACACGTATCTGCCTACCTGAATTCCAAGCATCATTAGTCATCACATGAATGAAATGACTGATGGCCAGGTAGACTGCTAGGTCTAAGCCGAACATTCCCACAGAGCTGACATGGAAGCATGCTACAGAATAACAGAAGGTCGCTCTCAAAACCTTTCCCTGTGCCATCGCTGCTTGGTGGACACTCTTCACTCATTCCTTCTCTTTCTCCTTCCTCCCGCCATGAGGAGACACACCACATGCAGAGGGGGCTGCAGAGGACGCAAATGCTGGGGTGGCTCAGTCCTACTCAGTGTTCCCATCAGAGCAGCCTCAACCTGCATCAGTCCACCCTCCTGAGAGCAGTGTGCGGCTGTACCAGCGAACCATGTGGCTCGGCAGCAGCAGCATCACCTCAGAAGTGAACCATCATGGAGTAAGAAAACACATTTCCAAGCAATGAAAAATATCAAAGGACGAAGCTTCCCCATACACTTTATTACTACTTTCTCTCAGATAAACAAAATGTTGTTTACCATACATTCTGTGCAATGTCACCATTACAATCTTGGCCAATGTCATGTCGACTTTCTCCGCCATTTTCATAGAATCATAGAATCATTTCAGTTGGAAGGGACCCTCAGGATCATTGAGTCCAACCATAACCTAACTCTAGCAGCAAACCATGTCCCTAAGAATCTTGTCTAAACACCTTTTAAACACGTCCAGGGATGGTGACTCCACCACTTCCCTGGGCAGCCTGTTCCGATGCCTGACAACCCTTTCTGTGAAGAATTTTTTCCTAATATCCAATCTAAACCTCCTCTGGCATTTTATTCAAGAAGTTTTAGCCATCCTCAGATGTAAAATTATATCTGTGTCCATGATCTTGGATGTAATAAGGTCTTCTTTTCCTTATACTTGGGATAATTTTTTTTTAATAATTTATTTTTATTTTTACACCAAAGGATTTGAAATATTATATTATGACATTCTGTACAGCATCTGGAAAACGCACGGTTTCCTTGCACAGATATTTCCTCTCTTCAGCGGAGCAGAACAGCCTCAATAACTGAATAAAATGTGAGGGCAGAGCCTGGCAATTAGTTAACAGAGATCTCTGTGCTATAGGAACATGGCAGAAGGCAGCACCATGCTCGAGCTCCTGGACCGAGCTCAGAAGGTGCTGCAGTGCGGCACCATGCCATTCAGTTCCCAGGAGAAGCACCGTCTCATGAGGATGATGCTTCATTCCAGACTGACCAGGTCTGCCTAAGGCAAGGCTAGAGTGCTGCCTTTTCTGGGCACAGCTGTTCTGCTTCTGGTTCCAGAGCTGATGGGACACATCCAGCTGTCCCCGAGCAGAGCACACAGCAAGCAATGATCTCTCTGCACTTGGTGGAATGTAATGCTTAAGCTTCTACTGTGATCCCCCAGTCTTGAATTGTTCTGTTACAGCTTATTATAACTCTCTGCACTTCCATAAGTTTAATTAGACCTTTCGTTGCTTTTGCAGAACAGCACATATGCTGACTATTGGTCCTTTAAAAATATTCTGAGGTGGGATTCATCTCTACTAGTGTTAGCCATCTGAAAACAGAAATCTAGTCCACTCTTGTTATCTCATCCCAGGGAATCTCCTGGAAAGGCCAATCTGTCTGCATTGACTATATGTAGATTCTAGAAAGCTTCACCTGTTAACATCAAACTCTGAAATAATAAGCATTAACATGGAATAAGCTAAAGTAATATAAATCTGCAATAAGGAGGATTAACTTACAGACCAGAAGAACTATGACAAGCACAATAAGACGTGCTGTTCTTCTAAAAACCAACTATGAATAGATGCTGCCATCAGCCCCCAGCACATTCAAAGTCAGAACTGCTTACTCTGCAGATATAAATAAACTGTCCTACTTTCGGCTTATGCCAATGCTACAGAAGGGAAAATGTACAGAGATATCAGCTAGATTAGACCTTATCCTGGGAATGATAAATGGAACGTGATCCATTTGTGAGGAGTCCTTAATATGTATAATACTTGCTTTATTTATTTGGTCTTTTTTTACATAATCTTTTTCATAGCTTCTCCAGAGTGCTGCACTAAAGTCAAAACGTCTCATGTTCACAAAGATTGCCTTGACCAGCTCTTGTAGAGAAAGGAAGCCAAATGAAAGCAGGATGAAGCAAACTGAGCAGAAAAGCAGCAGAATCTGAAGCTCCGATGTGTAAGCCAAAATGGACACAGGTTGGCTTTCAAATCTGAGAGTGTTTTTGCAGAGCTAGCAGCTATAAAAATGTATTTGCAGTTGTAAGTTGAGGAAATTTGATATGAGTCACAGTGGCTGTAAACATGCAACCCCCACAGAGGTGCTTGCAAGTCATTTCTCTGCATATACGTTGTGTTCAGTTGAAGACTAAATAACTGAGTAACTGCAGAATACCAAGTGCAGTATATAGATATAAGAGAAGAGGAAAAATGACACAGGCAACTACAGTCTAGTCACTTGACTTCCAAATAGGCATAAAGTTCAAGCAGATTTTGAAAAGAAAAAACAAGTGTTAAAAATGAATGAGGAAGGCAGAAAAAAGCTGACAAATGGAGGTGATAACCAGGCTCCTCATACATTTTTCTGAGTGAGATAACTGACTGTTCAGCTACAGAAGTCAGGTAGATGAAGTCTATTCAGATTTCAGTAAAACATTTCATACACTGCTACCTGGAGAATTAGTTTGGAGTGAAGAGATGGCGCTTAGTAAAAGAGTAGTAAGGAACGGGCTGAAGGAATGATAATGGCCTGAGCTGGATGGAGACTCTTAGCAACGTTCCTTGAGGACTGGTCTTATTATTTTTATTGATGACTTTTGCACAAAAAAAGTAAGAGTGCTGATGACAAAATTATGAGGCATTGTCCAAGGTAGAAGCCTGAGATATTATACAAGATTTAAGTTCCGAAGCACTAGAAATGAGACAAAGCAGACCAGTACAGCAACACAAAATGAGATAAACCTCCACGAGGTCATCAACTTAGTGGGCAATAATAAGAAATCTCCCCATTAGCTGGGACTCTGCGAAGGAAAACAACAGGAAGAGAAGAATTTGGGTGGTATTGGTTGGTCTGGGGACGACCCTGGGCTATGGGCACTGCACGAGGCATGTAAAACTCATCAGATAAGATACTTCCTGTAGATACACAGACATGCTAGTTCTGTCCTAAAAAATAATAAAGCCGCAACAGAAACAGTTTTGGTCACTGATGCTTGAGATACTTGAATTCAAACTGGAACAGGCTTAGAGAAGATCTGGGAGTGTGACTACAGAAATAAGAAATCATTTTTATCTGAAAAAAATGAGGCTTGCTCAGCTCAGCAAGAGGAAAAATTGAAGCTATGTAAGCTGGGAAGTAGAATGAAGTACCCAACCATCAAAGGAAGAAGGTCCTGTAAGAGCCTTTGTGTAAGAGTAGTTGGATGCGGCTGGAAACAAGCAGTTTCAAGATGGATTTTGATAAGTTTATAAACAAGATTATATGATACGTTTGCCTTGAAAGCAGCAGGGGGCTGGTTTGGTGGTGAGGGAAGCGCCTCTCTGCTTCTGTCTTTCCACATAGACTCTTGATCATTTCGAACAATTTTTCTATTTCAGAGATTTAATATTACGTCTACCAGAAAAACCATGCAATTGCTCAAACTCTTTATAGATGTTCTCATAAATGCTAATGTAGGATTTTGACTATTAAAAGCATAGAAAAGTCTGGCAGCCTTTTTAAGAGCCTGGTTCAGTCTAGCTGCAGGCTGTCAGTGACCAATTTCACCAGGCACATTTTTCTGCCCTGACAAATGGCTCAGTGGACAGCCTGTCTGAGAGGTTTACAATGCATTAATGCCTAAGTGCTCAAAGCTGGGAATCAGCCTCTAATAGAAATGAAAATATTTTTCCCCCTAGAAAGTTATTACAATTCTCCTTCCTTCTCTGAAAACATAAATGTTGAGTAAGTTGCCCAGCCATCTGCAAATACTGGTAGGAATAGTAAAGCCATCAGAGAACACAGATGTGTAGCTCTTTCACTTCCCTAGTAAGCCAAACTGCTTCAGCATTGAAAAAGTGTGGAAAGGTCATCAGAGAGGCACAGTAATGAAAAGGTCGAGGCCGAAAGGCGAGCAGAAGGCTTGAAACTAGTTGTACGCGTTATGTTTCTAAACGGCAGGAGAAACACAAGGTTTTATGGTGTACATGGGGTAGAAAATGGGATTCTGTAGGATCTGTGATTTGCTCTTGCAGGGCAGGACTTGCACCACAGCATGGAAAGTTAGCATGGAAAGGCAGACTTACCATCTTGCTATTTAGAGAGCTTAGGTGAATGGAGGGGAGGATGAAGCAGGTTATATATCTGTCAAAAAGTATATTCCAAACACCTCCTGCTGCCTGTACTCCAGAAGAGGGAGGTGGCGTATAGCAACCACCTGGCCCTATAGCCAAGGACGTGCATTTCCTTGCTCCTCTGGAAGTTTGCTCCAGTCTGGGTGAGCTGAAAGCCCCTGAAAGACCATTGCTCACACGTGCTTAGTTAAGCCTTGCTGGATTTTCACCATTAAGACATCTAAGGATGCTCTTGCCAAACTTACTCCAGTATTTCACGGGACATAGTGCTAAGAGAGCAGTCCATGCATCATCACTAAAGAGCGGCTACCTGTGATTCGTTACTTCCCAGCTCCTAACTGTGATCAAAAAGCAAAAAATGTACTATTTTCACAAAACACCACCAGCCTGTCCCATTTACTAGGCTCTCCCCAGGCCAAGGCTGCTCAGCCACTGTGCTGGTGCCATGGGGATAGACCCACAGCTGCGGCAAGGAGCAGGCTGCCAATGGCACTCACACAATGACGAGGCTCTGTTAAAAGGTAAAGTCCATATTGAAAATTAGTTGTAGAAAGCTCTTTTTTACGTTTAGTAAGCTGGTAAACTACAGGGGAATTTAACAAAAACCAACTATACTTATCAATAAATTTATGATGCTGACATCTATTTATTTTATTAAATCTATTCCTTGCCAGGTTAGCTCCACAGAATTCAGCATCCTGTTTTTACACAAGACTCAGGAAAAAGACATTCATACTTGAGATGCCTAAAAGGCTCCAATCAAGCTCTTCATATTTACTAAGAATGTAAACAAAATGACATGACCTCAGTAGGAATCATTTACTCCATACTTTTTACAAAAGAGAACAAACATATGGAAGGAATTACAGAAAGGGAGACAGTAAAGAAAACTAGTTCATCAGAGAAATGTTTTGTACACAAATTATATATGAAAGGGAAAAAAAATAGGTAAGCATAGAAAAATGAGTCCTTTGGCCAAATGTTTCTTACATTCTTGATAAAGTTTTAAGAGCAGTTGCTGCAAGAATGTATAATCAGATGTCAGGAAGCAACAGTCTGTGTGTCATATGCAAGGAAGGAATTTTATCAGGTTCCATTTTTAGGGAGCCTTAAAATACTGCAATGGGAAAAAGAAAAGACCAACACCCACAAAAGACTCAAAAAAACCCAAACCACAAAAAGCATTTAAAAAAATCACAGACCATCACAGACCCATAAAACATAAAAATTACTAGGAATCTGGGACCTAATGTTGCTGAAGTTTATTATGAAGCATAGCAGAAGAACCAGGGGCAGGGAACCTCAGGGCACCTGGCATAAGCACCAGGAAGAAGATCAGGATGGGACCGGGCATTTTTGCTGCTTGGAGATCCTGCTCAACAGGAGGTTCCCCAGTGAGAGCAGCTGCTCTGCTGCCCTCAGGATGGAGGATGCAGGAACGATCAGAATCTAAAATACCGTGTAAGCCACAAACAATACAAATGGGCTGAATCGCCCAAACCCACACGTCTCTGTGTGCCTTTCGGCTCCTTGGATTTTAGAAGACACTCAGTGACCTCTCGCCAGACCTGCAGCTCAATGGGGAGACACTTGGGAAGGATGCATCGAATGCTGTCACGTGAAACCTTGGGAGACTGAGCAGTTGTGGGACATCATGAACTCAGTTTCTCATAGGAGAATATTAATTTGGCTCAGCTGACAATCTTTTCACTAGCTTGCAAGTTAAAGTGAGAGTGTTGTTTTTACAACTTTATGAGAAAAAAATCCACACAAAGTTACTGAAAACGCAGGATTTGAAAGTGACATCATCGGGCTATGTTACAAGAAGATTAGCAGTGAACCTGGGCAGAAGTTTTAAGAACCAGAGGCTCCAGGAGTATTAGAGTCAAAGTTCAAACACAAGTTAATTAGGCTCAAAATATTGGACTAATCTGTTCTGCAAATACGGGCTTAAAACCTGTTTCAGGGGCTTGATTTCTAGAGAAGAGGTATCTTTGTAGAGCTAAGGTGTGGCACAAGTGTCTTCAGGATATCACTGATCTTAATTTGTGCCTATTCATTGAAGAACCATGACTCAAGTGACCTGAGTTGACAGACCCTTTTTGTTTTTATGAATACCTGCAAAATAGACCGCCAAAGCCAGCTTGATCAGAATGAAAGCCAAAGACTGAACTGGCAGACAGAATAGTCTGGATCTGTCAGGGATGCTGGGCAGCATAATGAAGCTTGTAGTGCTGCTGCCTTAGGTTCCCCTGCTTCATGTTAAAAACAGCAATTTCTGTTTCCCTGGCTGTCAATGTGTATCTTCCACAGACACCACATTAATTTCACAAATGGGGAAGACCATCTGCAAACACCATAGACTTGTTACAATAGGAACTTCACCACTGAAACCTCTAAGAATTATTGAAAATATTTTAAGAATTTAACTGGATGCCCCACGCTCTGCTTTCACTGAAAATGCATTTCATCCCTTGCTTCACAGGGAGCAACACTGGAGTAACACAACACTGAGCACCGCTGAAAATCCCATCATAACCGTGTTTATACAAATTAGAGACGTTGGAATTGCATTTTACACCCAGAGTATTCTCAATTAGCAAGCAAAAATGCTATGTTAGATGTCAGCAAGACAGGTGTCTAGATTAATTGAACCCTTCCAACCCTAACTACTAAACGTAGCTTATTTTTCTTATGAGAACGAGCAGCATGCCAGCCTGCTGTATGGGTGGGGAACCTGAATGCAGAGAGTGTGCCAGACCTGACCACTCGGCGCTGCGCTGTGAATAGCTGATTAAGCCTCTTTGTAGCAATGGCTATAGCGTGGCCTGCCTAGACAGGCAGACAGATTTATTTAACCAACGGACCATATACTTAATATTAGATCAAGTGATAGACACACACTGAAGAAGGTAGTGGGTCAAATTGCTCGGAAGAATACACCAGCATCCTTCTGGATCACTCAGGAGTGACAGTGCAAGCAATAATACAAAGAAGTCATTGTTATAATAAACTTTTGTGGTTTCTTTTGGTTTTAAAGGCAAGATTTCTTCTCTTCACTTTAAGATCCCTCCATTATAAAATGGTGGCTGAATTATTTCTGCTTTGGTTAGTTTATTGTCATATAAACATGATAGAAGCAAGGCAGGCCAATGAATTGCAGTAGTACTAAACCTTTACACACTATATTAAGGCATGTAAAATCAGTGTTTTAAGACATTATTTCAGTTCTAAGTTACACACATACGACACTCTAAAGCACCCTGAAACAGAGCCTGATGTCTAAATTGCCACCAAACTCCCAAGCTCAAGAGGGAGGCTCACACTTTCTTCACTGTTGGAATCACTTCTCAACAGCGATGGCCTTTATATCTCCACCTCCAGACTGCATCTGAACCCTCTGGTAACTGCAACAACTGCTCAGCTATTAAATGACTTAAAAAAACCCACTGAACATATTTTTATCATCTTTTCAGGGAACTTAGCAGCTACAAGTAAGAAAGGGGTACTTGTGCGGTGTGATCTTGGCAAAATACAAGCAAAGGCTATTTGGTCAACATTTCGGTATGGCAGCCCATGCTTTCCCCAAGTCCCTTTCCCTCCTTTCTTTAGAGAAATCCCTTTGGTAATTCAATACTGCAATATCTTTCAAATCAAAGGATTTAAGCCAATTGCGCTGACAGACATCTAGGAGATTCTCCACCCTAAGGACGAAAGCATGAATTTTAGCACAAGTCAGTGTGAAAAAGCTACTTCAAAGAAACAGCAATACAACCCACAATTCTATAAATGACTTGAAATGATCCCTCTGCACATTCATTAGACTGAGAAGGGGCATGCCACTGCACACAGCTACTCCTGGCCTTAATGCTGCTTTCTGGCCTCTGATGTGCAAGGCATGGCCTTAGGGAAAACAGCAACTTTTACAAAGGAGCGGCAGGCTAGGTATCTGTCTATCCAGGTATCTGTCTATCCAGATGTCCTCCTCTGGGTAATAGCGCAAGTCTCATCACTTCTATCTGTTACTTACAAAGGGGTTTTACAACTGAGGGGCTAACTAAATGAGAAAAATTAAAGAGTCAAGAACTGTGTTTAGCAATGTAGAAAAATCTGTTCTGGAAGAGGTACCTTGCAGAAAGCTGGTAAACACACTCAATGCAAGCAATTATCTGTTAGTAGGTAACATTTCAGCATATACTCATTTGTGCTTTTAACAAAATAAAGGGCTTTCTCAAATCAAGAACTTAATTTGGCAAATTGTGTTGCATCGCTGCAAAAAGAGCTCCTTTTCTTCACTCGAGGTCAAGTTTACTGATGCAGTGCATTGAGCAGTAAATCTGTGGAGGCTGAAAAGAGGTCAGCACTACGCAAGCAGATTTTTAAATACTTACAAATCCACCTGGGAAGAGAATTTGAGATCTGATTGTTGATTCCCAATGCACAAGCCTGAACATTTTAGAAATCAAGGGTTTTGGCATGTTCCTATACACACATACACACAGAATATTTATTCCTAATGTATCTATGTTTATCAGCTCTATCATCTTAGAAAGAAAATACTTTATGCAAACCAAACTCTATACCAAAAATCTTGTCATGCTACTCAAACCCCAAGTCTAAGAACATCTGCCAGCTCTAAAGACTGTCTAGAAAAAAAATCACAAAAACAACTAGCTGAGCTAGAACAGATGTTCAGTGGTGTTGCCACTTGTTACCCATACACGACCACGGTAAAAGCCAATTACTCTGTGTGTTCTGTTCGAAAATACCTGTAGAGAAGCTGTGAAGTAATTCTGGCTCACTTTCAAAACTACCTTTCGGGTGTAGGCATTTAGGTCTCATTAGTTGCATTTACATTAGATTTTAGTCTAGATTAGGATTTTTGATGAGAATCTTCTAGTTCTCACTTGCTGTGCTTCAATTTGCACTAAAGAGTAACCTTGGAGTGCACAAACTGAATTCCTTCCTGCTGAAACTAAATAAAAAATGTCCTCCAATGACTAACCCAGATCACAGGAGCAGATGAGAGCGAGTCTCCCACTCAGCAAGTGTGGACCCTGGATCCTCAGCATCAGCTGTGACAGTGTGTATGGAGAATAAGCAGAAGGGAAACAGTTACTTCACTCAGATAGAAAACGCTATGATATACACACAGAGCTATGCAATTTAAAAAAAGTAAAGTAACATTAGTAGGCAGTAAAGACATGCAAAACTGCAATGAAACCTTCTGCTGTTTGAAAAGCTCTAAAAATAACAAATGACAGTGCTGCTAAGTGCCATAAAAGATAATGGGATGGAAGTAAACATTTCAGAATTGTTAGGACAAGAAAGGGAGAGATATTGAGAGGACGGCTCTGAAAGGAAAAAGAAAAGAATGAACAAAAAAAATCTGTGAGTGAGTCTAGGTCACCCTTTTCCATAAAGATGCACAAAGCAAAGTGGACTTGAGCTCAACATCATAAATATCAGCCTTTAAACAGATCCTTTTATTTTTTATTTTTGATTGAGTTTCTTTCAACATCTTATCTTTTTTTAAAAACAACAAAAAAAGACAAATTCTTTTGCCTCCTGTTTATTTCCACATGCACACTGTGTGTGTGAGTTTAATTTAGCTACGTGAGTGGAAGAGACCCACACCAGTTGGCCAAATCCAAGCCTGCAAAACAAAGGCAGCAGGTAATGAATGCCAGTTTGGTGCAGCCCTTCTCTGTGCTGTACCTGTAGCTTTGGGGGTCACAAATCCGCAGGGTACAACTCGGTTGAGGCACGCAAAGCTAAGATGAACCTGTATGCTGCCTTCTATACCAGTGCCCGTCACACAGATGCTAGGAGGGATTTAAAGAGCAGAAGTTTCTCTCCTTCTTGTACTGACAACTGCTTGGACGGCACTGGGTGACACAGTGGCCCCTAAGAGATCTGTGTTACCGTAAATTATGATCAGGTCTTTTTTACAGGCTCTTGAAACCAGGTCAGTAAGGAGCTAAATGCATCTTTCTGTGTTGTGCTATTATAGTGCTTCCATAGTCCAAGAAATAAAGGCAGATAAAGGCAAAGCTTGGTGCGAGAAGCCCCTCCAGGAGAGGTGGGGGGAATCAGGATGGCGTGATGCACAGAAACACTGACACTCCTTCACGTGCTCATTGAGCTGCACGTGATTATGGAGCCACTACAGCACTGCTGTTCTGTGAAAGAACGGCATTAAAAGGCTCAATTCCTGCCCCGTGTCAGAGGCAAAACTGTCGCTCCTCACTTCATGGTACGTGCTTTGCGTGCCTCTGGATTAAGCTGTGCCTCGGCGCATTCCCCCTGCTCATCCACGCCGCAGATCCCAACACATGCAGCTGGATGCAGGGATGCAATCCCATGAAACACTGATTGTTTTGCAGCTCAAGAAAGATTCCTGAATACGTGTGTCTAATACCCCAGATCATCCTTAGCTGGAACAAAAGTTGTTGCCTTGCTTTTTTCAGTCCCCACAGGAAATGGTCCTCTCTTTATCACAATAAATAAATCCAACATGTCAACATAAATAAGAGCATTCTCTAGCTTTAGCCACTAAACGATTCTGAATTTCATCTGCAGTGTGTCTAAATAGAAACATTTATTTGAAGAAAGCAAATGGAGTTTTAAGAGCTTCTGTCTTGTTGCCGATGGAAACAAAACATGCTTCCTAAGCGCCTGTAATCCCGCTCACCTATTTTGCTCCAATAGCTTGGCTGCTCAAACACTCCTGTACTGCCCTCTCCTGTTCCAGCCTCAGCCTGCTGGTTTTGGACAGAAAATTAGCAGCCAGACAATCAAGCAAGCGACAGCTTGTTATTTTTTTCCCTGCAAGGTAGGGAAAAGTTAAATTTTAATGACAATTGTCAGAATTATAAGAATTATAATTATAAGAAATGATAGAAACTTAAAATGTGCATGGTGGATACTACAGCACTGACCGTACTGAAGACTGAACAGAAACTGCTTGACTGGGAAAAAAGCTTACTGCAATTTCTATTTGTTCCCCAGTCTTTCCTCTCTCCTGTGTTATGCTGCCCTCAACTCTAACCAGGGTCATTCGAAAGATGCTGAATAAGGGCTACACAGGCACCAAAACACCTTCCCTAACATGGCAGGGCATGCCGTCAAATTGGTTGTGTTCAAAACTGCAGCTCTCTAGTGAAAAACACATGATAATAAACCCTCTTGGGCTGTTCTTGGAAATGACAATTGCCATTAAAAAGCTTTTTGGTATTCTAGGGAGAAGACTAAAACCTGCCCAAACGGGGTCTGTTGTTGCACACTCTCCTGTCCTCCAAGCCACAGATATTAATTTGTGAGGTCTCCAACCCCAAATCCTTCTTAATAGGTTCTTCAGGTTAAAGGCAGTGAGAATTCAGAGGATTCTTCATAAATGTCGATTTTGTATTTATTGCTGACCGAGAGATGATTTTTTTTTAATACAGGAAAAGCAATCTGAATTAGAAATTCCTTTCTGGAGGAAGAAAGACAGTGCATTTGTCACCCGAGAGCTGAAGTATCCCAAGTGCCTCCCGATTTTCCCACTTCTATCCTGCAGAGTACAGTGACCTCTGCTGTCTTGGGAAAGGCAGCCTGCTTGAGAACCCAGCAAGAACTCCCCAGCCTTCCCCGTTTCAGCCATTCCCCTCCTTACTTCGTGAAAAAAGCACTGTACATTTATCTTATTGCTCTTTATGTTAAAAGAAAGAGAGAAATCCTTCCAGATGTCTGTCTGTCCCAGCTGCAGAAAATCTATCAGAAAGTCTGGTCTGGGTGGGTGTCACCAGCACCTCCCACAGGTGGTTTTGTTGTCTTTTGCTTTTGTTCAAAGAGCAAGGTGTTGATCTGAAAGCTCCCTAAATAAAGCAATGATTCACTTGCTCTCTTGTAAGATACAGTGATTTTTTTTAAACAACTGCAACCATGTCAACAGCTTCTCACAGAGGAGGAAGAACTGGTATCCATTTAAATCCATTCTGGGAATCATAAACAGCTTGTTGACAGAGGTCACATCCACAGGGGAGCTCACAGTTGATTAGTTCTCCTTCACAGAGCTTTTGCAGGCAGTGTGACTTGCGCTCCAGGGGAGGATTTAAGACAGAGATGTGCTGAACTAACCAGAAACAATTTGAGAGGATTGTGTTGTGTCTGCCAAGATGCCTAAATAAATGGGAAATGAAAATAGCCATGAATTTTGAATTGAGCTTTGCTACTTTCGCTGTGTGCTGTATGTCTGTGTTCTTGATGATCAGCTATTGTTTTCTATGCTGCGTTATACCAAATTCACAGCTTCTACCTCAATAAAAATACCTCTTAGATAATAATCACCGAATGCTTCCCATCACATTACTAGATTTGAACTCCAAAAATGCAAGGAGGGGGGAGAAGATTTTAGTGCACTCGAGACACAAATCTATAGGAAATACAAATTCAGCAGTTCTGCTGTATTTCCTTCGACCTGTAAATTTTCTTGCCTAAGCTCCTTCCTAATTTCCTTTACAGTTATTTCAATTATATAGTGTTGTCTGAATTTCTGCTTATTTACTTACTGTTGTTTTCTTATCAGTGTACACTTGCAAAACTCTCAATAAAGAAACAAAATGAATAACATGCAGGACATTCCAAATAAATAAAAAACCTAATCTAATCTATAACACAAAAGCTCTATTGCATTAAAACTGATGATTCGAATATTCTAAATTCACTATTTTCCCAGACTATTTACAACTAGCTGGCGTTTATTACTACTACAAGACAAGATGACATCCCTACCAATTATATTTTATACCTTCACCTATGTCATTCTGAATGATTGTCATTTCTCTGTTAAATCCCAGTTTTCCAACCTCCACTCTGTTGGCTCAGCCCCTGAGATATACTTCAAAGTTTATCCCACTGCTGAACTTTAATTGACACAATAGAAAATTCTTGCTTGGCACGCAATATTTAGGGCTTTCCGACTGCTGGTCTAAAGCATCTCGTTAGGCGGAAACAAATATCAGACCTATGAATAAAGGATATATTCCAACTCTTTGACCACATATTTTCAATAGTTGTTAACACAGACATTGATGCAATATTTCTGCTTGCCTAGTACTTTTTACGTATGTATATATAGACACATACCAAACAGGTTTCATATCTTAACTTCTGAACTTTGATTTCTTACTATTCTAATGTCTGCAAGCATATGCATGCAGATAAAGAATGCTGAGAGAAAGAATTATTAGTGAACGAAGAGGTTTCACCTAATGTTATAAAAGCTGATATTTCTCAATATTAGTTAATACAAGAATGGCTTAAGATTTTAATGGTTCTGCCATTAATGGCAGCAAACAAGAAATGTTGGCATCTTGTGGACTTTTTCCACAATCAGTGTAATAGCAGTGAAGTATCTTACTTAAAGAGAATTTCCTTTAACACTTCCACAACTATACATTGTTTACCAAAAAGCTCAAAAAGGCTAAGACCCCGACCCACAACACGGAAAGGGGGAGGAAAGACACACCTCAATCCTACTGCTTTTAGTAAGACCCTATATGGGTACCCGAGCTACTCCGTGACCACATTTCCCACATCAGGTACTACTGCAAGTCAGCGTGTCATGCTTTCAGCAACACTTGGTGTGGATGTTAAAAAAGTTTTACCATGTGATGAACATTTACTTGCATGAAATGTGACATCTCGTTATGGCTGGAGCTGCCAGTGACAGCTCTATTTGAAGGTTGCTGGTTATATGCAAAAGTCCTTCTTCAGTTTCTCATAATTCTGTCTAAACTGTATCTTCTTTATCCAATTTCTCTTCAGAAAGTGGATGTGCTTGGAAGGAGTAAAAATACTTCAGCTGCTTCTGGGAACAAAGAGTAGAGAAATTCCTTGCACTTTTAAATATTTTCAGCAGCTCTTTTGCTTATCTTTGCTCTAACACCTAGAAGTAGCTGGGAAGCTTAAACCCAGGTTTGAGATTAGTAGGTATATATTTTACTGTGTCTGGTCAGCATCCATTTTGATACAGCCAAGTCTTAAGCGTTTTTAAAACATACAGCTGTAGCTTGTGAATAACGGCCCCTGAAACATCTAGGAGCAGCTCCGAGATCCCAGGACTGTATGAAGCCCGAACCACCGCATAGCTCCTACCTGAGGTTATCTCTACCGTTTGTACACAGCCCAGGTAACCTGAGGCGGGCAGCAATGATGTGACCTGCCCCAGACCTCACAGAAAATTCACAGCAGCCCTCTGAGAAGGCGCAGCTCTGGTGTCCATGCTGCAGCCCGGCCTGCAGGCCGATGGCTCCTCAGCCTCCCACCCCGGGGCAGCAGCACCAGCCCGGCACCCGGCTCGCCCTGCCCCGTGCCAGGCACGCTTGCGACCTTCCTTGGACAGGAGGAGTTTACGTTCCTGTGGCTTCCTTCTGCCAGGGTCTACCAAGGAGGAAGCATGGGCAGAGAACTCAACTCTGATAGCACATGGGGGCCATGAAGCCCCAGCCACAAATGAGAATGTTTCAATTCCTGCAGATCTTCTAAAGCAGAAGTGTCAGACTCATTTTCACCGCGGGCCACGTCAGCCTCGAGGTTGCCTTCAAAGGGCCGAATATAATTTTAGGACTGTATAAATGTAGGAGTAGTTACAGTAGTTGCCTTTGAAGGCAACCGCAAGGCTGACGTGGCCCGCGGTGAAAATGAGTTTGACACCCCTGTTCTAAAGAATGGAATAAAGTGTCTTAAATGTCAGCAAGGGGAGTGCAATTCCTGCCTGCACGAGCCCAGGTGCCAGAGGAGATGGGCGGCTTCTCCTCCCAAGCCCCGTTTCCACCCCTGCAGAAAGCAGAGACAATGTCTCCCCAGTGGCATTGCCAGGCTCAGGGCCACAACATGCTCTGAGAGGCTCTGCTCTGCTCAAGGAAGGCTCTACCCTTCCCAAAAGGCAACTGCAAAAGTGAAAACAAAAAGAAGACTGACTAAATGAGCCCAGCTCAGCAGATAGATTTGTGAATTATTACATTTCTGACCCCCACAGCAATGCAAATCCTAGGATGTGCCAAGAACAAATTAGGCTGTCTGCAGTTGAGACTTCTCTCCAGAAAAAAAAAAAAAAGCCTTTTTTGCTAGACATAAGAAACAAGCATCTCTGCCAAAGCTAGAGAACACAGAGATAAAGATTCCCTCTTGAACGTCTCATTTGGAAAATTCAAGGCTTTATCAGGATGAAGATATGACTTTTTTTTTTTTTTTTTTTTTAAAGTAACTACACAACAAAAACAACAAATTGAACTTCCACTGAGTTCATGGCTTTACATTTCCATCGCTGTGTGTCTAACACATGCTCCTGAGGGCTCCATAATGCTTTAAAACAAGAGGAGCTTCTGCCTCCACTGCACTTAGGCTCTGGCTGAGGAAAGCAATTTTAATCTCATTCTCAAGTATCCTGCTAATTTTCCAGTCTCATTTTGTCTGTCAGATACAACTTTCTTTCTCTTTCCAGGGCAAAATGAGATATAGGTAAACAGAGAATGAGGGACGTGAGTTTTCTTTCCAAAAGTGGTTCTTCAGCAGAATGAATCAGAGGCAAAATATTAAGTCCGAGAAGCCGTTTCTCCCAGAGCTGCTTGGACATCCTTTAAAAGGGGGATGAAGCAAGTTTTTCAAGAATAAACTTTTCTGTAAAGTGCTAATCAAAGCACTTAACTTCAGTGTAGAATTAATTTGAGCCAAAGTAAAACTTCAGCCCTAAGCAGACTTCTGTCCATAAAGAAAAACATTAGTTCAAAAGTGATTATGCTTTTAACTTGTGTGTTTTGCCTCAAGCTATAATGAAGAGGCAAAATATTTAGTTTGCCCAACTTAATCTCTTTGTGCTGCTCTACAGTCACATTGTTGATCCCCTAATTCGTCTGTGCAGCTCCGGTATAATTCTGCAGAATGGCCATTCCTGAGTAAGCTGTGCTATGCTGGGGGAAGTTCACTTGAGCACAGATAACTCAAGTTAATTCAGCTGTCAAAATACAGCCAAAGAAATCCGAGAGAAGTGGTGCAATTTCCTAATATTATCTTCCTCACTCATGTTTCATTCACCCCTGGGATGGTAATTGAGTAGCTACTCGGTGTAAACTCTTTGCTCTGCAGTTCAAATGGGAGAGAAGCGGCAAAGACAATCACTAGTATCACACTTCAGCGTGTCTGGAGAAATTGATGCACACTCAACATCTGTGGCTATTTTTGGTACCGCGCTTGTAGTTTTTTATATTTCTTAATTTGTAAGCATTTAGTAAGCCATAAGTGAATTTTCCATACTGACCCATGACTGCTTATTTTATGTAAAAGCCTTGGGTGAGGGCTGTTGATGAAATGCAAGTATATTATCTGGACACCCTCAACCATAGAGCTGACTGCTGGCTCCTTCCTTACTCTAATCGCTGAGCACTTTTGTGTCAGAGCTAATTCTGCAAAAGCCATGTCGATTCTTCTCTCCAGCATGACTGATGCAGCTACTGGTTCATTAGTTCCCTCGTCTGTTACAGAGCATTACACCTCTGAAGCAGAGCAATGTTGATAGTAACTTCTCAGGTCTAAACACAATCAGAATTTTATTTGATTATTATTTATGTTTTAACAACCAATGAAGAAAAATTTTGAAGAGATTTTGCTTATGAGATAATAATTAACAAGAAAAATAGTAGTGTGTTTTGGAGGGATGCTCAGTTAAAGAGTAACTTTGTCAAAAACAGAATAAGAAAAAATAATTTACTAAATCAGAC
Source organism: Caloenas nicobarica (assembly GCF_036013445.1). Taxonomy (NCBI): domain Eukaryota; kingdom Metazoa; phylum Chordata; class Aves; order Columbiformes; family Columbidae; genus Caloenas; species Caloenas nicobarica. The sequence continues at coordinate 51,104,261 of NC_088248.1, read as the reverse complement.
AATTCTGATTAATCTGAGGAACACAAAAATGACTGGATTATTTAGCACAGTGAGAAATAAGCTTGAAGAAGGACTTACCTGAGATCTCAGGACCTGTATCTCAGGACTTGAGCTACAAAGGATATAACTTTTTTTAAGCCTTCCATGTTACCCCTGAAACAGGCAGTCATTGACTACAGCTAAATGGTATCCTTCATTTAACTACGTGTTCCCCCAAACTCTCTGTAATTAAATAAGTAACAGTAGGGCTTTACATCACTTCATGCTGGTATGGAGAACTGCCTGCACAATTTTACTAGCCTGAATTATTCAGTTATTTCTGAACTAGCAATCAGAAATTAGGAAAAAGGCTTCAAAATTCCATGGGGAATTTTAAATTTGGAATTATTTTCATTGGCCTTGACACAAACTGGATTCACGTTTTCAGCCTCTCCCCTGCAGCCACAAGGGATAACAACTTATTTTCCTTCCAAATGAGACTTGCAGGTAATAGCCCAAACCCAGCAGCTGAAGTTTAAAGAGAAAGACCCAAACCTGCCAGACTTGGACATGGGGTGAGTGGAAGAGCAAAGAACGAGGGAAGAATCGCAAAGGACTCTGACCCTGCCTGCACCAGCACTGAGTGGGCACCACACTCGCTTTTCCCAACAGCTAGGACCTGAGGAAGGTGGAGAGAAAACAGTCTTATTTTCATGCCCAGGATCTTCCTTAACCAAATGAATTCTTCCCACATATACACACATATAACCACATAATTCTTCCCCCTTTCATTTCTTCTTGTTTCTGACCCTATTTTGCGAAAGGTATGGAGCGGATGTCAGATTACCACGGCTGCTTCTGCTCAGAGAAGACTGTCTCAGCAGCTGAATGTTATTTGTGTCCACACATGCCCTTCGTTCACACTTGCACTGAAGTAAAACCACCTTGCAGTCCCTGCTGTGCACTCTGCATGGTTTCACAGGTCATGGCCAAAGCGTTCTTCTCACACATTCAAGGGAAAGAAGCCCCCAAGATTTTTACAGTAAGAAAGATGATCTCTTTCCTCTGAGAGTGGCAAGTCTGCAGTTATTCAATTCCACCCAATAAATGGGAACCATACGACCATAGATGAGGGAAAGCATAGCTAGTTTACACTGCAGCCAAACAGTCAAACTACACCAAACTACACCAAACACCTCTGCAGTCTTTGCATGGGGAAAGCTTCTTCTGTGAATGTTGGACCTGTTCATGGCTTGGGACAGTGCCAGAACAGATGTGGCTCCTTTTGCAGGTCCCAGCACAGTTGTCAAGTCCTCTTATGTTCTGTTCTTTTTTTCCCCTGGTTTCTATAACTTGTGTATTTATTTTCCTTCTCAGCCTTTCCTAAAGGTGTACTTTTCTCTCCGCGGATTTTGCCCATTCTCCCAGTGCTGGTTCCCAATCAGCATTAAGGCATCTGAACTCTTCCACTTCAAGGAGTGCCAATCACAGCTGTCGTTGCTCATTAGGAAAACTGCACCTTTCAGGGGGGCCTAATCCCAACCAGAAGCTAGAGACCAGCACTGGCTTTGTAACACCTGGGCTGCAAACACCCTGGAAACTGGCCACCAGCCCCAAGAGAGGTGCCTTCCATCAGTCACACAACAGCAACAGCAGAAAGTGTGGACAGCACATTTTTCAGGGGCTGGCCTTAAAAGAGATGCTCTACAGTTCATCTACTAAACTACATAACATGAATATAATGGGAGATGCTACACCTGGAATAAAGATTTGAACTGTCTGCACACAGGTCCACTGACAGTCTTTAAACACAATATTCTGAAATGTAGTTAATACCCAAACAGCTCTAAATTATTGACTTAGGGATGCTGAGATGGTGTACCAAGGAATGCACTGTGCTTTGTATGCCCTGTTCTGCTATTTAATCCTCTACAGAAAACAGATCGCCAGGCTAGCTAGGTCTTTGTTCCTACCCAGCCCAACTGTGCTTATGTCATTAATTAGTTAATTTTCAGTTGCCCTTACAACTGCAGCTGGCAAGATGCAGAGCCGTACTCCTGGAACTGGACAGTGGGATCCTGCCTCCACCAAAAGGTGCTGCTGACTGAGCTGGGCACTGCCCAGGACCCAGAGATGAAATGTACCTCTCCCGTCAAGCTCCCTTACCCAGGCAGAGATGTCCTCTGCATAAGGAATCTGTAGGCAGTTGTCTTTCCCAATTTGCATGGTTGTCATCTTTCCCGTTGTGTTTTCAGACGCTTGTCCTCACCAGACAAAAGGTCTGCTCTCGCTTCTCCTGAAGTCAGTGGGAACTCTGCCATCAATTCCAGCGGTTGCTGGATCGGGGCCAAAATGTTAGCCACTCCGCTTCCCCTTAAGTCATTCCCAAACAATACTTCTTTGATTACATATCAAGCCTGAGGGGTCTTAGTTATCTTCTAACCCTCTCCTTTATATCTTCAGTATCTATGGATTCCATAGTGTAGGCAGGAACTGTTTGAACAGAAGGGCCTTAATCATCAAAAGTACTTTTCTTCCCCTGCCATGTTTTTTCTCAAAGGGAGTTTGTTGCTAATTCCTTTGGGAATGAGATGGGGAAAATGAAAAGGAAATGACACAGGTTTAAAGACAAGCTAAAACAAAAAAAACCCCACCCAGCCCTACAGAAAGGAGGTTTCTGACATTTGAGAACTAATGTGCCTATAATCAAATTCACCAGGAGAAAAAACCCCTGCTCACATTGAAAATGCTAACTTTTAAAATTATATTGGATGCAAATGTGATACAAGCCACAAGGGTAAACTTGGCTAGATTTTCAAGGTGGGGTTGCAATAGAGAATAGTAAATAATGAGAAAGGGGAATCCTGCTTATTTAGGTAGCTGCACAGCCTAACAAGTCCAAAATAGCCTCGATTGATTCTGAGTATCTTCCTAGACTTCTAAATGGTAATTGTGTTCTCCTTTAATTAGAGACAGTGATAGCAATACTCTGCCATAAAGAGAAGTTGTACTTAGATATTTAGTTTTCAGCCACAGAGGGCAACAGCAGACCACTGTGTATACTTATGTGTTACAGACGGCACTTGGTAAAGGATGAAATGGTTACAGCAGACAATCAGTCTGACTCAGCAGACCAAAACAGGACTCTGTCCAAATCGTGTCCTGCAAATAACGTCCTTGCAACTGAAGAACTCTGGCACTGAAGTTAGTATTATTTATAATTCTGCTCCACAGCTGAAGAACTTTACTACAGATTGGACATACATCAGATTCATGTATACTTAAGGTGAAATATATTCACTGTCCACATAGGACAGATGAGAATTTCTTCTTGGTTTTGTAAAATGTGCATGCAGTAAAGAAAATGTGGCAGTCGTGCCAAGTGATACACAGCTTCTCAAAAGGCTGGGCATGACAAGAGAGGAAAAAGTGCTATCAGAAAGTGGCACTATATTTTACTCTTCCACTGAACAAGAGGTGAATAAATGAACAAATACACTCTATATAAAATAAATGAGCAAATAAATTCAATATAAAATATGCACATAATATTACCAGGTAGTCTATTTGAATTAAAAAGTAGCTCTAGGCTAGGTAATGCAACACATCACATTTTATCAGCCTTCTCCTATTAGATATTCTTAGGGTGACTTATAAGACTAGGAAATACTCAAAATTGATTTAGGCCACTAATATTTTCTTGAAGCATTTTGGACATGATCTGGTATTTGGTCTGCTATGAGATCATGAGTGAACAATGTCAGAATACTCTTAATTATTTCATAGTGAAAAAACATGCAGGTCTTATTAAATATATGCCATGCAGCTAGAATGGTAGTATTTGACAACCTTTCAGAACATACTGCAGTGAAAAATGAGGTAAGGTACCCATTATGCTATTATAGTTGGCAAAGCACAAAAGCAAGTTCAAAATGAAGAAGGACCAGCAGCTTATGTTTCTATATAGCAAACAAAGTTTGGGATTTAACTTTCACATTGTAGGGATGTTTTAGGAAAGTCACCAGCATGTTCAACCTGACTCTGTTGTAAGATTTCATTGTGATAGGCAGGATTGGAAGGGAAGGATGTAAAGAAAAAACAAGCAATCCAGGCTCTAAAAATGACTGTGAGAGAAAATTGCTGTCTACACAGAGATGGCTGAGATGACACAAGGACATCCAGGAGCTGGATTTGGGATTTTTTTTTTCAACATTCACTTTGCTACCCTATAAAAAACATTTTTTAAGTAACTTCTCAGCAAGGTTGTGGGGGCCTTCTTTTCATGATTGTCATCCACTGAAACAGGCCATTGAGGGGATTTTTATATCATTGGTCTCCCTAATAGTTGCTACGAAGATGGAGAGCAGTAAACACGAATGTGTGCAAGCTCACTTGTTTGTTTGGAGAAGACTGTGAACGCCCAAAGAGCAGCAGTAAATCCTGCCTACCTGCAGCCACCCAGTGACACCGCGACACGTCCCAGCTGGGGCTTCTATGCTGGACTAAAATATATGTCAGTGCAGGAAAGGCTCCGAGATGGACTATGTGGAGATGAGCTTCACGCTGCCAACACGGTAGATCTGGCGGTGGAACAGGGCTCACGGCCACAGGCAGCCAGGAAGGCTGGATTTATTTGTCCTCCTGTGTGCAGAGCAATGCGTGTTTGTGCCTGCACGCGTTCCACGCAAAGGGCATCACGCGAAGCAGCGGATTAGCTATGGGGTTGCACAAAACCAGCTCCTGAGCTCTAATCCCAGTTATGCTGTTCACACACTGGGTGGCCTCGGGCAAGTCTATCGGCTCTATTTCCATAGCCGAGGGAAAAAAAGACCGCTTCACAGAGCCACTCTGTGTGCCACGCAACTGATGCTTTTACAGCACATTTTAAAATACCATGCACCCGATTTGCCTTCTGCCAGATCTCTTTCATATGAGTTTAAGTAAAAAAGGCCCAAAGTACGTCCTGTGCTCATTCAAGGCCACTTTAGATTAGTCAGAGTGGGGCAGAGGGACTTACATGGGAACAAGAAATGAGAGTCACATTTGGTATGTGATCCCTCGAGGAACATTTACCAACCATAGCACCACCTTTTACTGCTTCTTATCAAATCTTAGGAATAACAAAGCGGGTTTGTTGCTAGAAAGCATTTCTTTCTGCAGCAGTTTTAAAATAGACTTGCATCTGGATAAGAAAGTATGTAAATTTGTCTCATTTAATAATCGTGAAAGCTTAGGTATGAATAACTCTGAATGAAGCCGGGCAGATTCCAAGCTGTAGCTACAGGGCTTCCAAAACAGCCAGGGCAAGAAGCATCAGCCCTGTGGAAACCCAGCACTTCTATTTATGCTGAGTAACTATTCACTGACTGAAAAGACTGCGACAACAAAGCCTATTTCTCTGCTTGCTTATTCAATGTTCACACGTTTCTCTTCAAAGGTAAAAAGATCAAATCAAAGGTCCATGCCCTTTTTGAAGCAACCTTTATATATTATATATTAGCTAGATGTAACAGCATATTATATATTATATAAAACAGTCGCACATCACCAGGAATTTGAGGCATACTCCTCTAAAGGATGCTGTCGCAGTAAATTCCAGGGTTGGTTTCAGATGTCAAAATATTGTCAAGCCATCTTTTAGTCTAACAGGAATGATTTTTTCCTCATCCATATTTTATTTTGATTTGTAAGCGCTAGTTTAAGCCACATGTCAGTAAGCACGCTATCTTTCAAACTCCTTCACTTTCCCGCTCTTTCGAACTGCATACACCAGAGTGCCAGATCTAGTGTTAGAAAGATCCCAGCATGACTATGTTATTACTTTAATTAATCAGGGCCTAACATATGATTAGGGCATGAGAATAATATTATGATCAATCCTGCATGAAGTCCATGAATACAGGGTGGAGGATTTGCATATATCAACGATGAATTTCCTCTGCAGTCATTCAATTTAAACTTGGGGAAGCACTTAAGAGTATCTTTAAGAGAATATTGCAATGCAAAGTTACCATCTAGCTCTAGATCTCTCTACGATAAACAGTATATAAATTAACTCAAGTATTTACATTGCACTTACGGAGAAGTTAATATTTCCATCCTTAGACTCCATTTATATTGGCTGTAGTTCAGAAGTCAAGGCTCCAAAAACACTCAAAACACCTTCATGAAAACAAAATGATGGTAAAAATTTCCAGGATGTTTCTAGAAGGAAAACCTATCCTTCCATTCAACAAGAAGACATTTTACTGATGCCCCAAATGCTTGACTGGTATTTTACATTTAGAAATAATTTATGATTATTTGCATATAATTTATCCTAAGATGGACAAGCGAAGAGGTGAGAAAGTGGCTATAATTTCAGGTTTTTCTGTTTTGATAATTAGAACAACTCAGTTTCTGTTACTGGAGCACTATTGTTACAGGCCACACTTTCTGTAAAACCTTCATATGAAATCTCTGCACATCTTACGCATTTCACTATGACTTTACATTTAAAAAAAAATCTCAGATTCCTTTAATAATAATAGCAAATAGTTCCAGCTTTCTGCAGCTGCAGAAGTTTGCTGTCCCCAGAGATCTGCCATGGTACAGCTCTTGCTTCCAATCAAAACAGTGACACAGTGGCCATGATTTACAGCTTGCAGGGGCTTGATTAGGGAATAGTACACTACTGAGCAAATATTAAACAACTGAACAGAATTTTTAATGTGCAGGGCTTTCTATCTTCAACCCCCCAAATAAATAAATAAGTAAACCCCGAAAACCAATTTCCTGCCCCAAAGCTAAAGGAAATGGGAGCTGGTATTCAAGATCTCTCTTCCTCTGTTGCTGAAGTTTCAACTAGCAATGTTCACCCATAACTGAGACTGGCTCTTTAAACAACTCTATCGCTACCATTTTAAATAAAAAACATCTGCACTGTTACAGTAACACACTGAAAAACTTGCACAGTAACGAGGAACAAAAATTATAAGGTTTAGCATCAGACTGAAAATTGCTCTCAGGTAAAGTGGCAGAGTTTCCTTGCAGAATTACTACGAAACAAATACCGATAAGAAAAATTAAAAATATTTTAATTATTTTTAAAATGGTGATTTGATATACAAAAGGAATATTTATATTTTGTGCTCAAGCAAAAAGTCTTGGTAGACTACATGTTTTTATTAGCATTAGGAATAACAGCTATTACGTGACGGCATATTCTTGATCACATTGAATTTGCCCAAGCAGAATGAAATTGGGAACTATGTACAAAAAATTTCAGAATTTTTATTTTCTGGTAAAACAAGGCTTAAAACAGTCTACAGGACAATGTAAAATTACACACAGTAAGCTGGTCATGTTTTGAAATTTAATTAGTTGCCAAGCTGCAGTTTTTGGCACTCAGTTTTTGCTGAAGTCTAGCAACTTCATTTTGAGAAAGTTAAAACCACTGTATAAGATTTGACAAGCGAGAAAGTGACCTCGGTTTTCTTCAATAAAAATTAAATTAGAGGAGTGTAAGAAGCATGTATTCTAACTGCTAATTTCTATCATTTTATGATATACTTTTGACTGGGGGAGTGGAAAGAGACACCAACAGTTTAAGGGTCTGCATTTCTGCAAACGCCTAACTTCACATGCATGGTGATTTTGGGGGTTGTGTTTAAAATGCTGGTAGCTATGCAAAAAAAGAAAACCGCAGAGATGCTGCAGGGATTCACCACTTGACAGAGATCTTAAGCTGCAAATACAAATGGTACATGAAGATTTTACGAGTTACAGGGTCTGTCAACGAAATATATGCAAATGTTGCTATTCTTTATTCTGTAACTGCAGGGACATATCTGATAAAGGAAAAAAAAAAGCAATGTTCAAACTCCTAACTGTAAAGCTAATTCTAAATATATGGCTCAAAACTACTATTATCACATACGTTACGTATTAAGTAGAAAGCCTGAGGCTATTTGTCTGTCTACATTTAATCTCATAGTCTATTTTTCCTCCTGAGAACTATAGTCTATTTTTCCTCCTGAGAAACTGTCTGCGAACAGACAGATTTTCCACCTACTTTTGTTCTCTGATAGCAGAATCCAGGTCTGCGGAATTGTTTCATTTTCTGCAATTTGCATTCTTCAGTGAAGAAGCTGTTTACTTCTACCATGGTTATACAGTGAAAACACATCTGCATTTATGGAGTTAACAGCCATCTTATTAATTTAATTTTAGTCTGCCTTTTTTTTTTTTTAATAGAAACCTAATGAAAACCATGTTTATGTGCTCAAAGGCACAGAGGAAATTCATTACTCTGAGGAATAACACACTCCACAAGTGAAATGAAAGTAATCTTATTTATGACAGGAAGAGGCCTTCACTAGACTCAACTCCACCACACTTGGACTGATACTGGCTGCACGAAAGAAGCTGCAAATTCAGGAACCGGTTTCAAATGCGCGCCTCATCTCAGCAATAAACACATTTGCAGTTTAGCCTCACAAACATTCAAAGTCTGCTGAAGAGGAAGCATCCAGCTATTGTATTTACTATAAAAGTGTTACAAAGAGAACGCGACAATTACATGAAAAATAGTGATAGGGCCTCTCAATTGGGGTTCCTTCCTACCACTTAGAAATGAGCCTCCCTACGCCTACAGCCAGCCTGCTTGCTTATCAGATCTGGCACTTCACGTTGGATTTAATGGCGGTATTGCGGTAACCGAAATACCCCCGTTTACGTGCATTTATTTGGCTGTGGGGAGAGGAGAGACTTGTAAACACACCCACCTGGAGAACCCTTGGGGCTGAGGAGTGAGGAGGTGGAGGGACAGGACCTGCGAGGAAGGACAGATGCTGCAGGGCTGGGACCGCAGCTTGCTCCCGGGCTCGCTGCCCAGAGGTGCATGTGGTACCCTGCACAGCCGGGTAATTCCCTGGGCAGAAAAGGGAAACCAGAAATGACAAAAGATGATTTACTCTCCCATCCACCCAGCCCTGTACGTGTATGCGCCTGAGTAGCTGGTACCCATGTGCATGTATGCATGTGTGTCTGAATTGAAAAGAAAGAGGAAAACCTTCTTGCGAAGAGGAGGGGTGATGTGAAAATGCCTGACAAGTTATTGCTACAACTATTTCTGTACGAGATTGCATCTTTTTCTTGAACAAAATTAAATCGAAAAGGAAAAATGTTTCTTAGTGCTGTGAAAGTCAAACCCTACGTTCATCTCATCTCTGGAGACTTCAAAAGAGAGCTTTCATTAATGGAAAGTTGTGATGTATGGCAAACTAGATGGCTCCACATGCGTTTGCAATTTCTATATCTAAACCCACATGTTTTACATTCCTCGGGTTTCTTCCCCGACTTTGCCTTGAGTTAGAAAAGGGAAGGAAGGGGAAGCAGCTGCCGTGCCAAGGCTTCCATCCAGCAGTGAGACCTCTTCCCCACAAGAAGGCACTGTATGCTAACAAATAGGAGTGCGCTGATATTTTTGGAGGGAATTGCCATGCTTTTTCGCTCTTCCTGGCTTTTGCTAAAGGGCCAGCACAAGATGTGTGGGTTTCTCCAGCGTCATGAAGGACAGCTGCCTTTGTCTGCCTGCAGATGTTTGGCCAGTTCCAGTCTGGATGCTTGACCAGTGAGCAAGATAAGCTCTTCAGCCTTGCACAAGGAATTAAGTGATATTCTTGTGCATCTTCTGCCAGAAAGCAACTTTTAACACTAAAACAAGCTTGACGAATTTCAAGATTTAGTTAAACATATTTAGTTCTTCCTTTGCTATATTTCTGCTGCAATTACAGTATGTTTGCATTTGTATAGGCACTTCACTTTTTCCTCATGTGCTCTAAACTCCTCTTCTCCGTCATCCCACAACAAAACAATTAATTCTTTGTTTGCAACATTAGGCGGTTGTCATGGAATTTAATATGATTTTACAAATTTAGAAGTATGAACATTTTTGGATCACACATGAATAGAATAGGGTCACATAGACCGAGCGTATCTTTTAGAAATCACTTGGTACATATCGACTGCATCAGAAAAAAAAAAGATATTTTGGAAGAAAATAAAACTTTAAAAGCAAGTAAAAGAAACCGGAATCCTTGTCTCAGTCTATTATAAAATGTTTGAACATTCCTCCCAACAGGCAAGTAGTTCTTTAAATCATACACAGCCTTTTGTTTGCACAGGAGATTGCTCAATCTTTTTTGTCTAGATTTGAACTTGTCAGCTAGGAGAGCAGAATTGAGACTCTCCTCTTCCCTTGACAAACGATCTATTTGCTGACAGAGATGAGCAAGGGAGTGGACAATCTCAACAGTGCTATTCTACGGCCATATTTTATTCCCGCCTTAACATGAACACAGAAAAGCAGGAGCAGCTGCACTGAAGAAATAAGTGATGCTGTTCTCTGTGATGTCTATATACCTCAAATTGTTGGAAAGAGCCTGGTACGGGCCACAATTCTCCATCACAACACAGCTGAAGGCCAGTGCAGACCCGTGGTACATAAGGGGTCACTGCAAACTTGTAAGACCTACTTTCGGGTAGCATATATACTGAGGTTCCTACATGATTCTGGATAAAACACTGTCTGAACCTCATGAACAAGATGATGGATAGTGCCAGACGCCCATTTGGGCTGGGGGAGCTGCCAGACTAGCTCCATACGGCCGAAAGATGTTGTACAGAGAGATCTGTTGACATTATCAGAATTGAATTAAGTTGAACTGGCAATAACAAGCAAGATAGTATATGGAACTGCTTGCTTTCTAGCTGCTGCCTCCCCCCACGAATGAAATTAGCCACTCCCCTGCCCCAGCAGAAAGCTGCCAGCCCACGGGCTCACACACACCGCCTGCTCTTGCCTTTCAGGCACAGAGGGAACTCGGTTTTCTCCCTCCACATTTCTCACAACCACCTCAGCAGGCTCGTATCACAAAGCACAAGCGATGCCAGTGCTCTCTGCTCGAAAAGGTAACACAGAGATGCAGTTTATAATGAGTATATTCACACCCTCTCAAGTGGTTGTCAAAATGATGTTTGCCAACATTTGCAGTGCCCAAGCTCTCTCCTCTTACAAGCATGACACACTGATGTTATGCATCTCAAAATATTAAAAATTGAAGAAAAGCTTGGGTGAAAATGTCAGCCTTAGGCTCCACTAAATCCCATAGCAACCCCATAACCTACCCGATGTACAGAGAGAACAACGGGGCAAGTGTTTCGCTGCAACGCAGGAAGCCAGCCTCAGAGATAACCACCAGCTGACCCTTCTCTCTCAAGAATGAGAAGTCTAGATTTATTAAAAAAAAATTCCTTGGATATTCTAGAACACATCTGATTAACTTTTTTTTTCATTAGTATTTCAGGTTATATTCGAAAGTTTGTGGAGAACAAGTATCTGGAAGGCAATATTCTCCAGAAGAGTTAAAACACTTGAGGACAAACACTTTCAAGGAGAACTGGCTCAGCAAACAAGTTTAATTTTACCACTTGGGCATCCACCTCACATGTGGACTCAACGCTGGAGCAGGGCCGCAGCTTGTAAAAACTGTGGAGCTTTAATTCACCAAGCTACTACTCCTAGGCAGAAAGAGTATAATTTATCTTCACTTTGATGAGTTTCTGTGTTAGTTCATCAAAATTAACCACCAAGTGCACCTGGATTCTGCCATAACACGCATGCTAAATAACATCACCATTTTTAAGCCCTAAGTCCACAATGAGACACCTAGACTGAATGAACTGTGTGAACACTAAACTGGATTTCATTATGCCAAGCTATAATAATGTACTAACACAGTAAATCGGCTACGACGAAGAAAGCCTGAAGCTAAACAAAGGGAAACGTGAGGCTGGATTCTTTCACCCAGCAAGGTTACACTTTCATCCAGTAAGGTTAACCTACAGCAAGTGATCAGAGGAAAATGTCCTGTATCAGTAGAAGAAATATAACTGTGAAGTTTCACTTCACCCTGTATTCGCTGTCTGGATCCTTTGGCACAAAGGAGAGAGATGATCCAAGCAGCAGGATTTCAGAATGGTGGGTGCTGCAAAAGAGCCTTTTATCAAGCTGTATCCAGTTGCACCGAAACAAAAATGTACAGATCAGGTTCCCTGAAGTAGTCTTGCAACAGCACAACTGACTACAACTTGCAAATGCTTCAGGGTTCACAGGTTTCCTTCTTTGCGCCTTTCCCAAATCCACACAGCCCCGAGGGTGATGCCAACCACAAGTTACTGGCACCCTTTCAGATCCCGCTCAACCCCTCCGTTAACTGAAAAACAGTCAACCTTACAACTAACAATTTGCATCCTACTACTTTCTTTATGGTTAAATAGGCGTTTCCTGAAAACAGATCTCTGTGTTATCTGCGCTGAAGATCATATGTAAACTCTTGAAGAATATTCAGGAAATACAACACAGCTCATGCCAGTCTGACCTTACTCATTAGTAAGTATGTAGAGCATATGTTCATACATAACTCTGGGAATGTACTTGCACAATCAAATTAACCTTTGGACTGCTGGTGTTCGGTCATGATTTACTGTATCTAGTTTTCAATTGCATATGCATTGCTGCTAGTAGTACAGAAATACTATCCCATAAAAAACACAAAAATTGATAACAAAGCTGAAAATGGAGAAGAATGTTTTGCTTCCACTACAGAAATATAATTAACTATCACTATATACCCATAATCAGTTGTGTCTGCATCATAGAAAAATGCTCTTATTTGCAGCTTTTGCTCAGCCTAGTAATATTTGAGTGGGAGTGCAAGGGACAAAGCAGCAAAGGCAGGGGAGGAAGGGACAAGTCAGTAACTTTCCCCAGACACTGATTTAATTTAAATGGGTAGCAGCTTTTTCTTTACTAGCTGGGTGCAGTATTGTTCCTGCCTTCCCTGAGTTAGTTCCACCCCATTGCTAATTACCGCTTGAATGCGACATGCTGTGCAGAGGCTATAGAGGTCAGTCTCCGAAGCCTCCCAGATTGACACTATCTTGCTGAGCGGGTGGGAGAGCCGCTTGTTCCCCACCTCCCATGAGGGATGATGAAGTGGGCTTGTCAGGTCAGGCAGAAGCGACCTCCTCCATCTGAGTCCCCACCACAACAGGACTCGACCAGAGCCTTCCCCACCATGCATGAGCACCGACGGCGCGTCTAATACGAGGAGACACCAGTGGCAGTTCCCAGCGTGCCTGTTTGCTTTGAGGAGCCATCTCCTGCAATGGGGCCGACACGTTAAACCAACAAGCGGGATCTGCGCTGACCTCCGGTCTTGCCAAACCCACAGGGCAACAACCATTGCACAGACTTTCAGCAGATCCAGGAGATGAGTGAGACAATCTCTGCACGGCACTGTTTTCCCATTTCTGGTGGGTTCTCGTGGTGTGAAAATAACCACCTCCCTCCATATGAACATCCACTTCTCCTCTGTGACCACTGAATTTCAATTCCAATGTCAAAGAAAGCGAAATGCCTCTTTGTTGATGAAGAAATGATAGACTTAATGGAACAACAACTGTCAATGCTGTTTTTTCTAAGCTTTCACAAATGCTGAGCTGGTCTTCCTTTGACACACGCTGTATTGACTGACAGGGAAAAGAAAATCTTCTACTTTACAAAATAAACCCACTATTTTATTACAGTTAATTCTACATTTAAGAATAACCCATTAGAAGACGTAGAGTTTGCTGTAATCAACGTAGAAATTACCTTAATATAAACACTGTGATACTGTTAAAACAAAACAATCCTCCATAACCAAGTTCAGCATTTAACTTTAAAATATCAGCGCAAGGAGAGAGCAAATAAAAAATAAAAAACAAGACCCAAAACCTCAAAACTATTTCCCTTACAAATCATGTTTTTTACCTTTTTAACATGCGTTGGGGAATAGCGTATGAATTTGTTTCCAAAGCAATGCATCACTGAATGAACGTTGTGACAAAGATGTTGTTTTAATTGCTTGCTATTATGTTAGGACCATATGGCAAACTGAGGTGCGCGCGCAAATATGGTGTTCTCAGCAAAAAACAGAGAGTGCACCGACAGTGACTTGTTCTGAAGAGGACAGCTGTGCTCTGAAGCCCTCAGGAATGCAAAACTGGGCTTCTAGTTCAATTTGTGCTCAGCACGTCTGAAAAATTCAAAAAGCTGCATAATTTGTTTCTCATTTCTTGCAGAAAAACAATAAAAGAACGCTCATTGCATAATATTTTGCTCCTTCCGTAGAAGAAACCTCACACAATAGAGTCTGGTCCCTTCAAAACTGCAGTTTCTTTCCATTTATGTAAATCATCACAATCTTGTGTTGCTAAAAGGAAGACCTCCTTTCCAAGAGAGGCAATGGATAGCCTGCTCTCCTGCAAGGCCTCTTGGCACAAGAGAGACCCAGGGAGGAACCCAGCGACACCTCCTGAACAACGCTGCCAAGACAGCAGCTGGAACCCATCACAGAGCGCGACAACCCTGTCCAAACAGCCGAGCGCCAGCATCTCAGGGTACCGAATAAAGGAGGCTTACAGGACAGTGCCCTATAAGAACATGGATCTACTTGTGCGTTTGGGTTTTTTGGTTTAAAAGAAGTTTTGTCGGCTATCGGAAGCACTCCTACAATTTCACTCTTTTGATATTAATGTGAAAGGACATATTCCCTCAGTAAATCGGCTCTGGACCACAAATGGTCTTTTGGAGAGAAAAAAAAAAAAAAGGAAAGTAGACAGAAAGTGCTTCACAATAAAAGAAGCAAAAAAAGATCATTTTTAAGCCATAATAATGCAGGGAGATACTCAGTTTTTGCCATGCACTGTCATAGATTTCAGTGCTAAGTGAGAACGTTTTTTACTCTGAAGAACCTGATGGCTTTTCTCAATTTAATTCTCTAACTGCTGGGCAGACCCAGGTTTTGGATAACCATTTCCCCCTCCTTTTGTCTATTAGTGCAACAGAGAGTTATGACTGATGAGTTCTAGAGGTTGCCTGCACTGTAATGTAATACAATTCTCTTTTTCTGAATTCAAATGGGTCCAGCTGAGAAGCACTAACCTATTCCAAAGGTTACCAAGAATGAGGAAGAAAAATGACAGAGTGAGAGCCATCTTCATCCCAAAGGTAGAAAAAAATCTCCTAACACTGTTCAGGAAACAGGAATTTTACACCAAGGTAAAACTGTTGGACATCTCTGTTGTGACATGATGGGTTTGCAATAATTTTCAATAACTATAATTTAGATTTCAGCAAGACTAAAGATAATGAATTCTGCTCTGAGGAACTTTTTGAAGACAATCACTTTACGCCAAGGTCTCACTCCAAGCATTTAAGAAAGCTGGAAGATAGGAAATATATAGATAACCAGTAATGGCTGCAAAGTAATTCAAAACTTATTGAAGGACTGTTTGGAACAGAAAGACTTCTGTTAAAAAGTGGGAGTGAGTAGGGTCTCTGAAATAAAGAAAGAGCACCAATCGGCTCAAAATGCAGCAGTCTGCATCTTCCTTACACAGCTCCAAGATGATGGTTTTCTTCTGCAAAGTCCTGCCTTGTGGTGGTTCCGAACAGTTGCTGAGAAATCACTTGGTTTAGCTCTCACTAGGAGAGGTGGGAGCCTGCAAGGAGGATGAGGAGGATGAGCAACTGTCTGCAGCTATGAAATGCCATGTCAGAAGAGCCTGGTGGGTGAACTAAAGAGCTGCCAGCACCTCTTCACTGTCAGGATGGAATTGAAACCCCTTGTTTCCACCCTAGGTATTCTCCAACATGGAAAACTCAGACTACAAACTAACCCTGATGGCTGAAACACCAACACCTGAAATGTGTTTCGCTTCTTTTTTATGCTGCCTCAGTTTCTGTAAGGCATTTGGATACAACAGCTTAGGAATATATTGCTGGCTATTTAGTAAGAGCACATAGCACAGAATAAACAACTGCGGACAGAAACCTGCTGCTTTCAGGGTATGGCAGGTACAAGGAAATCCCAATCGCAATTTCCTCAAATCGCTCACTGAGCTTGTTACATTTTCTCCTCTTACTTTTGATAAATTTTGATTCAAATAGCAAGATTACCTTCTCAAATGGTCACATATTTATCAAAGACAGTGCAAGAGGAAGACTTGGGCTACATTTTTCATTAAACAACAGTTAAAGCGATGACCAGCAAAGCCAAACCCCATGAATGGCTGCATTGAAATACACAGGTGGTGTGAGCTCTGTAGGGCAACCACCAGCTTAAATGCGTATGAATTTGTAAAGATGACTGCAAAAGAAAGCAGCAGAGAAGGAGATGAGGTGAGGGAAGGAAGGACAGCCCAGAACAAGAAATGAAACAGAGCAAATATTCTGGTGGTGGGCTAGTTAGAACTATGGCTCTGGCCTTCTAGATACACAGTTTCTAGTGGCACCGAGATTGTGCTGAGCATTTTCTTACTCTTCTGAACTAGTTAAGTGATAGAGGGAGGGGAGGAATGGCATCTCTGAGGAGAAGCCCAGCCTGCCATGGTGGGGAGCAGGGGACTCTGCTGCCCCAGCTGTGCTTTTGGGCTGCCTGCGGAGCCTGGACCTTGTCACTCGGGCTACGAACAGAATTCTCCTCCTATGGGGGTGGCAACGGGAAAACTCTCTAGTTCAAGCCTGAATTCTGGCAATGTGAGAGGAGAGAGGTTAAATCATCACGGATGAGCTTCTTAACGACCTTCTCCCTGTTGGACAGAGCCTGCAGGCGTGAGAGAGGTTGCATGGCACAAGAGAGGATGTCCAGGTAGAACTGCTGAAAACAGCCTTAAGTGTCTGGCCCTGCTGCCTCTGTGGCCAGAAAACACTTGAGAAAACAGAAAAGGAAGATGATTCAGGGGCTCAAAAGGAGCCAAAAATGGCATCTGTCTGGCTTCTGGCAGCTGTCAGATTCTCATGTTTCTGAGTATAAAAAACAATGTGCACACACACACACACAAAAGCTTGAACGTTCAGGAGCTAAACAAGTCTAAGGACTTTGGGACACAGGGTTATTGGGGAATCAAATATGAAACTCAAGATGAGAAACAGGCAAAGAAGGAAACTGGTGGTATCAACAATTTCTGGCTTTAATCACTGCAGAAGGGCCAAGTCTGGAGCAGCTAAGACATGTGATGACTGCTTGGATTCTCCTTAGGGACAAACTTGGCTTTCAGTGAAGTTAGAGGAAAACTACCCCTCAGATGGGACAGGATGGGAGCAGGAGCAGGTCCCAACTATCCTATTCCACCAGCAGTTTATGGTGCTCGACATGGATGCACAACAGTTTTTGCTTTTCAGATACTGTTGTTTCCTTTTTCACGAGGGAACTTTGATGTATGCTCTTGTGTCCAATCAGCTTAAAGAATTCACTTTATAAAACTACAATTTTCAAATATCTTGAATTTATTTTAAGATCTACACTCTACACACATATACTTTCATTTTGGTGAGACTGAGAGTGATAGTAAATAACCAACTGCTGGCCTTCATTGTGGATTTAAGGTAATAAGGACAAAGGCAGCCAAAGACTCAGCATGGTCCGTGCCTTCGGTGGTTCTGCAGTCATGCTGTTTTACTTTGCATGTTTCTAACAAGGCGGGAGTTATATTCCCTGGTGGAGATGGTGCTCCAACCATAGACCCAAATTAAATTAAAGTGAGAAGCACTGTTTGTTTGTGTCTGGGTCAAGAACTGTTGCAATCAGACCTCACATTTCATGGCCATGATCAGAACCAGATCAGTTTACACAGGGGATGTCAAATACACCCAGTAAAATAGCTTGGGCTTCCCCCGGCCCCCAACAAAAATATTTTATTTGATTGCACTGAGCAGTTTTTTCAGAGTTTTCATGGAGGGGATTTTCTAGAAATTCAATCTCTTTTGTAAAATAAGCCTGCAGGCTAAATCTGAAAATACTCTTCTTTCTGAAAGGCTTGTGCACAAGCTACACTGACCAAATTCTACTCTGTTCATGTAGATTTTCTATATACATTCTTCAAAAATTAAAAAACCACTATGAAACCTAACAGTAACAAAAGAAAAAAAAATAAAATGCTGGGAAAGCTGTTAGTGTATCCTATATTCTTTTGGTCTATTTGATTCTGATAGTTGGCTCATAAATGGTTGCCTTGGGATGCAAATAATTGGCAGAAGCTTCTGAATGCTCAATTCTTTCTGCAAATTTGGCCACACAGCTGTAATATTTCCCTTACAAATTACAACAAGACACTGGGATGACTTTCCTTCCAGCCCTTTACTTAGCACTAAAGCTCCACACTCCCCATCTGAGATCTCATATTGTTTGTTAATAGACATCTTATAAACTTAGCAAAAGAGAACAGGTCAGAAGTAGAATCAAATCAGAGTTATACTTAAGATTATAAATATATATGGGCTATACTATAAGGCTATACTTACAGGAAATCCAGACATACCAGGTAATACTTGCACAGTTAAGCACAAAACCAACTGTAACTCAGTCCTACTCTTATTCTGTGCTATACTTCTTTTGTAATCAAAGGATTTGCAATCCCAGGTGAATTTAAACCTATTTTTAAGGACTTTTTCCCCCTGTTCTAATTTCATGTCATTGCCAAAGGGAATTAAGACTGTTTCTGTTTAAATGTTCAGATTACTTTCAAGGCTGGGTATACTCTGAATTTAAGGTTTACTATAGTTTATGATCCTTGATTTGAGGATAACTACATCATCCCTGCATTTTTTTTTATCCTTAAGTCTTTAATATTTTATTAATATTCTGTAAACATTCCTAATTTTATACATTATTAGAAATGTCATAGATGTTATTTCCAGGGTGTGAAGATCTGCCGTAATAGCCTTATACATATATACATAGTTGCATACTTACTGATATATCAAAGCAGGTGGTGTGTGTCCCCCAACTAAGAAAAGCTCATAGTTACGGAACCATCAAGGGACCTCTGGAGCAGTGCAGAACAGCTGAGATCAACGAGCAAATCTGGCCCTTGGTATGTCAGCTGGAAGTTGATTGCAATAGCTATGCAAGATTGGCATTTACTGAGAGGAAAGACAGAGATCCCCCTTCTCACAATGTCTTGGGGCTTCAGGAGTCTGTGACTGCCTGAGCTCCCCCAGAAATGGTGCCTTAATGAGCAGTGAAGCAAAAGCCAGCGATGCTATGAGGAGCCTTTCAAGCACTGACGGGTAAGCCGCTGTGCAACGCATCAGAGCAAGAGCAATCAAGTTGCTTAATTAGTGAAAGACAACTCTCGATGTGAATTATTCCAAATTATTCCTGATTTCTCCAAAAACAGCCTTTCTGCAAGATTTGGCTTACGTTTCACAACAAGAAACTGAAATGTGCATTTTAATTTATAAGCTAATTGCAGAATTTGACCAACATTATCAGAGAAGTAGTTCAAATGAGCAGAACCATGGAGGGGGGACAACAGTTACTGCACTTGCAAAATGAAGAGGCTCATTCGAAACACAACACAGAACTTGACTTATCTACATAGTTATTCACTGTTAATGCACTTTTTTTTTCCTCTTAGGGACACCAGGAAACATAGCCATTTGCTCAGTTCAAAGACTCAGAAGGTCATGTAGAAGACTGAGACTTGCAGCAGATCATGGAGTGCTTATTACAACATAACCGACCCCCACACTTCGGCATTTAAAGAAACACATTTTTCGGGAAAAGACCTTTGCATGTCTCTGAGGCCTTAGCTCTGAGAGATCAAAACTCATTAGTCTGTCATAAGAAATAGCTAACAAACAGCTTCACGAGTAGAGCAAATCTCATATCAAACATTTTGAAATATATGCAAAAATTTATTTATTCATAGGGCAGAAGCTGCATGGGCCAATTTCCCCATTTAACAGCTTCACACAAAACTTTGTTGAAGGCAGTTATGGTAAAGGTAACAGGTTCACTGTTGGGAAATACCAAGGTAGTTATATCCGCACTGCTTAGGCCTGTGCCAAGAATCTTTTCTAATCACTGTTTACATCTTCAGTTCATCTGTTTTTATAATTCCTTTTAGGATTTCAGTCTTCATGGCCTACCATAAGTCTGCTTCTGTCCAGTGGCTGCCAAAGTTTTTGCTACAAATGCTTTTCTAACTTGCTGCAGTCAGTCAAGGCTGAAAATTAGCAGCATATCATACAGGCCAGGAATAAAAAAAGAAATTTTAGTTCCCGAGAATTTGCCGTCAGCTTCAGTGGATTCAGCATTTCAATTACTGTTTCCAGGCCCTCCAGAAAAACCAACCAAAGCAAACTCCACAACACAGTCTCATTGTTCTAAATCTTGAAAGGATACAAACTGTAGTCTAGTAAACACCAAATCTTTTTTGAAGTTACTTAACTGCCTTTCATTACAAGAAAAAAGTAAATACGGGCTAACCTATTATGACAAATTAGGTAAACTAATAATTTATTATTTCTGAAGGAATAAAGATACTAGGCTTTGCTAAGCAAGTCCATGACATGTACAGTCATTTTCTACTGTTTCATAAGATACTTAACATGTGGTCTTAAAGAAACACATGTACACCAGCTGCACAGAAACAGAAATAAACTTCATAGCTCCAAGGACCCATTTCAAGGTATCTTTTAGGTCAATCCTCTGCAAACTAAGAGTCCAATTCTGTGCTCTTTAGTCAACTAAAATCTCCATGATTTCAGCTGATAAGTAACATATCCTGAAAAGTCTCCAATGCAATGAAACCCGAGTTCCTGAGTCAAGGGCAGCAGGGTACTGTGCAGCCAGCTAGGCATTTTTACTTAGATAAAGCAAAAAGCTTGTCTGAAACACTCCACGCTCCTGGAATAAAGAGAGGGGAATTGATACTTCATTGTCCCATGCCATCCTCTCTTCCTTACCAGTCTTACCAAAATTATACTTGGCACAGCCTCTGCAATGAATTGAGTAAGCTTCTTGACCCCCACCATCACTGCTACTCATGCCCACTTGGCCAGCTATCACATAGTTTCACCGTATGATCAAAATTACACACTTCTGTTTGAATAACGCTTGCTACATGCAGCAGCAGCAGCTCTTAAGCTTTACTTTCTAGCGTTTAAACATAACTTTCTAACTCACAGCTCTACAAGTAATATGGAACAGGTCAATGAAACTCAGCATTTCCAGTTCAGGTAAACGGATTAACTTTTCAGCATTCATCCAGCACAGCACTGGAAGGAAGATTACAGCGACTTGGTCCAGCCAACAGCGCTGCCAATTCACTGCTGTATATAAAATCACTTCAAGCTGGGGCTGCAAAATGAAGGGAAGGCCTGCCAGCCGCCAGAAATCTAGGAAAGAGGGAAATATGTTTCGTACCATTGAGGAGTAAGGATGAGCCAACATGATGCCGAATTGCTTTGAGAGCGAGGCTGAGTCATGAGACAGGTCTGAGGAGCGTTAGGGATGGGGACAGGGACGGGCATCACCACAGCCCTCAGGGAATCTGCAGGTGGATGGGTTCCTACTATTTAAAATTACTGAGCCTCAACTGAAGTTAACTCTTAGTTAAGGACAAGCCTGGACTTAAACAAGGGACTCGGAAGACATCTGACCATCCCAACGGCTCTCATGATCATCTGAAAATAAAGTTTAACATAATTACAAATGTACAAGAAACAGAAGTTTAAACAGCACTAAGGGCCAGCTGTGGAGCTGTCTCCACAAACTTCAGCGTCAGGTGATCTAAACACCTCACACCTCAACAGGAGGCGTGAATTCGCATCATACAACCATTCCATGCAAAGAGTTTGTGCGGACTGAGAAGTTCTGTTCAAGCAGCTGTACCCTTTAACACCATCCATACTCCTGCAGTGTGCCTCTCCACAGCTGAGCGGGTCCCGCCGGGGTGTATCAGAGCAGTGCCCAGGAAGAATAATGCAAAAGATGTTAAAGTCACTCTTCGAAAGGTCTTTGGTACGAATGCAATTGCAACCCGTAGAGGAGCATTTAATCAGCATCCAGTCTTTTGCAAAGTTCATAATGTGAAGAAGTTTTCGAAAGCATTTCGTCTTCATAATTCTCCTCTCAAAATTCCCAATGATTCATATTTAGTACAAACAAACACATTTTCCCTCAGTCAACAAAATAGTGAATATCAAGGGGCAATATTTTAATGCCGTGAAAGTCAAAACCACTGAATATTCAATCTTCTGTAAAGATTTAAGGTACCTCTAAGCAGGACTAGATGATTTTCAAACAGATTTGGTTTAAACTCCTGAGGCTGGCAGGGTTGTAGATTCTGCACTTCTTGCTGTAGCTTTAGCAAAATTCTTCTCACCCTGTTAACTGAAAGATCTCCTTTGTTGCCTTCCAGGAGTAGTGTGAAATGCGATTAGTTTTATCATCTTTGCAGGATAAAAGAGATGACAAGGGGATTTTCAAAAGTACCTTCTTATATTTTCATAAAGCTTTTGCTTGCAAACTGTCTTTTCTTTTTTCTTCCTTTCTTTTCCTTTTCTTTTTTTCCCTTTCCCTTTTCATTTTCATTTTCCACTACATTTAAGCATTTGTTTTGCATATTCTAGAAACATTTTTGCACAGCATGTATCTTTCATATATTGCTACGAAAATTCTGGTTTATGTATTCAGACACTCAGTAGTTAAAAAGATTTAAGATATACTGTTCAAGCCACAATAAAAAATAGAAGTTTCCTAGAAACAACACAACACAGTCAAACAAATAATTAAAAGGTGTAATTTTTTGCTTGCTACACTATCCCTCAGAAAGTCTTTGTGATTACATATTATCAGTAGTAACAGACATGAACTGCTGGTTAAATAATTACAAAAACACAAAGTTGCAGAAAGTTATTTCTTACAGCAACTGATTTTTAGAAATCATCCCTTTCATTATATATACATATATGTATGTATACATATATATAAAATTCCACCTGAGCACACAATGAGATTCTATCAATTTTATATGCCTGCACTGCACCATTCCTCCCGACGGAGAACATCTGCATGCCTTCTAGCATTATCATAAACTAGCCCAATATCCAGGCTTCTGTCAAATCAGACCTATGGCTGCACCTGTTAATCAAGAACTAATGTCTAGCTGACTGAAGGTTAATCTATAAACAACCAAAACAGAAATAACCACGGGAAGAGATAAGACAATTTTGGCTGATATGGGATCTGGAAGAAGGTACACAGCAGCAAGACATAAGCAGGTGCCAGAGAAGAAGAAACTGGCAACAGGGACAAGAGATTCTGGACGATGTCATCAGCCAAAGCAAGAATACAGAATCAAAGATCTCACATGAACGGCCAGGAGTGCAGAGTAAACCACATGTAAATGTATCATGTTCGTGCACGTCTCCAAGTGCTGTTTAAACGTTTTCATTCCCTGCATTTCTGTGTGTTCTACAAATAAATCATCCTGCATTTAGGAAACGTGTCTGGCCTCCCCACTTCCCTGACTCCAAAACATTCCTATTGCCAGTGCTACCATATGATCAAGAAAAGCACCATCTGTCTCTTCCAAATGTGGTCTTATTCATTTACCACTTCCACCTTACAGTCTACATATGCTGCTTGTCACAAACTTGCTCCTTTCACCCTAACTTCTCTTCAAAGCATAGAAAATGAAGAAAAAAAGGCCTCCATAATGAAATACCACATGGCAACCATGACGTAAGTTCTTTCACGATAGCACACAGTGATTAAACTTTCCTTTATTTTCAACTTGCACATCATAATAGCTTCAGATATGCAGGCAAAGACTTCTCCCTCACATTGCAAGTTTTTGCTAATTCATTTCAGAATTTTCAGAACAGGAACAAACACTGTCACTGAAGTCAGAAGAGCATTTCCAGCATTATCATGCAACATTTACTCTTAGCTGCAGTTTCTCCTGGTGCTCAGATGTTCAAAACTTTTACAGACGCAACTGGCAGAAGCACCATTCTTTCTAAACTTGGGTAAATACCACAATACACCCTTTTCGTGGTCAGAAAATTGCTGCTGTGTCTGGACGATGCAAAGAAGAAATAAACCTACAGCTCTTCTTCATCTCTGGAAGATGTATGCCAGAGCAATTTTGAAAATTTTCCCTGTTGATTTTTACTTTGTGGTAAAGGAAAGAAGCGGTTGTCCCAGGCAGTAAGTATCCCAGTGCATACATGGGAAAGAAACACTGGGGAATGGTTATTTTATTCTCTCTCAGTTCAGAGAAGTTTGCAATGCAAGGATAAAGTTTAAACAAAAATGACAACATTTTTCTTTATGGAAGGAAAGGAATATTTCTGTTAGTGTATCTGAACAATACAGCTCTGTGTATCCAAGACTGGATACCAAACCATCCACAGAGTGCACACCTCCAAAGAGTTAGCAATTTCAGGAGCACAAGATACAAAAGCGCAAACACAGCAAGACCTGTGATGTAACACAAAAGCAGAGTGACAGATTTGTATAACAGATCTTTGATCTGTCAAAACTGAAAGAAGCCTGAACATCCAGTACCACTGTTGAGCAAGTCGGTGTTGAGGTGGAGATGTCAGTCCTGGCAGGGTGAGCTCTCGAAGGGAATGGGCTTACACACGTCATGCTGCCTACCTGTACTCTCGCACTCTCAGCAACTCCGCTGCTGCCTCTAAGACCCCTCTGAAATCAGACCCGTGGTCACACAGGGAAGGTCAGTCTTAGGCCAACTCCAGATCCCAAGCGATCTTGTGGCCACACTTCCACTGCTTGCTAGAAAAATAATCTGGGGCAATTCAAGCTTGTCCAGAAGATGCTACTACATCTCGTCCAGAAGATGCTACTACATCTCATCCAAAAGCAATACTGACCAAAGCTTCCTCTGCTGGCACAGCCCACTGCTCGTCTAAAACCTGTAGCTATGCGCAAGTTTGCCTTCATGTTCATGTGGATGTTTGCCACCTTAGCCTTACATATAGTGCAAAAATATGCAAGGCATTAATTTACAGGACAGGCAATAGAAAAAGTGAAACAGAGAGCATCCCAAGAACAACCATTCACCCTTCGCCATCTATTTATCAGCATCATTAAAAATGACCCTATTACCTATCTCCTGTGCCCGCACAGAAACGTAGCATAACCTTTTAATGCAAAACAAAACTATAAATCAAACAGCTTATTTTCTATAATCTTTCATCTTGGTGGTGCAACGTCTACACAAAGAAAGCTTCCATAAAATACGGCATTCAAAATGTTGCATCAGTCTGTATCCTCTATACTCCATTCTTAGCATTTTTATACAGCCTTTTGCAATAGTCTTCTTTATAGAACTACTGCTACTGGCTCTCTGCTACTAGCAAGTTGTTGATCACCTGTGGTTATGAATACGCTTTCCCGTAAAGCACAGATCTGCCAATATTCCCAGATCCACAAGTCTGCATTCCTGACAAACATCTGTAATTCTTTACCATCTCAGGCTGACTCGCTGCAATAGCTGTCAGGCCCTTGTAGGAAAGTGCACAGGCACCTTGTCTGCCCAACGTCAGCCACACGATATCACAGCAAGACATTCCAGCCTACGATGCAAAGGACTTGGCCAGGCAGACCTGGCTATTGCTGCGGGTGGCTCGTCTACCAGGCAGGTTAAGTAGCTGAACTCATGGAAGGGGTTTGCGGAATCTAAAGCTCTGCCCTGTACTTTACCCTCCCGTCTCAGAAACTTGAGACCCTCAGTGCAGACACAGGCAGCCCTTACCACCAGCAGTTGGGATGCTAAGCTATCTCGTAATCAAATGTGCATTTGAGGTTGCACTAAAAATACAATACAAACCTGCCCTTAGAGATTTTGTAGTCGTGTTTTCCACAGATTGCATGACATATAAAAACAATTTTCCACGTTTAAGTTGCCAATTTTTAATTAGCTAAGTAACCTTTAGCTCCTGTACTACAATCAGTAAATTCCTGAAATGTACAGCTGATAATTTTTTTTTATGCAGGTGACAGAAAAAGTCATTAGAGGCAGGGCTTTTTGAAATTTAATTTTTACAAACATCAGAGAACTTACTGAGATTGCAGAAGGCAATTACATTAACAAAAATCTTAAAATGACCGAGTTCACCTGTTTCAGGAAGGAAAGAGGAAGAACAGGAGCATAGAAAGGAGCTATGTTTAAGACAGACTGAAAAGGCTAAGCAACTTTGTATACAAGTGTACACCTAAATCAAAACTACAAGGTAAAAAGGCCTCAGGAGAGTTACTGTTTCCTAAAAGACACAAAATGAGACAGGAGCATAAATTTGTCCTACAAAGCAGAAAACCTAGAACAACAGAAGGAGATGCACTTGGCTAAATCATAAGGTCTTCACTGACTTCAGAAAACAAGAAGTCATGGGAAGTGCAACTCAGGTCAGACCACTGCAGATGAAATACAGGCACACAGGGGCAAAATCAGAATGTACAATGCTGCTTTTGACATCCCCTGAGAGGGATGGCAAGAAAACATTTGAATAAGGGAAATGGGAAAAAGCAAAGGACAGAAGGAATCACAGGGAGATGACAATAAAAATTAAAAATACCATTATTGAATGCAAAGTAAATCTATCTACAGTTATTACTGAGAAGGTTAACGGATTTGATGCCTTTTTGCTGCAGGCTTTGCTAGAAAAGATAACGTAATCGGATGGTTAAAATGATCAAGGATAGACCAGAGGAAAACCAGACTAGATAAG
Organism: Caloenas nicobarica; assembly: GCF_036013445.1. Lineage (NCBI taxonomy): Eukaryota > Metazoa > Chordata > Aves > Columbiformes > Columbidae > Caloenas > Caloenas nicobarica. The sequence goes on along the minus strand of NC_088248.1, from coordinate 51,077,644 downwards.
CTGAGATGTTTTCATGTCAACTGGGCCAGATGAATTGCACCTGAGAGAATTTAGAGAAGTCAGTGAGCTAATCTCAGATCCATTACAGGCTTTCTTTGAGGAGGCACAGGCAACGGCTGAAGTTTTAAAAGGCCAGAAGGGGAGTGCAGGAACAGGCCAGACTTACAGACCTGTACCACCACAGGAGAAGCAAGTCCCACACTGGGAATTGTGGACAGAAGCATCATGTGGGAGAAACACAAAATAATCCAGTTCTGTGCTCTGCAGGGATGACTCTGTTGCAGTATTACCCCTCGCTGTGAGCACTGCACTTGAGGAAACACACGGAAAACTTGGAGACAGCCTGGAGCAAAGCACCCGAAATCATCGCAATGCCAGCAAACCCAAGAATAAGAGCCCTTAGTTTGTTTAGTCTGGGGCAAAGAAGACAGGAAGGAACAGAGGCACATTTTTCAAATACTTTTCTCAGTCACCTTTTACCTAACAGACTTTTCTATGCCCACTGAGGCTGGGGTTAAATTGTAGGAATATGTGAGGTACTTGGATGCCAGGAGAAACTTTGCAGTAGGGGGGGTTAAGCACTTGATTCTCTATGGGAGTTTTGGAAGTTTTAGGGGAGTTCATGGGCAGTTTTTAAGAACTGGACAAAAAACATCTTGTAGGAGGGGCTTAGGTAGAACTGATCCTGCCCAGTCAGGGGATGCCCTGGGAGGTGTCTCAGTGTCAGACTCCTCCTGTAATGCATGAGACGTGGGACTTGGAGGCACGATTCTCCCTCTGGACACAAACAGACATGTAAACGCCTTGCCCAATAAACTCTCTAATGGATGTATCAGCATGCAAATGCAGCTCTCTTCTGTGCCTCCTTATTTCAGTTTATAGATGTTGACTATGTCAAACAGGGGAGAACAAGGAACTCAGGCCATTCGTTTATGTTACCGGTGGGAAAGGACATCAGATTGCGGCTAGGATTTCTCCCAACAATGACCAACCTGCCCTAAATGGAAAAGACACATGATATGCCAGACGCGGCAACGTCTAATAGTTCCAGATGTGCTCCCAATGAACTTGGCAGTAAGAATCCGGTAAAAATTTGTCGATGCTGTAATCTAGCTAGGGGATTTGTTGTAATGAGGAATAACTTTTACAGAATGTTCTTGGTCCAGCCTGACACGTTGATAAGCACAGGGTACAGCAAGAACACTTGTCTTGCCTGTTTCGAGTCTGCTCACAATGACGACCCACTCGAGCTTGTAAAATCATTTAAAGGACTCAATTAAACTCTTGATTTTTATATTAAGAGAATGGGATAGGAGATATGATCATGTAAGATGGTTCTGGAATGGAAGAAAACAATCATTGCTCAAGAAATTAGACCAGGAGTCAGGAAGCTCTGTTTCTAACCCTGGCTTTCGCGACCATTCCCTTTGTTATCCTGAACATGTTACAGTGTCTGTCTTCACAGGTATACGAGAAGGATGAAAGCATCCACCAATCTTTGTACAGGACTTTGAGATGCAAGGTTAGCAAACAGAGTCAAAGTCCCACATCTAGAAATCTCGAATGCATTTATCCAAAGGTATTACTAATTATCTAAATCAGGCCAGCCTCTTAAATACTGGCATGAAGCAGAAGATGAGATCTTCCTCCCCACACTGTCATCATGCAAACGGCTAATGTGGCACACAGGAATCTGACTACTCCTCACCTTTTCAAGGAAGACTTGTTGGTACAAAACTGGGGCAGATTACTGTAAAACAGTCCTCCAAAGAACCTCTCCACAATTATTGGCATATAGAAAATGGTGGCAGAAGAAGAAGCTGACATAGAAATGATAAAAAACTTTATGCCCCCTTCAGTGGATTCTGGGTGCTGCATTAAATTGAGCATGCCTAAGCTTGTTTCTCTTATGCCAGAAGAGCCTTCCATCCCCAGAGCAGTCCACCAACTAGGACAGCAAAAGATGATGCAAAAGTCACTTAAATTCAACCAAGTCATTCCTCATCTTCTTTTGCCTTTGTCTCTACTTCTTAAGAGATACAGCCCAAAACTGCATCTGATGTATTTCCATTCTCCATTTTGGGAATTTTGTAATAAAGACAGACTTTTTTTCTTCTTGTACGAAGAGCTTTGTTCAGGCTGAGAAAACCAAACCAAACCAAACCAACCCCAAACAAACAAAAAACCCCAACAAATAACAAAAAAAAGACAGACATTGATTTTCATACATACCCCATACATATGTACATAAGGTAGGAGGACAAAAATATGGACGTGAAGGGTGGAAAATTCCTATGAAGTAGCTAGAATTTCCTTTTTGCCGATAAATGTAACAACACGGAGCAGGATGAACAAAAGGATGCATGTCTGACACAGGTGGGATATCTGAAACCCTTCATTTCAAGTCAAAGGTAGCAATCTGCTAGAGAAACCCTTATGGTAGGGGGGAAAGAGTTTTGGTTTTCTCATTAGGAGGGAGAGATGACTCTCGGGAGAAACCTCAATCTCACAAATTCTTTAAAAAAAACCCAACAAAAATGGAACCCTTAAACTGAGACAAGAAGGAGCTGAATGTGACTTTTAGCTCATGGTAAATGGCAGCATTCTCTAAGGATGATGACCATACACAGACCCGCAGAGGTGATCAAAATTATGGGACAAATTCTCAGCTGGATTAAAACAACACAGATGCTCGATATTTATATAGAGCTAAAACAGTTTATTCCTGTTAAGATATTGCCAGTTGTTCCAGACTGACATATCTGTCCACCTGAGAGGCTAACAGCATCAAGACATTCAGATACCGTGCTGACAGCTCGGAAGACAAATGGATATTGTGCTTTTTACTTGAAAGCTCATCACCATTACTTACTACTTGGGCAGCATCAATAGCATGTACTTTGGGACTTAACAAAAACTGTCTAGAAGTCAAGATCAGAAACTACCTACTGCTGTTGTCATTGCAGTAGGTGAGCAAAGCCGCAGTCTCTTTTCAGTTTAATTATATCTGTAAACATAGAGCATAGAGTAGCATAAAGCCATTTCTAATGATAGGCTCTGTGTCCCAGCTTTCTATATGATGAAGTGAAAACAACATAAATGTTTTTGGAAACGTAAGCATCCTGAAGGAAAAACGAACATTTTCAGTATCTATAAATCTTAAAACTGGGACCAGGCTGGAAGTTTGAGAAAGCACATAAGAGATAAGGGAACCCAGCTACTTGGAGCACAGCTGCCAAGCCTATTATAAGTAAGTGAGGCTTTTCAGGTTATACAAATTGTCAGAGCCATTGAGGAGGCATAAAACAAGATACTGAAGATCTAACAGAAAAAGCTGAAGCCAATAGGATGTTCAAATTATGAAGCACACAGCTCCTCTGAATTGCTCTAATCTGGCCCAAGTGACCTGGAAGGGTACAGGATTTGAAATTGAAATTGCACAAGCAGGAGATGGAGAGGGATGGCTTCCCAGTTCACTCTGGACCAATTACAAAGCACTTTTTCTTACTCCCACCTCTTCCTTTTAGCTGCCTTTTTCATATTCTTGCCAAAAAATAACGAAGAACATGCACGCCCAAGCCAATAATTAGCACATACAAGCAAAATAAAGCCTGACTGAATGGGTGCTGTTACTCATATAGTTAATCAGATACAGAAAACAGCGCTGGCATTCACTGTATCAGTAGGTGGTAGTATTTCAGTGCTCAAAACAACATGGTGGATTGGGTATGCCTAGTTTTCCATGTTTCAAACTACACAAGACCTTCCAGGCCACTAAATCTCTCCTGGGGAGAGGAACAGCTGCAACCCAACATCTGCCAACAAACAAGAAGTTCCTTCCTGGCATAATTATCAGGTTTTAACCTCACTGCCCGCACAGCCTTTTTCAACAATTCAGACTGAAATATTTGCATGTTTTAATACACGTATTTTTTATATTTATTAGAACAAAATATTTTCTGTTAGGTGACACTAACAGCATTTTTAGTCTCATTTTTTTTTCTTTTCAACATACACTTTAAAGATGGGAGGAACAGCTAACTCTAAGTTTTTGGTGCCTAGTATGTAGTGTTTTAACACAGACTGGATGTCCACCACTTGAAGCCAAAAAAATATCTTTGGAGGCATTGGATTTTCACACAGTTTGCAAACTTTACTAGCTCAAGACACAGAAGCTGTAAGCTCTTTTTATCCTCTACAGATTACCAAAACAGTACCTGTGACAGCCCATCATTGCTGCTGTGACTGCAAGAAAATGCACATTGGCATTTGGAAGGAAAAAGCTGCTTAGCTTTCAATAAAAAGAGATTTAAATAATCTCTACGAAGAGTTGGATTTTGGTACATGAATCATTAATGCCCACTTTTAGCAATTCACAGGTGAGTAATATGGGTGATTGTAAACATCTTCTATACTTACGGCTGCCAAAATAAAGGTGACATAACAGGTACTGAATTAATGAACATTTCCAATAGTTCTCAGCAAGGGGAGATACAAACGCGGGAACATTAGGTGACTTTAAAAAAGTAATGACATCCAGCTCTGGTAATGCAGTGACGCTTCCACATGTCTCAAATACCAGACTTGTACCAAATAAAGTTTTGAAGGGGCTCTGAATGCAGAGAAAGAGAAAGCTGGAGAAACAAAAGAGTAGAGCTCATAGTCTGAGGGAGTGAGAGACAGCAGGAGAACTTTCACAATGACATCACTGATACAAGAAATAGGCCACACTACTGTAAGAAGTCATTTTCAACTTGATGAAATATGGAGAAAGGCATTCTTAATATTTTAGGTAAAATCACTTTTCTTCATTATCAGAACATCATAATTTTAAAAGTTGCTACATTACAGTGACCTTCTCTTTAAGCCACAATACTTATTAATTTCCTGTAAAAAAATCTGTGCTCCCATCTATTTCAAATACCCTTTAGCCTTGCTAATTATAAATCACAGAATATCCATCTCCATTATGCTGCCGTTGTCATCACAAGATCCGCTCCTTGCTCAGCAAATACTTTACATCTCCGACTGCTGGAAAACAGGACGGTGTATGAGGGCAGGATCACTCTGGAAAGAGCACGTCTTTCCTTTCCTTGTACTGGCCACTGCCAGACACAGGCACCAGACCAGGCTACACTGTGCTTTGGTCCAGTGTGGTCTTATTTCCTTGGGGTTCTGAATCGTTTCCATTCAAAAGAAAACAAAACCAAAATGCACCTTTCCTTTATTCCTGTACAGCTTTGGCATTTCTCTCCATGCTTCTTGCAGGATTGTCTTTGAACACGTTTTACAATAATAATCTTAAACTACAGATAATTCTGCAAATATGTAAAAGTGCTGAGTTCAGATGTTCATAAAACCTGACTCACTAAATTCCTGAGTAAGAACAACAGATGTTTTCCATTTGCTTCTGTGCTACTGTATTTATTTAGCTATCCTTCCTTGTAAGAGCAAAATTCAAAATGAAAAGAGAATGCATGGTAAAACCAGGTGGCAAATCATGAGAAAGGGATTTTTATCTGAAAAAGTCTCCTTTAGTTCAGTAGCTTTAATATCACCACTTATTTATGAAAGAAAACCTCAAACACATCGAACTACTGAAAATAACTGACCTTTTTGAAGTTCTTCAAGAACAAACGTTAAAATAATGGAGTAAAACCCACTCTTTTCCTCCATAAAGCAAAAACGAGATTATGAGTTGGGTTTGACACATTATCTGTGTGTTTTTAGCTTACAGCAAGGTCAACATCAAGTGAAATGAAATGATGAATCCTGGGTGGGGAGTGGGAATCATGTAAAGGAATCTGGCCCAGCTATCTGTGGTTAAAGCAATTTAATTACTTAAGGGTGTTGTGTAGTCAGTCAGTCTCTACAGCATGGACTAGCAATTAATTATTTCCCTTCATGGCATTTTATCTTGCATTTTTGTATTTTGGTATAAAAGAAAACATAGTTATTGCACTAACATTTTTCGAGTGATATATTAAGCATTTTTGACATGCTTAGAAAAGCATGAACATAAATAAGTTTGCTATTGCCATAAAGTAAGTGAATTTTGATCGCATGATGGAATTTTGATTATATAAAGAAGTTTGTTTCAATGATATATTTTGATTAATTCAAAATATGCCCGACTTAAAGCTCTGGGCCCATATGCAAAATATTCCTGAAGGCTTCTTACATATGCACTCTTCCCAAGGACTAGAAATAAAGCCTTTCTTGCCTCTCTTCATCTCCAGCTCAGCCTCTCCTACTGCACCCTCTCATCCATGTAGCTCTGCCATTGCCAAGGTCTGGAGGAGGCATGGGAAAGGGGACGCTTCGTGTGGAGCGGCTGGGAGGTCACCCAGCACGTAATTGCTCCTGAGCGCTGTGCTCTGCTCCCAGGCTCCTTCTCTTCAGCCAGCGGGGTGGTCGGATCGAGCCCCCTGTCCCGCTCGAGCCAATGAGAGAGGCAGCCAATATTCCTATCAGCAAGAGCCAACAGTTAAAAAAATGTAGCTTAAACTTCAGCAGACTGCAGTCTGTAGAAATGAAAGCTGTAAAGCAATGATACAATCACAGGGAATGTGTCTCAACAGACTCATGTTGCAGCAATTGCAATGAGTGAATTATCTGAAGATGCATAAGAGCACGGTGTGCCTCACCAGCCGCCGGCTACCCCAGTGACCAGGGGATACTGAATCTCAAGTACTGTCTTGCCACAAGGCAAATCTGTTGTTTCTTTCTTTCAGTTTTTTCCCAGGTGAAGCAACACCTGGCACAACCACTAACATCAAAACATAACCAGCACTGACACTGAAGACGCATGTCTGGTTTGGATGTGCTAAATCAAGAAGTGCTTGGTTGCCAAGTGTGTGCTGAGTTTTTTGATGATGCTTCCGTTTTAGTTATCTCAGCTATCATGGGGTTCATGGTACTTGACACTGAGTAAGAGAGAAACATCACAAAAGGTAAACTCTCGTTCTACCATAGGAAACATTTAAGAGTAACTTCACCTGGATTTATGGATTTATAAAGAGCTGAACTGCGCAGAAATTACCCAAAGCTTTGCCTTAGAATATCATGCATGTTTTACTTTTAGCTTAGAATATCTACAAAAGAGAAGTCACTGATTTATCCTGAACAGTAACATCAAATAGAATGAAAGGAGATATTGGCATTTTAAAAACTCCTAAAATATTCCACAAGGATGAAAATTTGAGCTGAAACCTGACTTTATATATTAGTACACAAAGCATCACCCTGAAATCTGCCACTAGAAAGAGGCATTCACGTTATCGAAGTTAATGGCAGCTTAACATTTTAGCACCAGCTGTCAGAAACTGAAGGTGTTTGAGTCAAATTTTATATCACTTCCATCTTCTTTTCATGGCATGGGAACATGTGAGGGCTAAACACTGAACTTCTATTTTCATCTTTATGCAAGATACTATCGCTGGCAGTGCCGGAGCAAAAAGAAAACTCCTCTTATAACCTCAATTTAACTTCAGACGGATGTGCATGGTACAAAGCCAGTGAAGTGATAAATAGTTTCTGGCAGCTCACCCTTCCTACCTTGAGTAGTGTTACAGTTCATCACTGGGGCTGGCCATTCAGCACAGGAAACAGGGGAAGCAGTGTCGTGTTGTCTCAGGCTATATTCACAGATACTTCATAGAAATCCTTGGCAAATAGTCAGCGAGTACTAAAAAGCATAAAAAGTGGCTTTATTTTGTGAACAGATATATCTCAAAAGGATCCGCTAGGAAGCCCAGGAGAGGGGAAGCCTAGGCTGGGGTTAAAATAGCTGGTTTATTCACTCCTTCACAGAGCATAATAGCTTTACTGATTCATTCCACAAGTCATTTGCTAATTTTGCACCTTGGAAATGAGTATGGACACACATACAAATTAACATTTGCAGCAGAGGCATGTGAAATGGCTATTTCTCAAAGCAAATCCCAATGACAACATTTTAATGGTCTTATTACTATTTGTAACAGCTTCTTTGACAATATTGTAACTTAAGAGCCCAATTCTGCAAGCATTACTGCCAATAACTTGCAGCAGCAAGCTACTTCAGATGACAATTTGCAAGAATATGACTGAACTATAATTGCAGAAGAGGACCTTCAGTAATCTGCAAAGCTCTCGCTCTCCCCAAAACAAAAACAAAAACAGAAACAGACAGATTAATTAAAATATTGTCTCTTCCCTCCAATGCTAGCCCTACACAAAATAACAACATTCAGAAAATTGCCTAGCAAATGACTTGCCAAGTGGAAGTATGGCTGATGATCTCAGGCTTTTCCCAGACCTCAGGCTATTCTTCCTTTTACCAGAGATTTTTAGATGGCAACACTAATTCAAGAAGTTAATTAAAAAAAAAAAAAAAAAAAAGGATATCATAGGCTAAATGACCCCTTCTGTAATGCCACTCAAACCAGTTAAATTGCTCCAGGAATTAATTGGTGTCCATGTGTTTAACATTTGTTATTTGAGCAAAGAATAAAAAAGGTGCCAAATTTCTTGACACTTTATTTCTAATTAAACCAACCATAGTGTGAGCCTTTCCATCTGCAGGATTCCTCATAGAAAGCACAGATCATGTACAGCATAATGAATATCAAATGCAGTAAAAACGCACAATAACCTTTGTTGTGCAGAACTTAGGAACTGGTTGTTCATTTGTCAAATATCTGACTCTTCTCCCCTTTCCAAAACCGACACTTGTCTTTTGCACTGAAAATTACGATTTAGTGAAGGAAAAGTAAATAAATTTAAAAAAAAAAAATTTGTAATGGAGACAGAAAAATGCAGCTCAATTTCATGAGGATAAACACTGTATAGCAACATATGGCACAACACAGAGCAAAGCCACTGCTGCGTGGCTCTGCTGTTTGCAGAAGACCCACCATGGCATGGGACCTACTGCTTGGAGCCCCCGCAGTGTTCTGTTCAAGCAGACAGTGAGGAGCACCGCGACAGGAGAAGTGCAGGGAAGGCGGGATTCAGCCTGCTTCACAGAGCCACAGAATGGTTTGGGTTGGAAGGAACCTTCAAAGATCAGCTAGTCCAATCCCCTGCCATGAGCAGGGACATCTTCAAACAAACCAGGTTGCTCAAAGCCCAGTCCAACCTGGCCTTGAACACTCCTAGTGATGAGGCATCCACAACTTCATCACTCACTGTAGACTGAACCTTGCTCATTTTAGACCTCAGTGAGGGCAGTTTTGGAGGAAGTTCTACCTTTGATAGGATGGACAGAAAAGTTTTGTAGGAGGGTTGGTGGTTTTTTTTGCCTTCCTATGCAAGGAAACTGCAAAATTGCCTGGGGACAGTCATGTTAGATGTTCTTGGAGAACAGATTAATGGCCAGCACACAGGTGAGGCTGTCACAGGCATGTGATAAATGACCGTCGCATGACTACAACTCATCATGACACCCTCAGGTCTCTAGAATATCCAATGTACAGGACTATAATGGATATAATATTTTATACAGAACTACAGATATACACACCCTGCCCTTATGCTGGATAAAATACGATAAATAAAGTAGGAGATCACTGTACTCCTTTTTTTCATTAAGACTAAATGAGAGCTGTACACAGAATCAGTTAATTGCCCTAGGACTGCTCTTGCCATCACAATAGAGAGCAGTTTTAAAGTCGAAGGGGTAGACAACAATGAAATTGTACGCCTGGTAAATAAAGGATTTCATACACAATTTATTCTTCTTTAGAGACTGGAAATGTCATTATCAGCACGATCTGAAGTATGTGTGTCTCTGTGTGTGCAGATGCACGCATACAGACACATTTTAATGTTTAGAATAATGTAACTGATCACTTTCCAGACAGGAACATGTGGCTCCCTTTCTTGCTGTGTGTCACGCAGCCAAGCAATGAATCTAGACAGGCTTCCTACTAGGAAGTTTGGGGTTATTTTCTTTTTAGAAATGCCTATGTTTAGAGAGTATTTTTGCAATAGAAAATGCCTGGAACTAACTGGAGAATCATGACACTTTTTGAAGACAATAAATTACTCATTTCTATTAAAAGTCAGGTAGTGGAGCAATTGAGCAGGAAGGCACATGAATTTATATTTGTTGACTGTACATTGCATGCATACTATACTGTTACAGAAAAAGTCTTCCTTCTGCTAATCTCCTAACATGATATAATTCACATATTTGAGAATGATGGCAAGACTTGGGACACCCACAAACAACAGAAGAAAATTGCACCGAACCTGACTTGGCTATGAGATTATCCATACTTATTTGGCTGATATTTTTCTTCCTTCCAGCTTTCAAAAGAAGCTAATACAAAAAAAGCACAGTGTCATCCCAATCATTTTTATTGGTATAAAAGATATCGTTTGTCCTTGCTGATGCACATTTTTGAAGAGAACAGGGCACCTTTTCTTTGGCTTGGGGACTGGAACTTCCACTAAACAGGCAGATGTGGAAACTTTCACAAACACATGAACCATCCCAGCTCCTGTAGCAATGGATGGAGAAGCATACTGAAACACTGCACACGGCAGGCGAAACCCCAGCTCCATATCAGTCAATGAGAGTTCTACCATTGGCTTCAGGGCTGGGACATCACACTCCTCCCCCTGATGCTTTTCCTTTGAAAATAAGGCATTCTGAGGCTCTCCAGTCTTTATTAGTGAGGTTAGTGGTTAGAGTCTTTCACCGTTCAATGTACATTCCCCTTTTCTCCTAATATTTTAGCTATTTGTTTCAGTAACGCCTCTGTATCTGACATTTATTAGAGCACAAATCTATGTTAGATACTTGCTAGCTCATCAGGGCCAGCAGCAGACCGCTCGAGTCAAGTTTGACAAACGGCTAGAGTTTGGAGTCTTTCCATAAATAATGACTTTGCCTTGTCAGTTGTTTTGGCCTCTGCTGTACAGCACTGCGTTTCCCGAGCAGATGGAGCCGCTCTCGGCCGCCATCCCCCGTCTTCTGAACTTCCTGTGCTGTGCATGGTTCTCATCAGCGCCCATCCCGCCGAGAACACCTACTTCAGAAAGCTGAGATATGTCTTTTTTTAAACCAGCAAGAAAATGGATGAATATTTTCTGTGGTTATAGCATTAAAAAAAATAAATAACATACCTGCATTTGAATGGAAGTTTTAACCACACTGAAAGCTATACATTGTTTCAGTTAAAAAAAAACCCAAAACATTCCAAGCTTCAAATGGGTTTAAATTCTATTACAGATTATTCAGAAACTTTATCTCTTTTCTTCTAAAGATGCTTTTATGATCTTTAATTCTTGCTCACATAAATGTTATTGGAGCCACTCATATTAATAACTTTTGCATTCACAAAAATATTTATTAGTTTCTTCTGTCTTACAGTTTTGAGGGATGATTTGCACAGTGGTGTCTAAAGCGACCTTTAAAGTTAAAAAATGCACCAATTCTCTGCAAAACCACCTCCCCTGCTGTCACAGTACATTATGGGCATTGTGTGATTTCCATACACACCTGCTTGCAATTCTAACAGCTACGTTTCATACATCGCTTTGCAAAGTTCCTTTGTATTTCAGTGCCCTTAGAAGTTAAATATGTGGAGAATCAATTTTAAAATACTGTAGATTTGTGGAATTATCCACTAAATGGAAGTTGTAAAGACCTTTATATTTACGACAGCTATGCTTCCTTACAGAAGTTTAAAGACAGATGTGTAGCCAAGCCTGGCTATGACCCTAGACAAAATTAGTTTGAGGAGAAAAATACCAGAGACTTACACTTCCTAAATCTTTCAGTATTGGGGTTCCCATCTCTCATTGCTTTGATGTGTGGAAAGGAGTCACTCCCTTTTCTTACTCCAATATGCAACAAACCCACATTGCGTGGCACGGGATCACTGCATGGGATGGATGGTTCCAGCAGACCTGGCCAGAAGATGTTGCACAGTCATGGCACGTAATCCAGGCACGCGCACACATGGCACCCATATTTCAGTAAAAGAAATCTCCGCTATGCGTCAATCTATACAGCAACATGTGTCATGCAGCCCACGCATGGAGAATCCAGTGTGCTGGGGATGTGCCAGGCCTATTCTGCATGCACAGAGTAAATGTCCTGCATAGTGATTGCTGCACAACTACTGCTTCAGTGGGAAAGAGAAGAGGATGGCACCAGGCAGTGCTCAAACTCCTTTCTAGTGCCTCAGCTTGTTCTCTTGGTCTGCTCCACATCATATCTCTTAAGGCTTCAATTTTTTTAAGTCATTAAGAAGGGAGGTCCCAATTACACAGACCTTGGCAGTCAGGCAGACTCCAAGCATCCATTCTTAAAGGGAGGCTGAGCCACACCATCCTTACTTGAGACAGAGCCATGAAGATGGAAGTGGATAGAGCATGCTTGGCAGACTTCGCAACTATTCTGCAGACTAATTAATTTGGTTCATCCCACTTTACAACTGCTCTGAACAAAATATTTTGGAGTGCTGCATTTCCCAGTGCCGTCACTGATGCTAGCAGGGATGGGAAGCAGGAATTCCTCAGAAGTGATGAGAGGACTCCAGGAGCCCTTCTTCTCTGTGCAGAGGGCATGGAGCTGTCTCTGGATTTCCAGGGAATGAGAAGGGGATGTGGGAAGCTCTCCATCACCTGTTTGAAACTGGTTTAGATTCTGCTGGTGAATAAATCTACAACTCCTATTCAAAAACTCAGCATAGATTAAATTATAGGTATCTGGGCAGCAATATTTTAATGTAAACAGTTCTCATGGATGTATTAGAGCTGGCTCCATGTCAAAAAACACACATAGAAGACTTCTCCTCTGCTACCTAGGAAAGAGCTAGTTACAACTAGAGAAAAATCCCCCAGGAATATCCATGTGTGTCTGTTGATTTGAACAGAAAGCTTTGATAAGCAAAAATGGGAGAGAAGAGTATGATCTGCTTTGCTGGAAAAAAAACCCCAAGTAAATCTACTTTTATATCTGCATATTAAGTAATATTTTAAACCATTTACCTAAAAGCTCAAAATGGGCAGAGTGTTTCTATGTATCATACAGGTATACCCAGATGAGAATGCCTGAGAATTTTTTTTCCAGTGTCTTCTGACAAAGATATTTGCTGTCATCCAGAAATTGTTACTGGTTTCCTACATTATTAACGATCGATCAGGATTATGCTATTTATTTTTACACCAGTACTATCATCTGGTAGATGCAGTCAACACCACTGTTTGTCTGGGTTTTGCCTCACAAGCGTATTTACAGAGAGCAACCATCTTCTTTCTTTGTCTTTCTTTTGCTATGCTATGTAACTCAAACTATAATTTCTAGTGCTCCCACCTAAGATCCTCCCACTTTGCCCTCTATTCTTATTAAGCATTCTTCTCCATCTTGTAAAATACATATGCCTCTTTAGCATCCAACAACTCCCTCCTTGGCATCCAACAAGCTCTCTTGTTAACTTATTTCAGCTACAGTCAACATTCCATGCACGTGGGCAAACAGAACCAGAGGAAATCTCCTAGCCCCAATTCACCAGCATCACTGCCACAGCTGCCCGGCTGTAATTTGCAGACATGCACCAGCACCAGGTTGTAGTTCAGGATCCCCTGTCTGTGATCCCTCAGTAATATACCGCAGTGACTCTTCCCAGCCAAGAAAATATCCTCATTAGTCTTAACATATATTTTGATCTATGAAATTCTGCCCCGTTTCTATGAGGCTTCGATGTCCAGTTTCTTTCTGCATGAAAGCCCACCTTCCCCTATACTGACAACTTTGAGTCACCAGCAACCTACATAAGCACACCCCTAATACGCTAAATCCATTTATGGGACCCTAAAACCATCCTGAGTAGCATCCTTGAAGAGCTTTGCTAGTAACCTGCCTGGGTCCCCATCACCTCTCTTGCAGCATGACCCACCATACCTGTTTTCTGAGACCTTTCTCAGGCCACTTTCTCAGGCACCAGGAACTGATGCTCCATTTCTTTGGCTGCTCTGTTGTGTAACAGAAACTGCACATAAATAAGTCAGTTCTAAACAGATATCGCTTTGAAGAGACACTTCTCAAAACTGATCTAGCTGGCAGATACTGAAAGAATTACTACTTCAGCCATACTACATACTAAATGCACCCTAAAAAACTAAACAGAAATATACACTTCTGGAAAGTGGTATAAACTACCAGATTGTTATCAGGGAGGAAGAAAGTTATCTAGAAGTGTCATTTATACTGACTTGAGAATGGTTATCAGGAATAAACAACGCCAGATCTGTTGCAGAACAAGCATATCCTGTTGAGGAAAGCTATATAAGGAAGATTCTGTGCTCCAGCCACAGAGGCTATATTATTGACTCTTTACAGCGCACTTGAAATAGAGCCCTGTGTAGTTCTGGTTTGAAAGCTTCTGAAAACCTATTGAAATGAAGGGCAGGGAGAGCTGAAGAGGCATCTTAATTAAACAGATTTGAAAAAATATCCTTCTTCCTTCAAATCATTAATGGATAAAGCAACCAAGCATTCCTACTTCAGCAAGAGTAAAACACTCAGGAGTTTTACTTCAGCTATGACCCTAGGAACTTGGTCCTTTCACCTTGGTGCTGTAGAAATATTTTGAGTATGCTTTCATTTCTTGCAAAAACAAAACAGGAAGAAAAGCAAGAAAAATGTCTCTTCAAATGCCTGCCAATGTGCCTAACACTCAGGCTTCATTGAGCAGGTCTCCTACAGGAAGGGTTTGCAAGAAACTGCACAGGGACTTGCAGTAATCAGCTTATGGTGTCATCTGCTTGTCGTAATAAGACAGAGTACAAGGTAAGCTTACTCTGTGGAAAGAGTAGAAGATAGGACCCACCTAATGGAAGCAACTAGCAACAGCCTGATCAGTACAAAATTCTCAAACCTTCATGACTTGGAGGATTTGGCAAAGCCACCTAGAACCAAGGACGATGCCTGCCTGAGAGAGCAGAATCCATCACTGCCCAAGCACCTCACAGTAAACATCAGCCTCCCAGAACGAGTTTGGTGCCAAAAGGGAGACTTTACATCCAAGTCCAACACACACTCAAAATTATAGCAGCAATTACTATCGATGCATTTTACCCTTCAAGGTAGAAAAGCACTTTGGAGGAGAACATTAATATTTGCACTCAGATGTAATAGGAACGCAGAGTTCACACCAGTTTCTCAGTGACACACCAGTCAATGGTTAAGCCAAGCCTTTTGAATCCTGCTTGGGTCCCCACCTTTTCAAGCACATTCGAAGTAGTGCCCAGTTACCTACCAGATGCTGTCTAACATCATCACATGGCTGTCAGGAGAAAACTTTTCCCCTCTCCAGGCAAGTTGGTCTTGAGGAGATATATTCATAAAGATGAGTCTACATAAAAATGAACTCTGATGTAACAATCTCTGACAAATATCAGTGCACTTGAACTTTTGATGTAAAAAAAAAGTTGCGACATCTTAAATCCTGAGTGAGAACTCCCGCCAGGAGGTTTGTAAATACTGTTTAGGTGACCTGTGACATGAAGCAGATCAGAGGATTACTGGGAGAGGAGTATCCTTTGAAGTGTCCAACTGTGAAATATGGCACTTTTATTTCTATTTCTACCACATCATCACTACTAATAGAATGTATTTCATCTATATCTCTGATATAATTCAACTTCATTTTTTAATTTTGTTCTGGTATTTGAGGTTTTGGTTTTTTTTTCAGCTGAAAGGGTACTATCTTTAAAAATGTGACACCTGACCATCTCAAATACCAGCCTGTGTTCCCTGCAATGTGACTGTTCATGATACGATCCTGCAAAGTCTGCTCGGGCAAGAGCAGGAGAAAGGAACCTAGTGTTAGACCCCACCTTTGCAGAATCATCTCTTCCAGCCAGGGGTGGACTTTCCAGGGCACGTACCTTCATGAAGGTACATGAAAGTCCATATGTGCAGCATGCAACTGTGCGTGTCTCCTGGGTTCACATCAGAAAATGAACACAAAAGCTACACCTGAAATAACATCTCCCCATTGATGGCATTTAAACTGTCTGCCACTTTAATGTCAGCATCCCTTTATCACAGGCAAGTAAGAACTCTGAACAAAACTCTTCGTACAAAAACTCATGGTTTAGACTTTTTTGGGTTTTTTTTCCCATGTCTCTTCCAGACTTTTCCAGATAACCCTGTCTCCTTATGTGATCTCTCAGCTATTCACTTCCCATTGCTTCATTTCTGTACCTTTTCTATTAATTTATGACAAGAGTGAAAAATAATAAAGAGAATGATAATGCAATTTGTAAATGTCAAAATAACAGCCTCAAAAAGATGCTAATATTAAATTCATTTATCTGACAACTGCTGTACAGGCTTAAAACATACAGCCAATCTCCTACTTGCAAAAAAAAAAAAAACAAACCAAAAAAACCAAACCAAAAAAACAGCTGTCATTTTCACTGCAGACAGGACAAAGGGAAAGTTATCTACTCTTTCCAATGCTTGCTGCCTTGCATTTGTTCACAGCGAAGTTCTGCAACCTGCTTTCTAACTGCATAAGATTTTTCTGGAAATTACCAAGATCTTTGATTTTTCTGGAAGTTATCACAATCCTTTTCCATTCCCAAGCAGAATAATGTGAAGAGTATATTGAATAGCTCCCTCCTCCTCCCCTGGCGATGTGAGAACACCTGATGATCCAGGTCCCTGACAACTGCCCTCCTTCCGTCAGGAGGGGCAGCAATTTATCTAAAGCACTGTCAAAATGTGGGGTGAGCTCCTGCCTGGCTCACGGCTGCCTCCTGCAAGCCCTGGCCCCGGGCACTGCCCTCCCCTGCATCCCAGAGCTTTCCTGCCTGTGCCACAGGGCTCAGCAGCCACCTCCTCCTCCTGCCTTCACACTTCTCTCTCCAGCACTTCACTGTTTGTGCTGGTAGGAAAGTCAGGTTCATAATTATACCCGCTTTCCTAAGTTAGGTATGCTAATGGCCACGTGTTTTTTTTCTGAAGTAAATGTTGTCAGGGAGTTACGTAGGACTGTAACTCAGCTGCTTCCTGAAATTCTTCCAGAAACCTTGGATGAATGCCTTCCGTCCCTAGTGACTTAGGGCAACGATGCTTCCCTCCCTGGTTTATCTTTTTTGCTTTTAAATTAATACCTCTCTGCTGGAAGCTGACCTCCATCACCTGCACTGACAGAGTCAGCCTGTGCTGATTTCAGAGATAAGAGGATGAATAAAAAGCAGGTATTAAAAACTGCCCCCATCAACAGTTTTATTTAAGATGTATTTTTTTGCTTATTAAGATTCCAAATTGAGATTATGTTATTTTTTTGAAAAAGGGCTATACTTACATAATAACCCTCATTACTGTGCATTTGGTGCTGAACTTTCAAAGAACATCAAAGTACTGTGCTGGCAGAAATTGCTGGCTAAATCCTAGGGATCCAAGTTTTTTGAAGTATTCATCTTTTGGCAGCTGCAGCTTCTTCTGCAGGTGCAGGGAGAACATTTTATTTAAGTCAGTTTATTCATCTTGCTCAATTCAAAGGCTAGTTCACTCGAAGCTGAGAAAATCTTTGGTTGTTAGATACAGAGAACCAATTTCCAATTTACGGATAAAAACTAGATAGCAACGGATGAGGTCTAGTCAAGTGAAGCTTTTAGGACAGGGTGATCTGTCGGTTCTATCATTAACTGGAAAAACTTGCATTTAAATTTATCAAAATGTCTTTGAATTCAGGTTTTTAAAAGCCTTCAGCACATTTAAGGAAGCTTTGTATAACAGATTAAAAATAAAAACTGTCCGCAATTTTAAAATTTAACTTCACATTTCGCCTGGACAGGTTGGTACAGTTTATGGGCAAAAAATAACCTATTAAACATTGCAAACAGAGGCTAAGCTATGTAGTTGCTTAAATAAATGTGGCTACATATAACTTTCTGAGGAACAAAATAAGCTTTACTATTGTGTTGATGGAACAGTCTCTTGCGGAGTCACATAACCAACAGGTACTTAAAAAGAACAAAGTATGCAAAAATACGACAAGGACTTAAGCTCGCACATCAACAGTACCGTGGTATTGCTTTATAGCAACCCCATACCCTAGAATCTGTGTTCCTTAGGGGGTCATAAACATGCCATACTGAGGCACTACGAAACTCCAAGACAACTGGAAGACCTGCCTTAAGGAACCATTGCTAACTGGTTCTCCTCTTGCTCTATTTATTGGAGGTATGTGTTAAAAATGCAGTGCTTTATGTTGAAAGACAAAACGCAATTTGTGTCTAGACAATCTGCATTCCACAAAGTGTAAAATGGGGCCTTCAACAGCACAAGATATCTCCCTGAGACAAGTCTTGGGGGACCAGGGGAGCTCCCCCAGCACGACTTCCCGGCAGGAAGAGAGGAGAATGACGTAAGGAAGGTAGATTAGATTAAAATGAATAAAGGAGAGGATATACAGATATAACCAGAGCCCTTAGAGACAAATGCCAGCGAGTGCTGTGGGGATGGGGACGGAAAAGGGAAATGGGATTTAGCACCCATCCAACAACACAACTGATTGCTCATTAGGATGCATTTCTGCTGGTACAAGGAGACAAAAGCTGCAGGACCATGATGGCACCAGCTACATGCTGAAGGGTGATGGAGGAGGACTGATACGACTTCTATCTCCAGGAGGGTTGCCTGCTATTTTATTTCACCGACAGTTCAACAACCAGGGGAAAGACTGAGCAGAAAAAGCTGGAGGATGCCCTGGTGAAAGCTATGGAATCTGTGAATTTGGCTGATAAAGCACTAATCACATGGAATTAAAGTTCATGAAACAACTGGTTGTTGACGGCAGGAGTGCCCACCCCTCCCAGCACCCTCCGGCACCGCAAACTGGCTCCCTCGGCCACGCTGGTATGAGCTGATAGACAAGCTGCACGGTGAACCACATCAGGGAATTCATCCAAACTAAAAACAACAACAACCTGTAAAACAAATGCTGTAAACCACTATAAGTCTCTGCTGATCTGTAGTGACCAGAAACTGTTAGAGTTTTTGATTATTTGTCCTTAGGCTAATAGCCAGAAAGAACTTCTGCTCAATTGTCCTACATATGGAAATACCTTTTTTGCAGATAGTCAAGAAAAGTGAGCAATCATTTTACATTATTATGTTAATATTTATAATAACCAATAAATCATCATGGTTATTTCATGATGACCTTCTGCTTTGTTTCTCTACGCTGACCTTTACATATGATAGCACTTGCTTATGGTGTAGGATTTTCTGAACAAATCACTTGTGCACATAAGTAAGAACATGCACTATAAAGCTGCATGCACAATTTCAGTTACCAGTCAAAATAATCTGCCTCCTTTTCTACACCATGTAAACGCTTGTATTCAAGACCATCTTTAGAATATAATCTTCTGTTTCTTATGAAGTGTGGAAGATGCCGAAGTCATAGAAGAAAATGAGCCATCTACTTCTGTTTCTCCTTGGTAGAGAAAAAACAGAAGCGAGACACCGCAAGTAAAGAATGCAAATTGATTGTGTGAAGGAAATTATGAAACGAGCTAGTGGATAAGGCTGTGTTTGGAGGAACATTTTCTTCTCTCCATCTATTCCCATGAAAAAATCCAGATAACAGTGACTTTCAGGCCAGTAACACTCCCTTCTCACTTCTGTGCTAATAAGTACCTTCCTCTTTGATAACGGGGTTGAGGAACAAAGCCCGTATTTATGGTGTTCACCTCTCCAGTGATCACCAGCACTGGCCCTGCGCTCCACCTGACCCGGACACACGGGGGAAAGTGTGGACCCCGAGGCTCAGCTTCTTCTCTTAGATAAGTCTGACCTTCAGATGTCCTCAGTGATGCACGGTGCCACCCCCGAGAGCCGCGCAGCTTTATGATAAGCAGCCAGAAACCTGAGCTGAGATCCCCTCTGGGAGCATCTGCAAAATATCAGAGAAGCAATTTCTGCCAAAGCTGGGACCACAAAGGAGCACTTTGTCCACGGTTTTCTTCTTTAAAGAATCCGCTGCATCGTCCGGACCATAAAGCCAATTTAAAAAAATCAGGCAGACCTGTTTCTCAGGGGTGAGGAGCACAAGCCTAACCAGTCCCCATCTCTGTGCCAATAGTAACAAACACCTTTTCAGAATGTCACCATCAAAAATGAATCTCGGGCACCCAACACGAACAGCTAACCACTCATACCAAGGCATCTCTGCTACTCAACTGTGTAGAGCCTAAGTGAAAGGCTTTGCCTAAACAGTCCTCTAGCAGCTGTTTTCCTCATCACAGTCAAAGTTTCTCACTGCTACGCCTTCTATATAGTATTTGATATACATTGGGAAAATGTACCCAGCAGAGGTAGGAGTACTGACCGCAGGCATAAGCCAGCAGGATTCTTTCCACCCTTCAACAGTAGCTCTGTTTTTACTAACCCAGACACAAACACAGGGGCTGATTAATCATAGAATGTCTGAAGTACAAATACTTTCTATCCTGTTTGTCAAGGGAATAATTTAGAAAGGAACAAAACTGGAAAGCAGACAACAATTTAGCACAACAATATCCATTTCTTTCAGTTCCCTTTTGATAATTAAAAAATAAGCTTATGTTTTAAAAGTTAAACTAAACAAAATTAAATTTTAAGATGCTTGAATACAACTATCACATTTGAGTAGCTCATGCTTTTTCTTGTTGCAAAGCTAAAATTTAGCATCATACAGACAAAAATGTTTACTATCATTAAGGATTCCCACAAGGTTAACATATCTGCCAAACAAAAGAAAGTAAAAGGGTTTGCACTTTCAGACTCATCAGTGAAGGGCTTTCCATTTTACTATTTGTGCCATTCCTCAGTTCAGACTGAAATTTTCTAACAATGTTTTTCACCTCTAGGAATATTCCTCTTCTGACATTCGAAAAGGACCTGAACAGAAAAATCAAAAATTAGCCTTATTTAATGCAGAAAATTCTGCTTTTCTAAGCCTTTCCAGAGAGAAGGCTGAAGATGCTTGCCTTAAAAATCAAGCTTCAAAATCAGGCACTTAATTTTTTCTATTGCACATTTTTTATCTCAAATTCATTGGTTGTCCAGAGTATTTTTAATATTAGGGTATTATACTAGGGTATTTTGTTTTCCTTTCTTTCACTTACAAAAATATTTTTAAAATTCCACTGGATTACTCAGTTATAATATAATGATGTGAAAGGGTTAAATACAGTATTTTGGTTTGTCTTTTTCCTTCAATTTTTTCCTCAGAACACTAATGGAGTAATGTTGCATAATATCACATATTTCCTTCTTTCTCCTTCTTATGAAACTTTCACACACTATGATACCTGAATTCCTAATTTTTAGACTACCCAATCTTCTATTTCAAGCACATTTTCAGGGTTCCTGATACAGGGCTTCTTAATTGTTACTTTCAATCACCTTTACTGTGTCTTTCAAAACTTCTGCAGTATAAATATAATTGTTCTACCATGATTAAAAGACCTTCAAAACAAAAATCAACCCCTTTTTCTTTTACTTCACAGATGAGCCAGTGTTTGCCGAATGATAAACTCTCACACTCCAAAATCTTACACGGCATTTTATCACCCACCCCAAGCTCTCATCACTAATATCGGTGTGCGGGCAAGGTGGTCACGCCAAAACATTTTCGCTGAGGTCGGGTTAGCTGAAAGGCAACTTTAATGCAACAAACAGTCCAACTTTTCCCGTGGGATGCTTATGTATTGTCCACTGGCTTGACTGGAGGAAGAATTAGTACCTCAGGCTGTTGTTGAATCTGTTTGGGTTTGTACCGCACCAGTTTTTATTCTGTAATCTCTTCTGGTTTGGATAGCAAACACAACAGTTTATTAAGGGCATGACCCAGAGCATGCTGATGTAAGTGGAAGAATTCATATTGACTTGAATGATGTTTGGTCTGATGCCTAAGTAAACTCAAAGGCATAACCACTATTTAGTTAAAAATAGTAATGCTCTTGAGACCTCATAATGTTTTTAGGAGTGAGAACCATTCAAATCAAAAGACAAATTTTCAGCCTAGTGTTAAGGATCCTATGAACAGCTGCCATTGATAACTGTACTGACCCTTCATTAAACTTGTAACGTGCATGACCTGCATACTTAGATACTTGACTGTATGACTTGCATGCAACCAGTGGGAAATCAGATTTGCCATAGATTTAAACAACAGCAATAAGAGCTTGCGCAATTCTGCTTAATTGCTTACAAAGTGCTCTTTTGGCAGTGGTGTGTCTTGAAAAGAATGAATGAAGGCCATCTAATCTCTTTATATTGGAAAGTTCTTGCACACAAGAAAAAAAGTAATTAAAATTAAATTTCACTAAAATTAAGAGGAACATAGATTTCATTAATCTGTGGAAAAATAAAAGGAGATAGAAAATCTTTTTAAGGAATGTTTTTGGAACCTCCAATCTTAAAAAAATCCCAAAATTTTTTCATATTATCTTTCCACTTATTAAATGCTTTTCTACACATAGAAAGAATTCATCTGTCACGCCAGTGATGTTGGCATCTTATGTGAAACAAAAGCATAAATTCCCCACTCGTCAACATAAAATCTTTGAAAATTAAAGAAAACTCTATCAGAAAAATCAAGAGGAAACCTTGCCTTCTGCAAGCTATTAAGTTAACTCACACAAGTTTTCTGGTGAATCAAATATAGAAATAGATTAAAAAAATACTAATTTAGTTATTGGTACTATATGGTAAATGAAAATAAATTAATAGTTCATTTACGTTTTATATTTGTTATTATTAGTTCGTATTAGTTATTCAAACTCTATGCCAAAATCCTCTTTCAAACGAAAACACAAATTTTTAAGATTAGGGAGGTATGATAAAAATATTTGATGAAATAATATTTTAGGAAAATACAATAGATGCTCTGTTGAAGCTGAGAATATTCTGCAGGTGTTTTCACTTGAGCCACATCCTTACCTAGTGGGTCTGCGGGAGAGATTTACACTGTGCCTCTAAGCGCAGCAGCTCCCTTTGCCCGTCCATGGGTCAGCCCGGTCGCAGGAGCTGGGACCCATCAGGGACCCATAAGGGGATGAGCCTGGAGCTGGGCTGCCCAAATAACAGCTGGGAGTTGGTATCTGGCAGACAGGTTTTCCCCAGAACAGGTTAAATGCAACATATATCTTTTAAACCTAGCAAAGTAGTAGGAATAGCATGAAAATCTAGATTAAATATGCACATGGCGAATTCTTGGTCCAGTTTTGCACTGCTGGTTTTTCTGGCGTCTTCTTGTAACAGCTCTGAAGCCATTTCGTACAGTGAATAATGGGACTAAATTCACCCCAGTGCAACAAGCTGTGTTTCAATTCAACTCGTATGAAGCCTTTACGACACAAATGGTGCTTATGTGATGGGTGACACAGTCTGTGATACCAATTAGTATATGCACCAATAATTCAATACGGGACAAGGTAGCTAAGCAGCTGCAGGTAACTCTCTCCCCATAGGTCTGCCCCTGAAAAAAAAGGCAAGCTAATAACAGAGAAACTTCCATGTTTCAAACAAGATCAGGCTTACCACTAAATAAATAATTATTAATTTGAACTGACCATTGCCAGAACATTCAAGGACCATGCAGAAACCAAAACCACCATCCCAGAATAAATCCTGCAGTGTCTGGGAAAAACACAAAGAAATTTATTTTATGTCAGTAATTACCATCTGTAAAGAAAACCCTACATTAAGAAAGGGCGGGGGGACAGAGCGGGGTTGGAGAAGAGGAAAGGAAGAAAAAAGACATGGAAATCATTTTTAGTTACTATGAAGAGAAGAAAATACAAGTCAAGTTTGGAGCCTTGAAAGACTGCCAGCTGTCCAGGCATACATATTTTACCACTGAAGTATGCTTTTGTTTCAGAACAGTTGAGACCCCCAAAATGATGTAATCCCCAGTGGAAGACTGACAAGCTTTGAGATATTCCAAAACACAGATGACACATGAAATAGCAAGTAATCAGTGTAACTATATTGTATATTATCCCGTAAGAATCCAACAACGCAAACCTAATGCACCAGATAACAGCATTGCTTTGAGCAAACCAGGAGTAGAATGTCACAAAGATTTTTACAAAGAAGAAATCATTCAAGAAGGACAATTATCTACATGGGTGGAGGGAAGAAAGATGGAGGGGAACATATGCCTTTTATAATTAGGGGTCCGATTATACTGTAGCCGAAAGGGATTTTTTACATTTTAAATTTGATTACATTTCAGAATGAAGCACACTAATTGGTATTTCTGCAGTCTGTTTGAAGAGAGCTTCATCTACTTAGGGAGGGGGAAAAAATAACAAAAACCAGTGACCTTCATACCATCTATGCCTAATATCTAGTAATTTTGCCTCAAGTATTCATGGTCTCTTTTCGATTGCTGAAGCTATCTCTGGGAATAAGTGCTCCATGACTCATCCCAGTTTATCTCCTCAAAGCCAGGAAAGAGATACTAGTGAATATTAGAATCAAATAGATATTAAATCTAACAATCACAGCTGCTACAGGGAAAAACAAACCAAACCGCTCCATCTGCCACTACAAGTAAGAGACTGGAAGAAGTTATTTGCACAGGCAACACACAAGACAGCACCTCAAACCCAGGGCCATCGTGGGAGTTTGTTAAGGAGGGGACACGTACAACGTAAAGTGCAGAAACCACCACTTACTGCAAAGCAAAAGGCACAATGCACTCCCAGTTCCTATCAGTCTGCCAGGAACACTGCCATGCTGGAGAAGCAGATGGTGAATAGGCATGGAAAATGGAAGCAAAAATAACAAAGATTGTCATTTCTTGTCTCATAAAACTGCCTGTAAATGAGTTTATATTATCACTTATACAAATTCATGTTTCTCTAAATATATGCCAGATAAATGCGTATTTTCTGCACAGAAAAATGCTAAGAGAGAAGAACTGAGAAGGAACCACCATGAACGTAACTTAGGTGCCGTGAACTTGAATATCGAGACCTTTAGACAAGGATAGTGCTGGTGAAAGCAGATGAACTTTCAATATAAGACTACTTCTGAAGAAAGAAGGAGTTTCCAGAATGTGAAGCGAATAGAAAGGCACAAATTAAAAACTATGAACAAAAATAAAGCAACATCCAACCTTTGTAACCTGACCTTTACTGATGAAAGCCCCCAGAAGCAGCTTGAGCACTGAGCACTAAAGTAGGATCCAAAGTAGGGTGGTGGGAACAACCCCAGCGGACTGCACCTCCATCCCTGACCGGTACAAGCGTTTTTGGAGAGTAATGTGGGAACAGAGGGGTTTTAGGGAGCTATACAAAAATAAATGGAATGCCTTTGCTTACTGTAGTTTTATTTTTTTCCTTTTTAAAAATGAATTTGGTAACCAGTTGTGGCTGGAACTCTCCTACAGTAGCTTGTTCTGGGGAACAGAGGAGATCTAAGAGTAGAAGAGTAAGAACATGGCATTTTCACCTGGAGATATAACAACTGGTCACTGAAGTCTCCCCGCTATAAATGCTTGACCTGAAACAAAGAATAACAAAGGGCAGGAAGATACTTCACATAAACAAATTCGGCAGAGGTGTGAGACAGCCTAGAGGAGGGAGCCTGGAGAGACCAAGGAAAGGCTTTAGGAGGAGGTGGACAAAAAAAGCAAGTGTAGCAAGGAGCTAAAGGTGGACTGTCTCCATGTGGGTGATGGAGACACAGAGAGAAGAACTGGGGCAGCGGGCTGGCAATGAGGGCAGATGTAAAAACAGATGAACAGAGAGGAAGACAACATGGGTGGTGGGGGAAAAGAGCTCTCGCATGAAGAGACAAAAGAAGGTAAAGGCAGAAAATCTAAAAGCGAATCAATTATTCATAAACCTCAGTACTCTGATGCTGTCAAACACCTGCAAAGCCCAGGTAGTATGTTTATCTGGTGGTAAAAAATTGGTCCATTTGGAAGACAAGCTGCTGTCGCACTGACCCCTTCACTAGTGCAAGCAGCAGACAGCTATGATGTGCAGCCAAATCATGTGAACTTGCCAGTAAAATAAGCACCATTCTCTACAGTCAAAATGTTGTTTCAGCTTTTAAGTGTTTTGTTTGCTTACTTCAGAAATGATGTTGAAAACATCAAAGGAAAAACAGTGAGTTCATGAAGGCAAGCACTCAAAAATTAACAAATGCCAGAGTAATGGTTCCTCAGCATGGACAACATTAAGATATGGATGCAACTGATTGGCCTCTACTATTTCTTCTGCCATTTCTTCCTCACTTAGCACACAGGATTTGCAGGAATGCGAGCAGAGTATGGAGAAAAGGGCAGAAAAGGGCAGAAGAGGAAAAGACGATGAAGAAACTGACGAATTAGATTCTCTTTCTCTGACTCCCAATTCTCATATTTTGTTAGGTAAGGTCACCAGAGGCAAAGCTCTTTCCAAATGTTTATGTTATTAGGTTTTTCCTCTTTTGGAGCCTCCATTCTAATAAGCCCCCTTTAAGCTAACACGCAGGTGCCTCTGCCATGTCTATATATTCTCCAACTGCTCAACATTTTAAGAGAAGAAAGGCAGAATTCCTGTTAGGACCGTGGCCTACCTCTGAGGAGCCTCCTGGGCTGATATTCAGTAACAGCCTGGGAAAGACGTTGTCATCCGGGTAGCTCTGCTTGGTGAACACGCAGCAGCACTTCTCCATGGCTACAAGAATTCCCCAAAGATTGCTTTATAAACTCCAATACTACCTAATTCTCTTTTTTTTTTTTAACCTTGGAGGCTCCATCAATCATACGGTGTACACAGATTTGTAAAACAAATACGTACAGACAGCACCAGAAACAAAAGCCTGAAAAAGGACATTTGAATAAACCAGGAACATTCACACATTATATCCACACATTCCCCATATTAACACAAATCCAGGCAAGTCATATACATATTTGTATTGGTTTTAATCAAATAAATGTGTCTAATCGGCTATGACTGGCTGTTGCCACCTCTCATCAGGCAACCATTTCCACAGTAATGTTTATTTTAATGAATAAAGTGGGAAATTAAAGGAGAATCAGACATCTGGTTTTAAACAAGTCTCAGTGATGCATAATGCTTTCTAAAATTGTGTCGTGCACAAACATCACTGTTATTTACACAAAACTCTCAGTTAACAGAGCTCTCTCAATCCAATTTTACAAACATTACTTTCCTTGCCTGACGAAAGGATATCCAAGAAAGAAAAGGGAAAAAAAAATCCTTAGGCTGTGATCTGTGAACTTTCCTGTCTTGACAGACCACAGTCCCAGTGTCCGCAAAAGAGAGCAGGAGGGTCACAGGAAAATGTAACTTGACCTGAAATTTAAGCACCAGAGGTGACATTTACTCAACTATAAAATTTAAAACTAAACAAGAACAAATAAGGAGAAAGGGACTACAAGAGCACCTTCTCCACGGTGATCTAAAAATTTAAGACCATGAGAGATCTGCCTTTTAGGCTTATAGTAATGGCTTGAGGATACATGAAGAGATTTGTGAGAAAGTACTGATTTAAATAAGGTACCACTTTTGAACCTCTGTAGTACGTGACAATATTTTGATGTTATTGAAAACAAAACGGTCATAGCACTAACAACAGTTCTAAGGAAAGTATTTAAATTATTTTATTAAAAAAAAGTTCTATTAGCAAGGTTGACAGATCAATTAAAATATTTAATCCTGCTTGTCCCGTTATGTCAGAACTGATCCATAGACAACACTGCAACAATTTGATCCACAGTTTGATCCATCCCTTGAACTTGATCTCGGGACTGTGCAAGCAGGAGGAGCACTGTGCATTTTCACACTGATTTATATAGAAGCAGAATCTGACCCTTAAATTATAATATATATGCAAGCAAATTATCTTGACTATAATGAACGATTGAACAGAAGACCTCCAGAGCCAAAATCGATGAGTCTCCAAAGCTTGAGATGAAGAGGGGAAAATTAGGTGATGCTGACTAGTGAACTGCATGGGCAAGTGATGTATGTTTAAGCCACAAAACCCTGAGCTATTTCTTAAATTCTAGAAATTCTTTTCAATGTGATTTTTGCATTCCTGGTTCTGCTGTTAAGATGTCCAACACGGCAAAGGTTTTGCAAGATAAAAGATGGGTTATGATCAATAATTCAAGAAATTTCTTTGGTTTAACACTGCGATAACACAGAGCTGTATGACATTTTACATCTGGGCTCGACTGCTTCTTGAAATACTGTATTTCAACGTACTGCATCATCATTAAAATACATGGAGATTGCTAGCCTGACATAGGTTGACTGTTCAAAAATTCAAAGGACAGAATTCACCCTTGCTAAAATCTCATGGTAAGCACAAGAGAATTACTACCACCATGGAGCTGAAGAAAACAACTAGAAATATCAAGAGCTGTCAGCTATTCCTCCTTGCCACAGTGGAGGCAATGCTATCAGCCCTTGTGCCATCAGATCCAGCACACAGCGTGGTATTTAAAATAGATACCAAATTGACAAGAATTATAATAGAATATCTAAAAACTCTTACGAGAAGGCATTCAAATGTAACAAAGTAAAATTTTGCAATCTGCAGCAAACACCTTAACATTTGTGTATGTGTACAAAAGAAAAGCAAAACTCAAAAAATCACATTAGCTTTCTGTCATATGAGTGGTGAACACCAACAAGTCTTTTTTTTTTCTTTGATGGTTATTTAATACTTCACCATTTTTGGTTTGCCTGGCTGGGTGTGCTCTGCAAAACAGCAAGAATTTACTCAGCATTTCACATTATGCCAAAAGTTGAAGGTTTTGCAGGGAAGTGTCTCGTACGGAAAGAAGAAAAAAAGGATTTAACTATGCCACATACACATGTAAAAGTACCTTTTAAAAAGTTACCTAATTCTAAAGCAGCTTTTGTTTTCATTTTATACTTAAAGCAAAGAGATATTTGATGTTAGAAGCATCTTCTCAATGCTATTGAATTCGCATGCTGAAAAAGAATACAAATCATTAATGAAAATTGCACCGTATCAGTTTCCTGCTGCAGTTGGCTGTCCCGCTAAGTTGGCAGTGAGACAGCGGCCTGCAGAGCTGCAGGCATATGTCTCATGTTAAAAAAGAAAAAAAAAGACCTCATGTTATAAACACTTCAATGAAAATCACTATCCAGTTCAGAGCCGACTGAGACCAGGTGCTGAAGACAAAATAAACAGACAACATATGAAGTTAAAAAAAAAAAATCCCCAACGCCACTGGGCTTCCATTGGGATTGTCTTCTACCATACATTTTAATACACCTCATGAAATCCAAACAAAATATCCCTGCATGTGTACAAAGCAGCCTGATTTTCTCACCTTTAGGCCCATAGCTTTTTAACACTGATTTTTAAGATATGCCCCATATTTTTAAGACCTACAAAAATATGTATATGCAAATTTAGATATAAATTAATCCAGAACACTGCTTCATCTTCCAAACAATTCACTAGAAAGCACTCCATGTTTCCCAGCCCAGGAATCCACCCAGTCAGCAACACAAAGCCTCAAGTCAGTGACCACTGATTTGGCTTGCACGTCTCCCACAGAAATGGGAAAAAGCCTTTAAAAAGGTCACAGCAGAAAGGTACCGAGGTCTCGGAGAGCTCAAGGGTCCGAAGGAGAGCTGACGAAAATTAGGACATGTAGTCTGTGCCTGCAGCCAGTGGCTATGGCAGAGCAGGTCATTGCTTTGGTGCATACCCAATTTCTAACCATTTTTGCAGAGAGGTCACAACAATCCTCATTGATCCTTCTGACGGTTGTATAAATCAGATGAACATCTTGGGAAATGTGAAGCGATCTTTTTTTTCCCCAATAGCTCTGTTATCACGAAGCAAAGGACTGAAGGGTTGCAGCAGTGGCAGCATCTCGGGGTTAATTAGATTGCAGGAGCTCCCTCGGCAGCCCCTCTCGCAGGGCCAGGCAGCAGCTTTGCTTGTGTCTGCCCGGTGCTCCTGGCAGGGGGGACATCAGATCCGCCATCCTCTGGGACTGCTGGATCGCACTTTCCACTAGGTCATGTCCGAAATGCATTGAGAAAATATAAATAATATAGATACCAGGAGGTCATCTTACACACACCCTCTGTCAGTCAGAGAGAGGGGTATTTTAGGTGTCTATAAAATCAGCTGGAGCAATAGGAAAAAAAGCCTCCTGGACATCCGACTCCCATTTCAGAATTGGGACAAAATGGTCTGGGTTTGCTCTGGCTGCAGTAATAATGTCTGCACTGTGGCAGGATGAAGCTGTTTAGCTCTATCAACAGAGACTACATTTCATTGTGCAATGCAAAAGGGAAAACTCATTCCAACTGAGCCTTATCTGCATGCCAGCCTGGGAGGGCTCTGTGTGGCAAGGACCGTTTCCTCACTACTGAGGGAGACGCAGGGGGCATGGAAGAAAGAAACATTGCCATAATCTGAGATGGTTTTCTTTTTTATCATTTGCTTGGAGCCATCCTATCAGAAAGTTTTTCTTCCTTGTAATGCATCCACGCCAATGGCAGCAGCCCTGAATTTTGCACAGCCATGCCAGCATTTACAGCTCCTCTTTAAATCACAGCAGATTTAGCTCCACACAAACCATACTCGGTGGCATTTCTGGCACTTGCCTTCACTGCAGAGCAGCAGTTGTGACTTGCTGGCTACAGGACAGAGCAGAGTCCCCAGACAGCACAGCCTGTACCAGGGGTGTCAAACTCATTTTCACCGGGAGCCACATCAGCCTCACGGTTGACTTCCAAGGGCCGAATGTAATTTTAGGACTGTATAAAAGTAGGAGTAGTTACATTTATACAGTCCTAAAATTGTATTTGGCCCTTGGAAGGCAACTGTGAGGCTGATGTGGCCCCCGGTGAAAATGAGTTTGACACCCCTGGCATATACTAATTATGTACATCCAACAGCCTAATCCATTGGGAAGACCTCTTCTTCCCGATTCAAACCCGAGTGCTAAGCTTTCCCGCTAACGTTGGGCATGAAAATGACCCTTTAGCAACAGGGACTAGAGGCAGCTAATCCGTATTTCAGAGAGAAGTCTGGACATTCAAAATGTTTAGCTATTCGATGTGTTGAGGTATTACCCCACTCTCTGTAACCCCCTCTATGAACTTTTAATATAAACAGTTTAGTTTATAAACCTTCACTCTGGTGGGGAGCTGATCCCTATCTGCTTGCAGCCAGACTCCCACACATGCCTGCAAGCAAGGGGCAACGCTTAAACCGAGTCCTGCACCCTAGACCTGTGGGACTGTCCCAGCAGGACCCAGCATTGCTAACACGTGGCTCTTTTGTTGTTGTTGGTTGGTTTTTTGTTTGTTTGTTTGTTTGGGGGTTTTGGTTTGCTTTGGTTTTGTGGAGACAATGCAAATGCAGAGCTCCTGAAGTGTTAATGGGCAAACTGGAACCTCTTGAGAAGGGCTGGGAGACAGCACAGCTTGTTAAGACATCTCTAAATGTTCAAAAAGAAGAACAGAACTTTGAATTTCTTGAATTGCATTTCTTTGAAAGCTAAGAAGGGATAATATTGAATTTTGATTTTTTCCCTAAAAGACAGCAAGAAACAATCTGGTTGCAGCTTTGTTTTATTTTGGATAAATATAGCCAGTTACAATTCTCAGCAAAAATATCTACACTACATAGAAATACCAGATTAATCCTTCTCTAATTTGGCTACATGTTGCCATTAATAAAACATTTAGCTTCTAAGAACATGTGAAAAAAGTATTTTTGTTTTCATCTAGTCATTACTTTTTAAAAAATTTTTAATCAATTCTGTTGTGAAACTCATAGCTTACTTGGAAATAAGCTATTAGACACGCAAGAGATAGGGCTAGTCTTTCACTTAACTAGTGGAAACTTTATAGAAAATATTCTTGATAAGATCATGCAAAATTTAAAACCACTCGGCCTTTACTCTTGGATTTTATGATTTTAAACAATGGTAGTTTCACAGTATTTTCCTGAACTGCATGAATTGGGTGGGGAGGGGGTAGAAACCACCAATAGAAACCACCCTGAGCTACACCTCCACCGTGAAGCCATCCCTTTCTAGGAATGTAAATGTTCATTGCAAAACCAGAACTGATTTTAGGACTCACAATACTTAGGCCACGCTAGCAGTAAGGTAGTGATACATCTTCAGGTAACATTTCCCCCAAGAACCGTGTGCTGAGGACAATCAGAAGCAGAAAAAACAGCGTTGTGTCTAACCCAATACAGCAATGCCTATACTTAAACACATAACAATTAGAAAAAGCAATGAAAGAGCCCAGATATTCATTGTGTGATTGAAAATTTCAGTTTTTAAAGGCTGATAAATAGTTCCTGGCACAAGAAGGTTCCTGCTTTACAAGAAGGGGCAACCTAGAGCCCCTGTGGCCCGTGGGCAGCGCAGCTGGCTGCCCCCAGCCCGGCCGTGCCCTCCCGAGCCCACCACAGGCAGCAGGTCTGCTCTACAAAGCTCCCATGGAGGTTTGCAGATGAAGAAGAGAGAGCTGTGCAGCTGAAAAAACAGTTTTTTAATTGCTTTGTGGCTCTATTAGCATTACGTTTGCATATGTTTGTAGCTGCACACGGCTCTACACGGACACTTACAAAACTAGATGAACAGATAAGATTATAAAATAAATATGATATTTTACAGCTTTTTTCTTTTTAACAGCTGCCAAAAAGAACCCCTCCCAAAATGCCCCCCAACCCAACATTCTGTTGAAAAGCATCGTTTTCCATTATGTTTTGGTCTGTTCTGTTTCCCCTCCAATTTGTAACTTTCTGCTGGAAACAGTGATGAAGAACATATGTCTGTGGCAAATTACACCCAGGAGAAATCTCGGAACTGTTACATTCAGTTATATTACCCAAGGCATTAAGACAGTCTACCACAACACATATTATTTAACAGTTCCATCAAACACAACACCACTAATATACTTTTATATTATTATGCATGCAAAAAAAATTGTATCATATTTCTTAAATCTCATTAGGTGATTAATGTGTTGCATTTTCATTTTAATTAACAGTTCCAGGATATTTTTAGTGCTTCAATGAAACAAGGTGTTACATAAATGCAGAATGCTATCGTACAAATATTTTGGAAAACATATGTTCAGACAACAATAAGGCTGAGAAGCCTAACACTCAACAGCCAGGAAATTGTAAGTGCTTGTGCTTCTTTCACAATATAAGCTTACGCAAGTGCTGCATCTTAATGTATTCTGCAGAGGGCTATACTCATCTAAGGCTACATCAGGGAAATCCAGTGTGGCCAATGGGATGGACAGACTAACATCTCTGAGAATCACTTTCTTTTCCACTTGTTAAGGAAGTACTTAAGCAAATACTAATCCAGTTTAACCAGGTAACACCAAAAAACAAACACAACATAAATATCTCCTGTGCACTGATGAGCTGCATCTTTTGAGGGAGTTTTGCTCTAGTTCTGAGAGGTAGTCACATCACTGGAGATTTCCTATAGGCATAGACTCAGGCATGCAAAAGTAAGCTTATATTTAACAAGTATAATAGGAATAAAAGACACCTCGTATAAACCCAGCTATTACTTTGACTGATGACTTGACCTCAAAAATCAAGTTTTCTAAAGTTTCACGAAGGTTTAACATTTTATTTCTCAAGTGACTTCACGGGAACAACAAATAAAACCAATAAAAAAGTGTATCTGTCAAGACTGTACAGCTTGCAGAGAAGAGGAAAGCAAAAGACTCAGGCAGCAGTTCAGAGACACAGCTGACATAATGCCTTTTAATTTCAGCTTAAATCAAACAGTGTTAGTACAGTGTTGGGTTCAAACTAAAACCAAAGCATCAGGTGTATTGGGAGTGGAGCACAAGTCCTCTCTGTGCAAAGAAATGTAATCACTAATACTCAAAAAAGTAATTTAATAAGCTTCTTTAAGTTCCAAAATGAGTCACACAAAGCCGACTGCAACAGCCCACTTCGTGGACTGTAAACTGAGTCCCAGAGAAAGTCACTTGATGAATATCATATAGAGTCTCACCTACTTTATTAGTACTTATTCATAACGTGTTAGAATAACTGAAGTTCTGTTTTTCTGGTTCTCTGTGGTGTTCAGTCCATACACTGAACGCAGCCATAGCTCATAGAAAATACACTATAGAATCACGAAACTGAAGACTCTGCTGCAATGCACACAGGAGTCAAATGATGGTTACATGGGAAACTGAGTTACTGGCATTTCTCAACTTTGAAGTGCTTGGCTTTGCAGCCTACATAATATTATTTCTGTATGCCTTTTGAAAGGTAACAGTGAATTTTGCTGTCTGTTGCTATAACCAGAACTGTCCAATGATGCATCGCGAGCAGGGTTTGAAACTTAAACCTGCAGCTGTGCAGGTTAAGCTCCTCAGTAAGAGCAGAGTTACTGTAGAATGGATATTGAATATTCAGGAACTCGAGTCCCACATGGGAACCTGGAGGCAAGGAGCAAGCCAGCAGGCAGTGTCTTGAACCTACCCAGTAACTGGCTTACTTTCCTCTCCTGACGTGTTCAAATTAACATTCCACCTATCATGTACCTTGATGGAAAACTCAACATAAAAGACTGAACATTTTGCCTTGTTCTGATCATGAATGAGAGATTCCAAGAATTACTGAAATTGATTTTAGTCTAATTAACTTCTGTCACCATTTAAGAGCAGAAAAGGTTTGCTCTTGTTTCTGACTTAGAGTAAAATGAGGGCAGAATGCTGCAGGTCTGGACCACGATCTGTCCAGCCCCGTGGCTGCTGCTAACCTGCAGAGCTGGGCTGACCTTGTGAAAAAACAGGCCAACCTCTACCTGCTAAAAGGAATAGCTGGTCTGTAGTTCACAGCATGTTCTGCTGGAAGCAGAAGATGGCTCAGCATTATATTTGCTATCGTACCAAAAGGGGAAACCAGCGCTGCTATCTATTCCCCGACTTTCAGCCCTGCTGCAGAGAATGTCCTCCTCCTGTGCCTTTGAAAGAAAGCTTGCGGGTGCTCTGGCGATTCTGACTTGCTTTGCCTCTCAAGCAGCGAGTAAGGAACCCAAGATTCAGAGAGGAGCAGGATGCAGAACACGGGCCTGGCAAAATACCAGTTAAGGAAAAGTAGATCTAAGGTTGCTCGTGTTTTCTCAGTCTCTCCAATTCAACTGTTCAGCAAATTACAAATTCAGCAAATACCACTAATGCTGAGAAAGCAATCTGTTGCATGAATAAAGGCTTAAAAACTACCAAAGGGGCATTCCTTCAAATTCCATTTTATACTTTCCTCCCAAGACAATCCTTAATTTTGGTCACGACAGTAATTTTTTTTTTTTTTTCTCTTTTATGAATAAGGCAAAAGAACTGTCATTCTAAATAAGACGCAAAACCAAGGAATGCTGATAAACCAAGAAAAGTATGCAAACAAGGGGGAATACTATCACACGTGTACAAAAAGCACAAACACACAGACACAGAAATGAAAAGTTGCAAGGGCGCTGGCTCTGTGTCATGCAATTAACTTCATAACATAATAATGGTATGCTTGCTCTAAAACCTGTATGGGGTTTGGGTGTGATGGAGTTATCTTTCTTCACAGTAGTTTGCGTACAGTTTTGGATTTGTGGCTAAAAAAGTGTTGAAAACACACGAATGCTTTGGCTGTTGCACAGTGTCAAGACTTTCCCTTTTTCATAGTCAGATGCCCCACGTAACAGAGTGAATACTTCTGCATAAGGAGACGAATGCCATACTTCAGACATCCACCACGCTTCTAACAGTCTGCCCACTATGTAAAAACAGACAAGTAATTTTATTTCGTAAACTAAAGAATCTTTGAACTGAAACATTCATTCACCTGTTCATCTCCTCAGAATTTGAGAGCAAACACACAGACACTTTTACTCAGGAAACATGCATGCTGGAAATCAAGCATAAAAGTATATTCATAAAAATTATGGAATTATTGACAGGTTGTGGAATATAAGACAAGCACAATGTGTATTTTGATATTTATTTGTGCTTGCAACTCAATAACCTGAGTGTACGAAGAGCAACAAGGGAAGCATCTGTGTACACAGGAATGCAGCTTCTTGTTGGTACTCAACTAGTTTTAGAGACCAAATCTTCCTTTAGGTTTGTTAGGAACAACAAAGAGAAACTGGTAAAATTAGTGATAAAAGGCAATATATGAAAATGGAGGTTTAGAAATAAGGGGTTCGACTGCACCATATCCAGTGGAAGACACCACTGAAGTTGTGAGGAAAGCACCATATAGCAGACAAGATGTGCAGTATATATTGAAAATCAGGAGATCAAAAGTCCACAGGAAACCTGGAGCAGTGCCAGGCACATACAGCTATATACAATGGGCGCCATGGCCAGGAGTATTAAAATAACAGCACAGTGCAATTACAACTGAACGTACCCATTTCTACAGCTAACCATTACAGTATTTTACACTCAAAGCAACAGCAGACTGGTCAGACCACACCTGTATTTTACAGCAGAAGTACCCACAGGGAATTGTACCAGAATAACCAACACCAGTATTATTCCACTGCCCTTCAGACTCCCCACTTAGGCTCATTCTTGGCAAAAGTTTTCAATTTTAAATTCCTCACAACATCTTGATTTATGTTCATATACTCCCTACCTCAAAGATGACCTGGTCAGTGACGTGCTTGCTTTAGCAAGTATTGAGAAAACTGACCGCAGGAAGTGAGATCCCTTCTGCCATTCAGGTATGCCACCCCCGAGTCATAGTTCGTTCATTTTAACAAATGTTTTCAACAATTATTTATTTCTAAAATGTGACACCAGCAGCAAGAGGTTAGGGCTTTCCTACTCTGTGAGTGCTCATCTAAAAAAAGGCTTAACGTGTTATTTTTAAAGGCTAATGTTCATGTTGTTTCAGCAAAAAGCTCTATGTTGGTTTTAGACACATTTCTTCTTTTATGCCAGACAGGCCAGCTCCTCATATTCACAAAGCAACTGTGGTTCACTGAACATGCTTCCAGAATTAATTTTGACTTCCTGAGGTCAGCTTTACACTGATCAATGAAAGAAATTGTGGACAAGATTACCTTATGAAAACACCCAAACTTAGCCAACCTTTAACAAAAAGAACGACTTGTAGCGCTTTCATCAGACTCAGCACTATTCAAGGACAGCTTGTCAGCATTTGGCATGTATGAACATGGGAGAAAGAACAAATGTAAAGGAAATCCTTGTGCTTACTCACATACCCTCGGCACCACAGACGAGTCAAGCTGCTTTTATGTTTCTCCCAGTTCCCACATTCACAGCCATCCAGTTTCATACCACACAAGCAGAATCTTACCTGTTATTTTCTGCAACACAGGAGATGGCTCTGGTTCATCACAAATGGCCTTGACGAGGGCCTTTTTCAACTCTTCTTCAGCTGCATCCAGTTGTTTTCCACTCTTGATTTCTCCAGCCACAGAATACATGTATACCAGCAAGACAAGGAAGTCTTCACAGGTATAATCATCTTTCATCCTCTCGTTGTAAGACTTGATCATTGGCAATAACTGGTTCAAAACACTGGGCATTTCTGACTCGCCAATAGTCTGAAAAACAGAAAGAAGATTGTGTCAGATTGACCCCGTAGTGCTTATCAATTAGCATCAGACATGCTCCTGCCTGTATCCACAAGTTATTATTTCTCATAATAGTAATGCTCATTTAATGAAACATTGTTCAATATTTGCATTCTCATTTGTCAGCACATAGTCCTGTGACTTATTTGCTGCTCAGGCAGTAAATATATCATTTTCCTACAAGTTTTCTCCTAGGGACTCAGGACAGCAGCATCTTAGCATTTGAAAAGCCTGATGATTATATGTTTTCGATGTACCAGTATGATGAGAGGACAGGAGCATCAGTCTCTGTGCTATGGGTAGAAATGGTATAAAGCACAAGGTGAAATACTTCCTCTAAATGTTGGGCCTGATTTTGTACTTGAGCAGGCAGTTCGAAGTCCAGCTCCCATTGATTTCAACTGCTATTGCAAGCTCCTAGCACATCCGCAAAACGGACCCTATCCTTTCAGGTCAGAAACCCAGAAAATTAGAAACAGAGGGAGCCACCTGTGAAGTGTGTGGTTTAGGTGACTGGTGTGGTTTCCTAGAGGAGCTGAACAACAGGAGCAAGGACAGTGCAGCGATCACCGGCCTGGAACATGCCCTGAACCTTTTGTCCCTCCTTCACAGCACCCTCACCACCTTCTCAAGCCATGTAACACACCAAAAAAGCCTTCTTTGCTAGGCAGGTCAGGCTCATTCCCATGGCACATCCATGCAGCGAGGTAAGGCAAAGGCCACGTGGAAGCGGGGAGAAATATGTGACCACGAGGCTGAAAGATGATCATAACGGGTACACAAGGAGAGGAAGGTTGACAGAGAAAAGGAGGGGGGAAACAGAGTATGCTGGCGTGCCCTAGGTCCTCTGTGGGAGAGGTGTCCATTCAGCTTTCCCGTGGCTGTAAGAAGGAGACTTCAGACACGAATCCCCTGAAGTGCCACGCTGGTATCCACATCACCTAACACCAGGGCTGGGGTTTGGATTCACTGTGTCGGTCACAGGGACACGTGGGAGGAGAGAAGACGGCTTTCCTCTCTCAACGGCAATCAGTCAGATCCACCTGAGAGGTCCCCTGCAATGCCACCCTCCGTACCCTGCCCCTTGCCCTGTGAGTGCCAAACGGCTCCCTGTGAAAACCTGTGGGTCAGTTCATAGCGTACAGCGGAACACTGAATCTCCTGTAATCCAACGAGTCGAGCCTGCAAACGTTTATTCTTGGTTGTTACTGCACTGACTTCAAACAGACCAGTCGTGGTAAATAGGCGTCACATTCAATAATACACCCTTTAAATAGATTCACAATAATAAAATACGAAACAAACAAACCAGAAAAAGACAGAGGTTTATACAACAACAAAATAATACAATTAAGTTTATCGCTGCTTTTAAGTGCATTAATTTAGTTCTGATCTCTTAGACTTTCTGAAACCTGGGCAGGGATTCTGGAGTCTAACTTCAGGAACAAGGAAACTGAAAGTCTCATCTCCTGGTGTACTCCATACAACACTTCAAAGGGCCCTGGTTTTGGTTGTATTTTGTTTTAGTTGTTCTTTGACAATCTCAGAAACACTAAGAAGCATCTCACGAACTGTGATTTTTATACCTACACTGATCCACCACAGATCACAATCATAAAGCAAGCACAAATTACTCAAGCTCTCAATAAAGTTTTTCCCAGCCTGTGCTATAGGAAACAACACTTCTGTGGACTTTGGGCCCCACCCTGCTCCTGACATACCAGTTTTGCCATAGGCCCATCTTTCAAGGGACTTTAATGTGGTCAGATGTTACGTTCCTATTCGAAAACATACCTTAGAGAAGAATTTTCCAACTGCCCACATGCTAAACCTACCAGTAAGTGCACACTGCGGACCCGAAGCAGTAAATTACAAAGCTGCAGTGGTCAAAAGCATTTGGGAGCCAAAAAGGAACATTTGGAAATCCAGGAGGGCTTGGCATCCTGTGTGCATTTGGGCAGGGACCATTAAATCACAAGCACAGCCAGTCCAGGCGCTGCTCCACTGGGAAGTCAGTCTGTGGTGGCCGGCGCTGGTCTGGCATAGGCTGGCAGCTGGGCCACCCTCGGAACAAGGTGGTTGGTTCCCAAATTTCAACTGAGCCCTGCCTCAGTTCAGCGTTACCTGCTCCTGTCTTGAAAAGTGGCACAAACAAATTCTCATCTGCATGCCAGTTCAATAAATACCTAATCACTCAGATCCTAAAATGGAAAAAGACAAAACTTCACGGAATTCAGAGGTACGCAGCTATCAGGAAGAAGTCACCCACAACCAAAAAAAGCCGAGTCATTCCTAAAAATCTAAGAGCGGAACATCAATCTACATGTGGAGCTATTCTGGAACAGATGATAAACTTCAATCTATATTAATCTGAATGCGATTTTAAGGAAAAGTAAGCCCCACGCCATGTATTATTGAACATTATCATCTACTGGCACTTAATCTATTCCTCGCTCCCCTCTCGACATGCAAACTCTCTACTTCACTCCATCTCTAAATATCTCATAGCATGCTTCTATAATACCGAAGACAAGTTCCTGAAAAAGCTCTATTTTGCCTGCACAAATTACCCAAATGCATGGAGCACTGAGGATGCACATGATCGTACAAGAGAGGAGGGGCAACAGCTCTTGCCTGAGGATAGTAGCTCCTGAAAGTACACGTGCACAGCATCTCTGGCAAACTTTCAAACATACATAATAATAAAAAAAAAAAAAGATGGGTCTAAACTTTCGGGATGATTTACTGAAGGGTAGGCTAAAACTCAACGACTTAAAGCAACAATTGCCACCTCTTATCTTCAAAGTAAAAATGAAAGAGAAAAAAAAATTAAAGAGCTATAATAAACCGTTAACTTCAGAACGCACATAGGGTCTTTCTGGGGTATGAACTTCTCTGGAATGTTTTTCCCTTATCTCCTGGGAAATGGCGCTACAGACGACTTCAAATGGAACTGCCAAGTTTCAGAGGCTATTTTGTCCAAACGGGCCAGTTGGACTGGAGCACATATGAAAAAAAAGGACTCGCAGCCTCACTGCAGAGCAGGCTCCACAGGGAGCTGGGAAATTTGCCTCAAACAAAATCCACTGGCAGATTGTCATTATCCGGCCACCTCTGATGATTTAGGGGCTCCCTGCACCGCCTAACAATCAATCAATTACCCTGATTGAACAACCCTAAAACACAAGTTTTAAAAATGTAACTACCCATGACCCAAATTTCCTGCTGGTTATGTTGGCCTCAGGTTAGCCCCATTTGTCTATTGTCAAGGGAGCCAATAAAAATAATAAAACCAGGTCAGGTCTGAGCTTTCCAAAGGCTGTATAAAAACATTAACGCAGCTTAATGCAGTGCCAGCTAAAGCCCAAGCTCTAACACCTTCTGCTCAGTTGGACTGCTTGGACATCGTAATGCTATAATCATGTATTCTTCAGAATCCAGGGAGAGTTTGTGATAGATTTTTGTTGTTTTCCATCTCTTTAATCCACACGCCTTAGTTATTTATTTTTATCACTTAAGCTGTGTAACAATTTACTGTCCCTAAGGGTAAATGAACTGACGTCAATTTGCTGATTTTTGCAAAAGGCCCCAGTTTTGGCAGATGGGAGGATAGTGAAGAAAGTACAAAATTTTTTTTTTTCAGTTCTTAAACACTGAACATGATACTGTGCTTCAAAAGTGATATTTAAAACGTGATTTAAAGGATCTAAAGGAATTAATAGGAAGTGCAATAAACCCAAGAAAAAAAAGTTTTGCATTTCTGTGAAAGGCATTATTTTCAGTATTAAATAAACCTGTAAGAATCTGAAGCCATAGAATCATCGCACATCTTTTACACAAAAGAAAACAGAACGCACTGGGGAGGAAGAGAAGAGGAGGGTCAGAGTTTACTTGAATTAACACGTGTCCCTGACAAAATTGAGAGGAGAACCAAGCACTCTAATCCCCGTGCTTCCAGCCCACTGTCCTCAACACATCATTAAAAATATTAAAGCAAAAATCAGCTTCAAGCAAGTGGAATTTATTTTCTTTTAAAATCCAGGAGGAAGAAGGTGATAAATCTTAAGAGACTACTTCACTATGTAAATATTCTAGTGGCTTTCCGTCTAGGCAGCAAAATATGTTTAATTCCTTCAGAGGTTGCATGAGTTAACAGAACTTTCTGGAATGGGAACCACACAGCTTTACAAGAACGAGGAATTTTATTGGCAAAAAACCAAAACTAAAAACTCCAAAATCCAGCTGCAGGTAAAACCAGCAGGAAGATCAGTGAAAACTCACAAGCCCTTGGTTCATGTGCTGCCCTGCGCTCCCAGACCGCCCTGTTTAATAGAAGCTCCTTTTATTCACAACATAGGTGGGAAAAGAGGTTTCATGAGTTGTGGGATAAACAGCTTTCCAATGTTGCTCTATCTGATTTGACATGTTTTACCTGGGTTTGACATTTTGTGTTTCATGATATTGCCACACAGCATGTTCGTTTCCCCACTATCCAGATGGAGGCAGAATATTCTAGCTGCTAAAAGTGACATCGGCACCAAGGAAGGACCTCATGGATATACAAAACCAGCTCGGATCCTTTGACAGCAGCAGATCTCTGCAGCAGTAATCATCTTAGCAAAAATGAGAGATGCTGCCAAGCTAAGGAGGAGTCTCAGACGCCTGCAGCGCTCAGCTGCTCATAAATCAAATGCTGCAGTTCTGTTACTCGCTGTTTTACACTCTTTGGCCACCTGAGATTTGGGGTTGATTTCATGCAGTTTCCATATGGGTGAGAAGATGTCTGTACTCCCTACTCCCAGCAAAACAATCACTTCATGTATTTTGTTTTCATAAAACAGCCTATGTGTGACTAGTGATTTGACACAATAAGTATGATCTTACCATGTAAATTATGTTGAAATCATTATGATTCCTGACTTAGGTAGGTTTTTGTAAAAATGTATCTTCTTTTTCTCTTATCTTTAAATACTTGAAGGGTATGATTGAAGAATAACCAACCCAAAACACAACACAAAAAATGAAAGTCATCAAATTACTAAACTCTCACCATTAGGAAACCCCTCAATCTGCCAGTGTCAAAATATATAGCATTCAATTATTCAGGCAGGCTATTTCAGAAGAGGATGAAATAATTTTGATAACTGAAGTCCACTGTCTGTACACTTCCTCTTGAAGGAAGTGAGTTTGGATGACAGAAAAGTTTGAGTCTCAAACTTATGTTTCCAGCTGGGAAGGGTTGACAAAGCCTTGTCTTGCAGGGGAAGGAGCAAACTTTAGCCTTAGGGGAAAGCAGACAAAGCATCCAGCGACCTCACAGCAGCTTGAGGCTGGAGGTGTGAGACGCTGGCAGTAAATGGTCACTTCCGGTAGAAAAAAGAGAAAGTCATTAAAGATAAGGAGAAAGATCACATTTTGTTGGGGACCAAAACAGGTTTATGACTTGCCCTCGTCAATACCAAAGGACTTGCATCTTCCTCTCTTTAACGGCAGCGTTTGTCTATTCAGTTGATAGACGATACAGAAATCCACAAAGAACACACGTATAAAGAAAACAGCAGAGAAAGATGAGAACGAAACCGCTCGTGAGAGACACAGGAAACAGTAAGAGCATCTACGACCTCTCTCCTCTGTCATTACTCTTAATGACTCCTCTGTCTTTAATGAAACATCCCTACAGAGCCAGTCCTATCTCCTGTCCTCTTTTTTGTATTTATCACCCATTCTGAGCGCTGCCCCAGGAACCATATTCTCAAAACCGCAGAGACAATTTCCAGGCAGCCCTTGTAGACGGAGTCTTAAAATTCTACTGTAAACAAATAAAAAGCAAATGAAAGAAAATGAGTAAGCTTTTTAAAAGCTATTTTTAACGTGGTTCATGCTGTCAAAGACACAGATTCACATACATCCTATGTGCACAGTCTCCCAGCTGGCCTTCATTCTTGCCTTCTGCCCACCACAGCAGCCTCTTGCTCCTGCGCCTGCTGAAGTGTTTCTCTGACTGTGCATTGAAACAGATCATTTTACCCAGACTGGTTCTCTGCTCAGGTTTACTGCTTGGCCACAGTAACACTTAGGCTAGCCCTGAAGGCCGAGGACTGGGCTGATTCCTTATGCAACAGCTCTGGCTTGAAGCCTACATGAGCTAGAGTTTAAGGTTGCCAAGAGATATAACAGAAGATTATGTAAAGAATCACCTGCTCTTTGGATGACTTCCTCAATACACTGTCATGTGGCCAGATTCTTAATTGGTGCCTACCAGTCAACACTACAGACATTTACAGTCCTTTGCCAATTTATACCTACCAAGTATCTATGCATGATGTTAGTACTGCAAAACAGTGATGAGTCAAAGGAAAGAAAAATAAACTTACAACATAAAGGTTTTAAAAAGCATGACATTTGTAAGCTCTTCCAGTGAGAGATTTTTTTTTTAAATGTGTCTTGCACAATTCCAAAAACCTACCACTGACACTTAACAGCTAATATGTGACAGCAACAAAAATATTTAAAACAAGCTGTTCAACCCCTATCATTTCAAAAAACAAAACAAAAGCAAAGCCCAGGACAGTTCTTTCAGCCAATAACTCCCCAGCCTATCATCATGACCTAAGCAATTGGATTACACCGTTATCCCATAGCCAA
This sequence comes from Caloenas nicobarica, assembly GCF_036013445.1. Lineage (NCBI taxonomy): Eukaryota > Metazoa > Chordata > Aves > Columbiformes > Columbidae > Caloenas > Caloenas nicobarica. Next base: position 51,033,368 of record NC_088248.1, on the reverse strand, counting down.
AGAAGTATATTCCAGTGTTTTTCTTTAACCTAACTTCCATAGGACATAAAAATAAATTATATTTTTAACAACATAATTAAGATTTCCTCTTATCACCTTTCTCCTGCCTTTACTGAGCACCACGGTTGTTTGACAGCAATTTCCGCATTTTCAATCATCTCACAACTTCTTCAGTTATTTTTGTTTCTTGTGTTACAAGAGGCAGAGCCAGTTGTTATGTCAGAACTGCAAGACTTATGCATACATTTCAAGAAAATTTAAATGCCATCACAAAAGCTTCTTGTAAACCCACTGATATGTAATCTTTCACAGCACAGAAATCACCTCATCACTGTGAGTTATGCTGTCTGGCAATGTATCATTACATCATATAGTCTATTTTTTCCCTCTCTCTTTGGAAACCATCTAAGTGTACAGCTGTGTTAAGATATTTTACTGGATTCATGAGGGCTCAGCAGCAACAGGATACTGAAAAAAGGATATTTAATAAGTCTGGATTTTATTAGACAAAGCTCTGCAAGGATAAGGACAATTTTACTTAAATCACCGCATGTCTGACATAAGAGACTCACTCATCAGCAAGTTAGAAAGGGAGCACTTCCAACCTGCTTAGTCAAAAGCTTTTAGCTGTGATGGCTTCTACAGACATTCTCAGTTAAAACGTGAATCAGCACGGCAAAAACGGTGTCAGAAGAATGAAAAAGCAGTAAGGGCACAATCAAGATAAAACATGTATCAGAGAAAGATTGTGTATGCGTTTTTTGAGGTAGGCTGGTTGTTTTTATAAGCCTTAGAATACTGGGAAAACTGCCAGAAGGTGATAGGGGTTCGATATTGAGAAAAGGGCGCAGGGATAACATATCTGAGGAGGTTCCAACCCACATTGGCTTTGAGGAGAACAACAGGAAAGCATTCAGTCACTGCACAAAGCAAATGGTAAGAATCCCCAGGGACAGAAAACAAATAAAAGGGGTATAAATCAAGCAAAATATAGTACAACCAAATCCATCAGCCAACAGTGCAGACTGTATCTGTGGAATGAATGGACTTTCTCCTGGGAGATGCCTTCTGAAAAAGATTGGAGAGATGCTCTGGACAAAGGCAAGGACATGAATCCCTGCTTAGATCACTAGCCATAACCCTGCAGGTTTGAAAAGCAGATGACCTAGAGGGGATAAAAGGTCTAAAAAATCATGAGTGGACTAGAGAAGGCAGGTAGGGATTGATTGCTCACTCTCTGTCCCAACAGAAGAACTAAGGGGCAATAAACAAAGCTGGTAAGAGCCTGTTTAAAAAGCAAATTAAACGGAGTAGTTCTTCATACAATTTGCTCAGATGTGGAACTCCTTGCCAAAGGTTGCTGCTAAATTCTTACTTGGGTTCACAATGATGATGGGAAAACTCACAGGGGAAAAAATTTCTTTCAAATATTAGTAAATATACAGAAACCACATCTGCTTCAGAACTCAAAATGCTCTGAGCTTGGAGAGTATCATATAACCTTGTCCTTTTCTCTTAATCTTCTGTAGGCAGTTGCTTTTGAGTATGGTTAGAAAAAGCAAACTAGCTCAGCTACATTTTTGATTCGATCCAGAATAGACATATTTACCTCAAAGCCACGGTAAAAAGGCCAATATAACTACAAAATACAGTATCCAGAGGAAAGAAGTAGGTGAGCAGGTTTATTATAGTACATGGCACTGTCAGGATTAATTCCAATATATCATGCACAATTCCAGTGTCCACATTTCTAAGAAGCTCTGTAAAACTAGAGACAATGTTGGAGAGAGTTACAAAATAGCTAAAAGAGTAAAAGAGAAGAAAATTTCGGAGTATGAGACAGCTCTTGAATCTAGTCAAGAAAGGCACAGGAGAAACAAGGGGAATTGAAATTATGTTTCTGCCAATCCTCAAGTTAGTGGAGATCCTCTCAGTGGCATGCATATTTAAAAAGACTTTAGAGGGCAAAAGGACAGAAAACAAGCAGAAAGCACAAACTCCACGGTCTCACACAATAAAGCACTATGTGTGAAATGCATCTGGTGAATAAAACCATAAACTCTTTGGCACAGTGCATAACTGCAGTGAAAAGAATTGTGAACTGTGAGGGAAAATTAATTTAGAAATAGCAGAAAGGATAAAGGTAATACATGCTGAAATACTGGACATGCTGTGAGGGCTGGCAAACAGCAGTAAGTTATGAAAGGAGACCCTTTGACAGTCAAAATAACCCCATTTTGGGCCTTTTCCTCCACATCCTTGCCTTCTCAGGTACCTCTTCCCTCTCAGCCCCTTTCTTTTGGCTTTTTTTGTGTCTGCTGCCTCACCACCAAACTTTTTTAAACAAATCCAGTCAACTTCTGCCCCTAGAAGTTTGATACTGACACAATCAGGACTTGTATCATACATTGCCACAGGCATCAATGCCAGTTTGCACCAAAACATCATATAAATCATCCAACTAAGTTATGGCCAAACACATACCTGAAAGCTTTTAGCAATGCTTAAAGATTACACTATTACATAAAATACACTGAATAAGGATGCTATTTGGCTAAAACATACCCCATTTCAAGTAGCCCTAGGATCCAGCTTTTTGTTGACAATTTCAATGGAAATGGATGTAGATCTGAGCAGTGTTCTCTCTTCTCATGCCTTTTTTTCTGTCCCTTTTCTTAAACAAATAAACAAATAAAACCAACAAACCAGACTGGGGAACATAGTGAAAATCTATCACTAAGATAAAAACACACTTGCAAAAATCATTGGAATTTACCAAAATACTGGGATTTGGAATTCTTGAGAGTCAAGAAACTTGAAAGACATCTAAAACATCAACTTGCATGAGAAGGCCATACGAGACTAGATGCCAGATCACGTTACTGCATTTTACAGATACAAATTTAAACAGTAGCTAACTTCCAAATATTTTACACCTCAGTATGCAGGTGGATAAAGACATAGTACATGACATACACCACAAAGCAAAAATATATGGACATGGGAGGTTTGCACAGGAGAAGATCCCAGTGCTCTGCCCACAGTCGTGGCTGGAACCTCAGGAAGGAGAGAGAAGCAACCCAGGGACAGGCGAAGGCAGATTCCCATCCACTGCGGAGCTCCACGGCTGTTAATCAGTACAGTCAATGTTATCACAGTAGAGTACTGACATTTCTAGCCCTCGTACAAGGCTTTAAATGGGATTCAGGCTTTCATGATGATTAAAGGCAGATGTCACACACATGAGTAAGTTTGTAACTTACGTACTCCTCATCCGTTTTTGTGTGTGGAAGGACGTTTTGACAGGACGTCTTCACTGGCATAATTTGCACAAGGAAGAACACTTTCCTTCCCTTTTTCATATTGGGAAGAATAAAACAACCATAAGTATACAACTACACCTCATTTAATTCTATGAAATGTATCAGGTTAAAACCTTAATTTTCCCATCCAACTTTCCACTGCCATTAAAAAGTAAGCAGGTTATCATCTTTTGGAGAGCAGTGGATGGCAGACACAACAGTGATACTTCTAAGTAAAGGATATGTTTTTCCCTATAAATGTGCAAGAATAGCAGCTGCAATGACTGCTGATCATACATCTAACATAAAATATAGAGTGAAATTTAGCAATGGGCAAAATGGCAATTATTTTTCCCCTGTTATAGCGCTTCAGTGAAAAACTTCTGAAATCCCATTCTTTTAATCTTCTCATCCCATCCTGGAAATCTTTTCTTGCTCTAGAAGCTAACAGTTCTCTCTTTGAGCACAGTTTAACTCGACTGCCTACAAGCTGCTCCTTCAGCTCCTTAACCAAGCAGGAATCCTCAACACTGGAATTCACATGGGGTGGCGAACAGACTGCATGCTCCAGGCTGGGCACGCCTGTGCATGGGTTTATGACCTTCTAGGATGAAGGTTACTGAAAAGTATACCAAACATCTGCTTCTCAATTGTGATTCTCCACGGCCCTTAGCCCACGTGCCTTTCCCGTGGCTGGCATGCAGCAAGTCCTCTCCTCTTTTCACTCCTTTCAGTGCTCCCATCGTCCCTCCCATTGAGCCAGGCTGTGCTGGGTGGCACTGGCAGTGGTTTTGCAGCTGGATCCTTGCTCTGCACGGAGAAGACATCGAGCTGCTCTCCCACCGACAGCTGCAAGGGCCATGTGAGGGCATCCTGGCTGCCAGGGATTGCTCCTGCCACACCTCCTCCCCAGCTGTTTGTCCAGCACGAGCTACAACTAGAAAAACAATCCCAGCCTTCTGTCCCCCTGGGATTTCCCTCCCACTCAGCCGAATGCCTGAGTCAGCATAACTATCCCTCATGATATCACATTTGTGCAAAGGCAGCGAGTGCAGCACAGGACATCTGGTCCCAATATCTAAAAACACTTAAATCATGCATGTCATTCCAAACACTTAAGGATTTCAGAAGTTTTCAGTTACTTTCATATATTTGTCCTAGTTGCTTCATGCAGAAAGGATTTCTTATGTGCAAGCTTCACTCTGAGGATCTGGTGAAATGTATATTCCACGCCATTTTAACTAGAAAAAAACCAACCCAGCCTTAAAGATAAGCCCAGACCTGTCCTAAGTTACCTTTATATTAACTTTTTAAAAAAAATATTCCAGAAGGGTACCAAAATGTGCTGAGTTACAACACTTGCACTTCAGATTTCAGCAACAGCAAAAAAAGATGGCCCTATGTGCAATATTAAAAACAAAAAAACACACACAAAAAAGCCCAAACCAAACTAAATACAAACATGCAAACAAATGAACAAACAAAAAACACTCAAAAAACCCAATATCAAACAAACCCCTCACAACTTCAGTTGTATATGCTAGACATTGAGGTGCAGAGATATTCTCTCATTCCCCATTTCGGCAGGAGAGAGAGGAAGCGTGGCTCTGTGGTCTGGCACCAGGCTGACACTTTGCAGCCCGATGCCCACCTCCACGTCCTGCTGCAAGCTTCTCACTTTTCTCCACCTGTGAGCAGCTTCCTCACACTACCAAGCATTAATTCAGCTGCTCTAGTAGCCTGATGCTGAGTGCCAGGTACGAGGAATAATGTTCAGTGCAGCAAATAATTTCCTTCGCAGCCCCTGCGTACGCTGCAAGCCATGGTACAGCACAGGCACACTCTGAGCCCACTGTTGCCTATTTTGAGTGTCAACAATCACCAGGCTGTCAAGGGATGGAGCTCAGTATTACCTGGCTTCCTTTTCAAAAGTCAGCATGGGGCATGTCTATCTACCTCACCATTGCTATCGCACAAATCTCTTGCAAGAGGGAAAAGACAGCGCTTCGATATAATTTCTGTTCTTCTTATCTGGCTCCCCACACCTCAGGGTTGGAGTGTCTCCAATCTCTACTGTACATGACTTCTACTGCAGCGTACACATACCACTATAACAGCAGAAAAATATTAATTTCTTTTTTGGCAGATACTAGAAAATGCTTCACTCCCTCCACAGCACAGAAAGGTCCTGCTTTTCTATCAAGCCATCTATCAGTCCACGAGAATCAGATGTTGGAGGCATAAGAGATGTTCTGTATGAAGACACCAAGGCAACAAAAAAGAAGGGGTATGAGAAACCATAGTTTGAATGAGAGAATCCAGAGGATCTTGGTTATATATTACAACTCACAAAATACTTCAAGTCATTTGTCTGAGACTTGGATCCCATTTTGGAAGGCAGAATAGTATTATAAAGTTCTTTTAGACACTGTTTATTAACATCAAAATGAAATATGAAAAGCACTTTCTGTTAAATCCAGGATCTGAACAATTCTTATAACATGTAGCCTAAATAAAGTAAAACTGTATTGCAACAGCTAGAAATCAAATTGTGTTAATACTAAACATAAAAATAGATTCTTTACTGCACTAATGTATGTTTAATCCTTTCAAAAAACAGACTTTCAAAATAACATCATCACAATTAAGTTACTTCCAAACATTACAATGTGAGTAGCTGCTCCAGTCATCAGCTGGGACCCTCACGTCCCAGACTACTTTTAGTTTTCCTGCAGCAAACATCCCAACCTTCCCAGCAGACAGTGTTGCAGGCCCTAGCAAAGATCACTAAACCCACAAAATTTCTGTGCTACTGTTTAAGAACGGCAGCATCCACCAGGGGAGCGGGGGGTGGGTGGAGATAAATCTAGAAACAGTTGTTTTCTCTTTAAAATTTTACTTTTTAAAATAATTTTTTTAATGATTACAGAGAATCTAGACCAGTCTCAGAACAATCTTTTCTCCTGTGTCCAAATAATTTCCCTCCACCACCTCAGTCATCACCACTTTTGTCAGATCCCAACAAATTACTGGTTGGTGGTCTTGCTATTCTACCCCGAGCCGTATTTTAATTAGTCAGAGCATTGAGAAAAGATTATTGTGCAAATATTGGCGAATCTTCAAACAAGAGTACATGCTGTCCGTTTTATTCACAATGAAAAAGCTCTTAAAGAGATTTTGATAAAGATTTGCCTCCTGCTTGCAGCCCACATTTGTAATGTTTATCTAAGTGGGGGATATAAATCTTTTTCAAATGAACCCCACAGTTTTTAAACCAGTCTTGTTATAAACTGCCTGTTTCCGTTTTGCCTGCCTAAGCAAGCAATGCCGAGCCTGCTCGGGATAGACTGGAACTAATTTAATGTGCTCCAGGTTTAATCCCCATCCTCCCTGCTTTTACTGGCAGATTTTACACAGAGGACTACTGCTGACTTTAACAATGATTCATGAGATAAGTAGGTTTCGACTTGTTTTTCCACAACAGAAAACACGCAACAGAAATGCCACTGAAATAAAATAATAAAACGTGACTGAGTCAGAAACAGATTGATAAATAAATAAATAAACTTTGACACAAGAACTGTTTTTTCCGCGCTTAGCAGCGCTTTGAATTTATTAAGGTTATTATGATGGAATTTATTCAGCTTGCTTTAAGCAAAAGAAAGAAGGACTGCCTGTAGACCTCTCCGGACATCAACAAGCCAGATCCCAGGACGTGCGACTGTTCCTAAACATGCGAAAGAGCGGGACAGAGACAAAGCCACGGGCTATGGCCCAGCATGAAGCGGCACCATTACTCTCCTGCACGATGTGAAAGGCTTAAATATGAGAAGAAACTTATTCACAGTGAGGGTGACGGAACACTGGAACAGGCTGCCCAGGGAGGTTGTGGAGTCTCCTTCTCTGGAGACATTCAAAACCCGCCTGGACGCCTTCCTGTGTAACCTCATCTGGGTGTTCCTGCTCCGGCAGGGGGATTGGACTAGATGATCTTTTGAGGTCCCTTCCAATCCCTGACATTCTGTGATTCTGTGAGCCCCCGGGCTGTCCCGGTTGCCCCGTTGTGGCCGGGCCGGGGGCGGCGGGGCCAGCAGGGGGCGGTGTTGCAGCGCGGGCCGGGACGCGCCGGCGGGAAAGTGACCCCGGCTGCAGCCACGCCGCCTGCAGCAGCCACCGGCCGGCACCGGAACGCTGCTGAACCACCGGCCGGCACCGGAACGCTGCTGCTCCACCGAGCGGCACCGAAACGCTGCTGAACCACCGACCGGCACCGAAACGCTGCTGCTCCACCGGCCGGCACCGAAATGCTGCTGAACCACCGAGCGGCACCGAAACGCTGCTGCTCCACCGGCCGGCACCGAAACGCTGCTGAACCACCGACCGGCACCGAAACGCTGCTGCTCCACCAGTGCCAGAACCCTTCTTTCTCTTTTTATTTTTTACTTTTTTTTTTTTTTTAATTCGCAGGACGAAAACATCTTCATTAACTCTGACCACTGAAAAAGGGTCAGCTTACTTTCACAAAATGTAGCCGAATTACTGATGGAGAGATACACATAATCTTTTACCATATAGATACTATTTTGCAACCATCTTCTCACTGACCAAATTCTTTCCTCATTTACATAAACCAGATGTTTCTCTGACAAACCAAACTCCTCCAAGAAAAAACAGAAGTCGCTATACATTTCACGTCTGAAATGAAAGATGATGTGAATATATGGCACAAATGTTCCATTAGCCACTAAAGGCAAATGTATACGTTAAGTGCAACAGTTTTCTTCTACTTAGCAGAACTTCTCTGAGGGCTTAGGTGATCCTTGGCAGAAGCGTTAGAAAAGGAAAATGAAGCTACTTAGATTATATTCCCTGCCTTCAATGGCTTTCATTCCCCTTGGGGAAGCCAGCTAAATTTCTTTGCCAGATCTTGACACTCAAATCAGCCCACTGAGTGGACAAATACTCCAAAAGCAGTGATCCATATTCCTCATTCCTGCAGGAGAAGTGGCTCCTGGAATCTTTCTTCCCAGTACCCGATTCCCAGAGGATATGAGAGGAACAAGAAGAATGATTCTTTAACTATACTAGCAATCATTTAAAACTTGCAACCTTTTGGTACACATCGATAAATAGAAGGACATGGGGAATACATATTTGCTGTTACCAAAATAAGAAACAATCATAAGATTTTTTTTTTCCTAAAATCTCTCAGTTATCCCTAATTCTTCTTAATGCTTTAAAAAAAAAAAAGTTTACTAAATTTTTTTGTTCACTATAGCAACAACAATATCTTACACTTAATCTGAAAAGCTGAATTCATGGAAGATGCCTGAAGGTTACACTCATCACTCAACTAATCTTCCAGAACCTGTACAGTCTTATCTGCCAAATACTCCCAAATACATGAATCAACTAACTTTTGGCATGGAGCTATCAAAATCCTGGTAAGAAGGGCAAATCCTCATCTTAAATTGCACAGAGTGATGCTGAATTCAAAATAAGAGCAAAACATTCAGCATGAGAACAACTACTAGGTAACTGCAAAGACAACTTTGATGATGGCAATGGCAAAACTATGAGAAAAGTAATTTCTTCATTTAAGAATTTTTGGGAACCAGTGGGATGTCCAAACTTGCCCTGTATCCTGAGATCAAGGTATCAATGGGATTTGCAAGAGCTGACCTGGCTTTGAGCCGTAAGCAGCTTTCCTCGGACACAGCACAGCCGTTTTCTTTTCTTAGCCCTTCTTTGAAGCACAGACCAGCAAATACTGAGGCAACTGCAAAATACCCCAGAACTGGTCCTAAAGGATCGCTCCGCTAGTTCTCATCTCTAAGTTAGGTCACAGATTTCACTGGCCACTATTCTCACCTAAAAATACCATGACAAGGCTTTTAAATCTCAATGTCCAACCACTTGAGAAATCTATGTGTCAACTTTAGGAAAACAGAACTGAAGCAACAGACCCCAGAATGACACATTACACTTAACCTTTACTATATATGCTTTCAAGGGATACCGTGGCCCCGAAAGGGCCGTATGGCCCTAGTGCCTGGCAGCCGTGTTTCCCTCCCCTGACAACAGCAGGGTGCTGCCACGAAGCCCACACTTCTCTCTCACATCCAAACACTCTTGCACTGATGGCTGGGAATGGTCTCACAAACTACTGTCAAAACCCCCACATCCACAAAATCTACACTGAGTAAGTCTCCACTTTCTGGCAAGAATGATTACATGAACGTGATCACGTATAAAAGGATAAACATCTATCCACACACTGAGACTTCTGCCAACACAGCCAGAAAAATTGACATGTATAACTGGAGAAAAAAAAAAGAAGTTAAAATGCTATTTTGGCTCCATCCCTCTGGTACTGTAAGCTGCAACCAGCAGTGAGCCTTCGAAAGGCATTCCTCCAAAATCACAAGTTCTCAACTTACAGTGTTCTCTCCATACAAAATAACATGGCATTGTCATATGCTGATTGAAATTTAACTCCATCTACAATAGCTTTCCCAAGAAATCTTATTATGTAAATAAATAAATAAACAGAATCAGCATGACCCGTCCACTCTTTCAACACTACATAACAAGAGCAAGTCTAAGTCAGCATTCATACCTTTTTTTTTTTTTTTTTCTTTTAATTAAGGGGGAAAAAAACCTAAACCTCTCACAGTATCTATTGAAAAGATCACTCACATAGTTTGTTCCCAACACTCATCAGTAACACAGGCTAATTTCCAGCAAAGGTTCACTTTACATATCTGATATCACAGGGGACGGCTGAACCCAGGCCCACAGCTACATAATTAAATTCAGTGGTTTCATCCTACAGCAAGGGCCAGATTGATAGCACAGTGAAACAAAACCCCTTATCTACACAACTGATACAGTAAGTATGCAAAAGCTCAAGAGGTTAGGAGATAGCCCAAGATCTCTGCCTACTCAATCTCTGGCAATTTGGCATCAGTTGGACTCCTAAAAACAAGATTGATATTCTCAGCTTAATTCATATGTGCCAGGAACAGCTAAGATGTAACAGTGCCTTTAAACCAATGATATAAACTACAAAATTTTCTTGCTTATTGATTATCAAAAAAAAGCATCAAACCAATTCTTCCGACCATGTGTCTAACATTTCTCAAATAATCAGTAATGATCATTGCCTGACTGCAATATTTGTAACACACTGCTTTATCTTTTAAATAAAGATGTAGTTTGCCAGCTCCAATACTGACTTCACAATCTCAGGACTTCATACTGTTGGAGGGTTTTTAGTATTATTTCTACCAGGTCTCCAACTTTCCAGAACTTTGCTTTTACATTTAAAGCTATCAGTTTATGAAGAACAAACCTCTCGCTCAAAGGCTCTTACAGAGAAACCTTGTAAAAAGTCACGGTGCAATATATGGACAGCTGTAAAAATTAAAATATCAAGTCATTTTCCTGACAGTATATAACTGTTCCCTAGAGTGTGTATTTTGTTCATAATAAGCTCTAGATGTGTGAAGGACTGAAAAAGAAACTTCACATATTTTCTTCAGGAAGTTTTTCCCCCAAAAGATGTTTGTCAGAATGGCTCTTCTGGTCTGTGTAACATCCTCTGCTTCTCAGTCTTCCATGCCTGCTACATTATTCAGCTGGTAGACTGGTGAATTATGAAGTTACGAATAACATTATGTTCAGTATTTATGTGAAGACTACACTTTTCTTTTTTTTTTTTGGAAGAAATGTAAAAGCAGTTTGCTTCTCAACTGAAAACTAAAAGCACGTGCTGAAACAGACATGGAAGGATAAGGGATGATATCTACCAACAGTGAAGAGAACTTGGAAGTTCTGCAATGGGTGGGGAAAATCTGGGAAGGGCGGCAATTAGAAATGTTTTGGAAGAAGAAAACATTTTTTGGGGTGAAAGTTAATTTTTACTGTGCCAATCACAATTTAAGTTAAATTCAAGTTTATTTTTCCTCATTCGGTTTATGATCTCATCTAGTCATCAAGGATGATTGATGATGTTTCAGGATTTGGGCCTTTGCCAGTTGCAAGTAAAAGGGAATTATTTATTTTTCTTTAGCGCTATACTGCTGCCATTAACTGTATCCCACCCTTTTCTGTTTACAGTCTGTCATGGAAGACACAGCTTTATTTTAGTGTGGTGTAAGCTCTTGTCTGGGGTCAGTAGTGTAAGTGATCCAGCAGAAGTCTTGCACAACGAGCATCACTTTGCACAGAAAGCATACAACCTTCACTTGTGAAATGATTCCTGCCACCGCTCCAGACAGGGCTGTCTGCTCCCATTTAAATGTGGACTTGAAAGCCATACTTGAGCAATGGGCACTACCATTTTCCTTGTGGCAAAACTACATTTGTTTAATCCCTTTAAAAACAAACAAGAAAATTACTTTGACCTTTGCCTTGGTGCAAGGATTCTGATTTTAAATGTGTATTGCATTTCTAACACACTGTAACTGTGTCCAGCTGAACTGGGTCAGATTTATGTGCCATTAGGAAAAAAGGAAACCAAAGCAATTTAGTTTTCATGTTTGTTAATATCAGAACATCTTGTAGCAGCATTAAGTTTTAAACTGAAACACACAGAATGATATAAAAAGAAGATAACTGGAAAAGGAGTGGGCTGCTAAAAACTGCATTAAACAAATAATATGGACTTTCTCACTTATATTTTTTTTTCTGGTTTAAACTATTCAAAAATGTGTGTTTGAATGTCCCCACTTTGGCTGTTCATAAGCCACAGGGAGGTTTTTTTTCATGAACTCTTCAACCTGAGAGTTTTAGCAGAAAAGCTTCTTTACAAGGCTTAATTAAAAGCAGGTTTAAGTCGGGGCCCTCAGTCACTCTGCTTTTTATTTTGGCCTTCTCTCTGTGTCAGAAGTCAAGTCCCAAAAGAGAAATGAAGTTCATTATTGAGTCAGGAGAATATTTTCTCCTTCATTCTAAGACTAACTAAACATGTTTCGGGTTTGAGTTTGGCTTTAGGTACCTTCAAATAAGATTTTATATTATATGCACCTAAGGGTGAAATGTAAGAAGATGCTAATAATGATTTTTAACTTTGCTCTACATAATAAATAATGTGTGAAAAGCACACTGCAATCTCCTTTGTATGCAACTGATTTGGTACGGGGAACCGTATATTCTAAACAGATGGTGTTCAGAATGAGTATACTTCACACCATGAGAGGTTCACGATAAATGCAACATCATCGTCATGAAGCATGGTAAATAGTCATGCAGTCACACTATAAAATGCATTGAGCAATGTACCAAACCAGAACAGTACTGACAGATCTGTAGGAAAGCATCCAACTTTTTCCAAATGTTTTAAGTAGTAGTTTATTGGTGAATTTTGACATCGAATACTATGCTAGCAGTTTTTAAGGCATGCTCTCCATAAAAGCAAGATTATATTTTAGCATAAATAAATATTAAAAAAGGGTTCCTATTCATTCCTAACACTGCTATGGTTTTCTTCCTGCTGTCCCTTTTTCCCACATTGCCTAGTCTAATGAAAGTGGCCATAAAGAGATCCACATCCAGTACAGTCCACTGTGATTTCACCAGAACAAGGATGCACGGTCATTCTGGTGCAAGGAACAGGGACCAACAGCCAAGCAGTTAATTGCTTTGGTTAAAAGGAAAGGTATTACATTATCTTTGGTGGTTTTGTAACTGGACAGTAGGCATAGCCTAGTGCACCCTGTTTGCGACCAATAGCAGAAGCAGATGCAAGAGCGTGGTATTTATCATGAGTATTTCTAAGAACAGAAACGTGGTGATGTTTTTCAAAAGGCCCTTGAATGGTCACCAGATGTGAAGCACATGTGGCCCTTGAATGCAAGAGAATGCAACAATAAAGTTGAATCAATACAACATGTGCCAGTAATAATACCAAGATGACATGCAAAGGTTTTAAAAACAAAAGTATGTAAATTATTTTTAGTTTTTGAGGACAGAAAAACAGGTCACCTGGTTGTCCACGAGTTCCTGCTTCCATGGTGATTTGAGAGCCCATCTGCATGAAATATGTTGCTCCCTCTGTGAGACAGCATCCAGCTTTTGTGTTTTTACATAAGAAATTCAGTGCCCGTGTTGCTACTTACTGAAAACATTTAAGAGTTAAAAGATTTAAAGGTATCCTCTGCCTCTACATATTTTATGAAAATAAAACTCCTATGAACAGCACATGCAGGAAAAGAACAAGATAACTAAGTGCCCAGCCAGAGTGCTCTCCTGATGTCTTACAACTGCCTGTCCTCCTTTGAGTTACAGAAGAGAAGCAGGATGAGAAAGGGCACACTAGTCCATGTTATCTTTACTTCTCCAAGTTAGGAAATTTAGAGAAAACTGGAGACATTTATAAGAACTTAAATAAAACATGCCTTATTTTTATCGGGGAAGAACCCTTCTGCTCTGCCCAGGAAAGGCAGCACTACTATGTGAGGGTAAGTCATGAAACTATGCAGGAGTATGTCTGAATCCTTTGCTGCCTATGGTTTAGCAGCTACTTCACTTTCCCTGGACTCGGGGATGGGAAGGGAAGAAACACAAGAAGAGAAACTGATGGATAGAATTAAGTCATTTTTGGAGTGTTTCTCATCTCTGGTACCTTAGCTTTTCCTCTTCTCTTACTAATGCCCTTGTTAAAAAGAATTTGAAGCTTTTCCCTTCCCCGGGCAGAGACCTCAGACTATCATCTATTATTTATCCGTTACCAACATTTTACTTTCCTGAAGGATAAACCTACATGAACCTGACAGTTGTGCTGAATGGCAGTGGTTTATGGACTAAGCCATTTATTTATCTAACTACAACCATATGTTTTAACCTGTTATGAAATTATGAAATACTTCCCATCAATAGTCCAAGTTAGATTTCTATACTGAATTGCCTAATGTGAATGTACAGCATTTCTGTACTCCAAACAGAGTGTGAGGAGGTAAATAGCAGTTAACTGTATTCATGCCTTATTAGACACAGCTGCACAAATGGGCTGTCGGACTTCATTAGAAAATACTGTACAAGTTTTGCGTGTGCACCATGCCCTTCATTTCTGCAGGCAACGTGACTACTTCGAATTACAGGAACACTCACAGAACCATATGCTATTTGTTTTAAAGGCACACAAAGGCCAGCACCCTGGGATGGGGTGGTATAGAGTGGACTTCTGGAGAGAAATTTCATTTTTCCTCCTGTGCCTACTACATTTTTAATTAACAAAGCATTCTTATACAATACATGAAAGAGTAAACACAGAGAAAACAATGCTACAGAAGCCTCAGACTAGGCGGGTCATTTCCAGGTATGGAACAATTATTCCCCTTTGCTTTTTGAGGGAGGATGGGGTGCAAATGAGAAGGAAGTGGTGTTGTTACACCAGTGTGTCTTGTATCAGCCCTCACGCTGCTCCATGTCAAGCTGGGAACACCACAGCCAGCAGCAGCTTCCAGCATTAATCCACTGTTGCCAGGCCTGCAGTATGCTGACTTTAATGTTCTTGTACTCAAATATGGTGCCATGGGGTGAAACAGGCAGGCTTCCAAAGAGGTATCTTCTTAGATCAAGAAAGTCCCTTAGGAATCTTCATGGCAATGGAAGGTAACTTAACTGAAGAGATGTGAACTGGAGAAAATCTAAAGAAAGAATGCTATTATAAAAAATCTCTCTCCATTTTCCAAGAAACCTCAGGAACATGTAGGAAACACCAACTAGTATTGAGTCATTTGTCTGCTACGCATGCCTGTGGGACAGCAGAGGTGGTAGTAAACATTTTGATTAAATCCTAATATTTTACACCTCTCCAAGAGACACGAGTTACGGTTACAACTTTGTTTAGGCAGAGGCAACTGGTCATCTCTAAGAGGACACAAACCAATGAATACTACACAGGCAGACCTCTGACAAGCCAGATTTGATTTTAAAAATGATTCTTCATGATCTACTGCAGAAGTAAAATTCCACTAAGATTTTGTTGGCTGAGTCAGCATGTTGCCTTCAAACAGGACCTGCTTTTCTAACCTAGACAAGGAGACCTGAGCCTGACTTCTTCACTGGAAGCAAGCAAATGATATTTCAAGCAAGTCCATACATCTGCAAGGAATGATATAATAATTTATAACAAAAGAAAATCTACCACGGCTTCATAGCTGGACTGAGCGCCAATCAACTTGTTGTATAGCACTGTCTCTTTGAGTAGCTTCCTTTGAGGGTGGAGAAGGGGACACAACATGACTCTCCTTCATTGGAAACATGGTCAAGAATAAGTCAGAGTGTTGAGAGTTCTCTAACTCACTGCAGGTTCACATTCACCAGGTAAAAGACAAAATCTTAAGTTAGGAAATGTAGTTAAGTCCTAGACCACCTCGATATTGGCCGACCTGACAACTCGGTGAACTAACACCACCTTGTTTTCCATCAAGTAAGCAAAATCAAATTAAGAATATACTTACTTTCCTACTAAAAATAATGGTTTGGGGGAAAATATTAGCCTCAGAGTCCGAGCACAGTTGTGCCTTCTATGAGCTTCATGCGGACAAAGGCAAGAGCTGAGATTTGTAGGCAGCAGCCATAAAGACATGTTTGCACAGGCGCGACAAGGCTCACCAAAGTGGGGTTTTTTTTGGTTTTTTGGGTTTTTTTCTGAGGCAGAAATCCCTTAGAGTATTCTGTGGGACACAAGGCAAAGGGAGAGGCTAGGCTTAAAGCTAGAGACTGGTGCTGGGCCGGTGGGACTATCTGCTTTCCAGGCCAGGGCTGACTAGTGCCCAGACAAGCCAGACTGTGGGAAAAAGCAGTTCAGTGAGCACCTGTGTGTCTGTGCACGTACCCTGTGCCCAGAAACATCCGTGAGCCAGGGAAGTGCGTGGGCCCCTGGAAAGGGAAATATGCCACTCACCAAAGCGGGGAGACAGAAAGAATGCAACGTGGCAGCCTCACTCTTAATTTTGGATATCACCCACAGTAAAGTTTTCATTAATTTTCAGTTATGTTGTTCTTTCTCCTTGCCAGTCTGTAGGAAATAATCAAGTATATCCTCCAAAAAATGAGGAAAACTAGGCTGACAGACTAACATGATTACATACAGTGCTGGCACTATCAAACTGCTTTGCAGATAAGAGATTTGATAGGTGATTTACTGCATTTGAGCTAACAACCACAATGATAAGCAGTTCCTATGAGTAAAGCTCTCACAAGATGCTGTGTTCTGTGGGGTTGATTTCATCATTATTACAGCAGTGCCTGGAATCTTACCTAGGGACAACTCATTGACTGTAAAAATAAGGCAATGTTCATTTCCTTAAAGACAATAAAATTAGTGAAAGCAGACAAAACTGAAAGGTTAATGCAGTCCTGCTCAAAACCTATAGCAGGGGCAAAATCCACTTAGGTTTATGAGCTAAGAAACCCTATGTATCCTCTTAAAAAAATCCCTGCTTTTCTAACGTAGATGATGACATGCTGAATGAACCACCTTGACTAAAAGCATCCGAAAAATACACCAAACAAGGTTCTTTATCAAAAAGCATTGGTATCATAATGAACAAAATGTATAGAATATAAAATGCTAGAGCAGACAGAGCCTCCTACCTCCCCGTCTCCATTCATATACAACTTTGCCTGTCCAGTAACACACAATTAACACCAAATTAATGAGCTTATTGGCAGAGACTAAAAACCACAATAACACACTTGATTCAGTACTCATCAAAATTTTGCCAATTAACTTGTCCATCAGCAGGCTGATGAATAGGCATTGCTAATGGAATTTCTGATGCTGAGGCAAAAAGATGGAATCTGCACTCTTCTGCTGCTTACCTGTGACCACTCACGTCACATCTAAAAAGACACCACTTACAGGTCCCTGCCCCCAACATATAAGATGCTGCTACCAAGATGCTGCTACACAATCCTTCACTGTGTTAGATCTGAAATAGTGCATGCCATTTCTTTGCAGGTTAATAAGCCAAGAGATTTACCCAGTCCACTGGAGACATTTCTCATGTTTTTGGAAGAGGTTTTTTTAAGAAAACCACATTTTGCTACTCAGTCTGACCTGTCCAAGTAATAACAGAAAGAAATAAGATTTTTTTTTTTTGCCTGAGGGTGGCAACAATCTCCTTAAGAAGTTAGGGACTGGAAAGCAGACCCTGCCACTAACGTAAATCGGGTAGTACACAACTTTCTATCAGTGGAGTAGTGCAGACAGCAAAGCAAGGACTTGCTGGGAGTACACGCGACAGCAGCTTTGCCTCTTGGAGCAGAATTATCTATGTAAGAGTAAATGGTGACTTATTCAATATTGTTAATACTATGCCTCTCTGCAACTCCTCCACATATACTGGTAGGGAGTGAGGGCATCTGCTTTTCAGCCCAGTTAATGTAAACTTTTACAGCAAGTAAGCAGTTAATATTACATTTTAAGGAGAAGAGTCACAGAGGAGACAGGATGGTAAGTGCCAGGCAGAGCCACAGCTCCTCACAGGGATTCCCTGGGGCTGGTGAAGGGCTCTGACTATCACAGGCAACAAGTGTTCATACGAAACTGACAACCATGCTGCCCATCTGCAACATGGGCCAACCACACACCAACTGCCGTGTAATTTCAACATGCACCTCAAAAAAAAACGGGCAAGAAAAAGAGTATTAATTGTTTAAACTTCTAATAAAATAATATGTGCATGTAGGGGTGGTGGTAGTAGTTTTTATACTTTCTCCCTCCCAAGAGCTGGCTCCCATTACCATAATTTATGCATCAGGATTCTTTTATTTTACATCAAGTATTCTGGTTTTGTACACCGAACATTAATGTAACAGTTCCCATTGACTTAATATGTTTAGCCTCTTCTTCCTACAAGGCTTTTTAAGTTTTATTGCTGTGGACATTTGTTCACTTAAGAAAGCCATTTCTTTATTAAGTGCTCATTTTAGAGGCTCTACAGGACTCTTATCTGGACACAAAATATTAGCTCCTACAGAAAATGAGGAAAGGAGGTCTTTACTTTCTAAATGAGAGCAACAACGGCAATACTTTGCAGTTTTTCAGACCAAAGGAAAACACATTTCTCTGACAAGAATACAAAAAGATATGCTTAACTCCCATATGGTATGGTAACGCCACTTAAGATGTTTTAACCCCTTGTCAGCCAGAGTTAGAAAAACTTAGTTTCTAAGTTTTCTTTCAACCAATTAATAAATTGTCGGTAGAAACAGCTTCTGTTCACTCTCAAAGGATTTATTTAATGTTAAAACCTGTATGTTATTTTGCTTTCAAAGTAGTCTGACAAAAGCATTCTACTCACAGAAATTTAGTTCAAATAGAAGAATTATATATATACATATACAGACTAGAGGAATTATATACACATATAATGGGTGATGCATAAAACCAAACACACCCAAAACAGCTTATCACTTCCACAAACTTAGGCCACTGTTTTACCGGTACTGCTGCAGCACTGAGGTGCCCCAGCAGTTAGGGCTCTGTTTTATAGATATGTATAGAAAACACATAAACACAACTGGATTATTGTTAAAAACAAGGTATCATAAACATGAAAGGCATTGAATAAGCAGAAGAAATTAACTGAGACCATGCAAGGCGTGTGACAAGAAGCAACACTATTTCAGGGCTGGTACACACCAGTTTTTAAGCAAGGCCACGAAATTTAACAAAAAAATTATGAAGAATAAATACTTCCAAAGTTAAAAATATCATGTGTATAAAGGCAGAATCCAAATGGGTTTACATGTTCTGGAAATGACTTCCAGTTTAAATGGAGCAAGCCTAACAAATGGGTAAATAAGAACTTGCTGTAAATAACTCGGAAGCTTAAGCAAGTGATTGCTGCAGGACTATTTTCTCTTCAGAAGTCATCAACAAATTACATTTGATTCTCTAGCTGTGCAAGGCAGAATACATATCAGTGTCCCAACTGCAATCTGATCCAAAAGGTACCAAATTCCAGAGGACGACCTTTGCAATCAACATTGTATCATGCAAGACTCCCACCAAGACAATTCATGCCATATGTAACTTTATGTTGAAAAGTGACTGATCTCTTTTTTTTTTTTTTTATAATATAGCATCCCTTATTACAGGCAGCTAACATCATGACTCTTCTTTCCAAATACTGTTGGAATATCTCTTCTAAAAAGATTTACTGAGCAACATCGTAGGCCACCAAAAAGACAATTTATTGCACTGAGCTGAGCTACATAAGTATAAATTCCATGCAGATGAAAGCAATATAAATAATAATAAGGAATGCCACTGATCTTAGTCTATTCTATGTAGAAATAAAGGTCTCACTACAGCTGAATTATGAATCATTATTGCAAAGCAAGAGGAATTACTCCAAAAGCTTTGCTATTTCCTCACTGTTTTCTATCAAACTGCTTGCTTCAGCAGCCCTGAAGCCCATGCTTAAGCTTTTGGTCTATACCAGTTTAGAGTCAATAAATGTCACCTAGTAACTACTGTACCTTGTAGAAAAGTCAAGAACTCTGAAAAGTGAATTCTAGGCTGGGAAAGTCTGCAAGCTGGCGGCTTACAGTTTCCAAATTTATTGGCATGGGGTCCTGTGCAGGGACACATAAATGAACAACGCCTACCATATTCTCCAATGGCCAAAAGGGCAAATAAATAATAATGTCATCCTTGATTAAGTAATGAGTCATGCATACCCTGCATTTGTAAAAGATGGTAAAGAATCACGG
This sequence comes from Caloenas nicobarica, assembly GCF_036013445.1. NCBI lineage: Eukaryota > Metazoa > Chordata > Aves > Columbiformes > Columbidae > Caloenas > Caloenas nicobarica. Next base: position 51,013,332 of record NC_088248.1, on the reverse strand, counting down.
CACAGAACAGAATGGTTATCAGTACTCAAGCTATTAGATCTTGCTACTGGAACATTAACTACAATGTAAAATATTCAGCTGAATTGCAGTTTTTTCCACTTCTCTTCTGAGTTTGCACTCTAATATTCATATGAGAAAGAATGATGTAATTTTATTAACCTCATAACCACTTTCTGCCAACAGAAAAATAAAAACATTGGAATGGCCATCTGGCATTAAGTTTCTGTTTCTCTTAAAAACATGTCTATATTTTCTGTTTCTCAAGACACTAAGGACCAAAAAAATAATCTGTCTTCTGACAAATTTTAGGGCACAAAAATAGAAAATAGAACCAAAATAAAACACAATTAGTTAGTATTTGAAAATTTAAATGTGAAGATACTATACTGTCAGGAACTCTCCATGTAAACATGTGTGCATAGCTTCTACCATTAGTGTGTTTGATGTACTTATAGGATTACCAGGAGCCACTAAAAACTCCAGATACTTGTGCTAAAATATTACAGTGCTCTGTTTCCTATGATAGCACAGTTTTGAAAGAAGAATGGAAAAGAACCTGTAAGATTTAAAAAAATGACCAAGTCAGCCTTTGAAAACAAATAAGTTAACTTTAGACAGTTATGATTGATAAATATATCACATATTCTATATTGAATTCAGCCATAATGACGACTTCGATATACAGATACATGGCAGCCCATTTTGTAAGATCTGTCTTTACTGGCTAATCAACATTACAGCACCGTATTTGTTTTTCTAAGCAGCCAAGGTGATGCGCAGTACCCACCTGTATGCTCTTGACAGAGACTAGAAGTCTAGAAGTAACACCCTTGAGCTGGGTACGCTGGTACATGAGCTCAAATCCAAGAGCAACAGGACAATGTGCGTGAGGTGGCGGCACACACCATCATGTCAATTGAGTAGCTGTCCTCAATATCTGCTAGAATTTCCAAACCCACTGATGACATTTCTGATGCCATAGCTGGGAGATGCTAAGTGTGGAAGCACTGGCCCAGTCAACAAGGTACTTGCCTTACAGACAAGTACAGGACATGAAGGTAGTCAAATCCCAGAGAGGACTTGGTCCCAATTCAAGGAGCTAAGTCTGAGAAGCCAGACAATTCAAATAGGTGAAAGCTGAAAGGATTTTTAGCTGGATATGAATCATAAAGCTAATTATAGCTGACCAGAACAATATAGCCCCAGGTTCACACTCTTTTCCATCTATACAATGAAACTGTGAATATGTTGGGGATTTGGGGATTTTATTTGCTTGTTTGTTTTTAAAGTATGACCCTTAATTCCACTTACCCTTGAGATTACATGACATTATTGAGCACTGCAAACCAAAACTTTGACAGTATTGAGATCCAATGGTAGCATCTTGGCTTCTCGGTCAATACTAAAGCTGCCTAATTTCCCAGTAAACTGTGAAATGTTGGTCAGCAGGTGCAAGATATTTGTGCCACTGCAAAGTCTCAAGAAGCAATAATCTCTTCCCCAACACTATGATAACAAATAACAATGAATTTAGTAATACTTAAGATTTCCTTACTTTGGGCAATGCAGTTATTTTAAGATAACAGTCCTTGTACATTTGCAGTTTTACAATGAAGTTTATCCCAGACATCCCCAAAAAAAGAAGAGAATATCCTCATCCTAAAGCAGAAACACACTCCTCACCTTTTTTTATTGGGGGGGATGTGGGGTGGTCTGTCAAAACAGCTGTTTGCTTTTAACAGTTCTGGTGCAAAAAAACCCTTCCTGATAAAGTAGGTGTTGTTTGTAAAGAATAAAGCAAGAAATACCAATAAGATTGTGAAAGAGATGCTTGTTTTAGTTTGAGTTATTACTAGTCATTGTGTGTGATGCAAAGAAAACATTATATAGGCATTTACACCGGGAACTTTCTACTGTGGGATCCAAACACAGTAGAACACAGAACCTGGCATTTTAAATCCACTCCGTTTAGTGGAAAGGTTTGCATTTAAAAATGTGCAGTAGACAGCTAGCTGAGGACAAGGTGTAACAAACCTTTATCTGCTATTGCAGTGCAACTGGTACAACCATTGCCGGAATTTGCTGCTGCACAGAAATGGCAGTAGTATGAGTAAACTTTTTTTCTCACAGCAACCTATAGAAGCTTGGAATCAATTTAAATCCTCCCTCTTCTGTCTTACTCCAAAGTACAGTGGCAGAATTTCATACTGCTTGGAGATGTCTGTTTTATTTGCGGGTAAAAGCATTTCAAGTACTCCATATGCTGTTTTAGAAACACAGTCCAATAAACTTCCTTGCACTGAATAAACCCCAACCTTGGTACTTAAATGGATGGGGCTATAAATAAGATAGACTACTCTTAAATCTCGAGAGCAATATTATGCCAGAAGGATGCAGCCAATTCCAAAAGGCAGCACCCAGCCTGGGGTGTTTCAGAGCAATACCCTTCCCAGAGCAACTGCACATTCTCTCGGGGCACATTATGCCTCCATTCACACTGTCTACTGCTGCTGAGTACTTTTAAACTGAATTTGGAAGCAGAAACCCCTGCTCAGTGAATATATGAGTAGTATTTGTTAGAAACAACAAAAATATTCTTTTTTCTCTCAGTGTCACATTTTGTTTAAACTCTGGAAAGAGCTCCTCTTCCTTATGCTTTTGCATTTCATGGGCCTCTGCTGCTTAATAAACCTCCATGAATGTCACAATTTTGAGGCGAACACAGGATATCGCTAAACAGAGCTGAAATGTGTGGAGTGACAACATTCTTTCTTTCTGTTACCTCCCTAAATTTTAAATTCTCACTTGAAGGAAAGCAAGGCAGTTACATTTACATGAGAAGTACTGGGAAGTTGCAGGCAGGGACATTTATGGATGGTCAGAATTAGAAAAATGGGAAGAGGACCTCAAGAGAAGGAAAATACAATAGGGTGGGATATCTCCTTGGTAAGCAGGATATACTGTTTCAATCCACAAAGCATTTAAAACTTCTGGGTAGTAAAAGCTCCATCACGTGCAGAGGTGGAGCAGCAAACACAAAGAGAACTTGTTATTGAGCAGATGAATCATCCTGATGCATTACTTGTAATCCAGCACACCATCCTCTTTCCTTTGAGGTCAAGACCATGATTCCATCAAAATCCAGTTTCAATCTCAGACCATTTATCCATCCCAGTTAAAGAGAGGATAACTCTGTAGTTAAGTGTGCAGCTGCACTGACTGTCAGCAAACTTCTAGTCAAAACCCAGTTTCCTTGCTGGAGTTGTAAGAAACTTCTTGAGACAATACAGGCCTGAAAACTGTATAGTTACATATCTAATGATGATAAAATACTGGAATTGGGTTGTTTTGTTCCTCTACCAGGTTATTATTAGAACTGAGTAGCTGCAACATCAACTAAAAGTAGTGAAGAATCAAGGAATAAAGAGAAGGAAAACGGAAGACATTTATCAACATAAGAGTTAGATTAAAGGTTTGATGTCAGCAATGTGGTTGTTCTGAAAAGCACAAAGTTGACTAAGCAGACAATCATAAGACCCATCAGAGAAATCTGGTAATGAGAGAAATTCCAAAACTGTGCAGATTTATTTTTTTGGGAAACTTGAGAATTCTAACACCAGCTGTTTATATTGGGTTATCTCCTTTGGCATCAGCTGAAGTCTGACATGCATCCATCAGTGAAAACTCTAGAATTCCTACACTGTCCAAGTCTAATAATATTACTCCCAGTAGGTCTTTTGCAAACAGTTGTCATCTTCTACATGGTTCCAATATAGGATAGTAAGAATTCTACTTTCATGTTGAAACAATTACTTTATATTGAGTATTTTTAAAGATTTATTATTTTAAAATATCTGAAACATAACGATTATGCTAAGGAATTTCTCAGTAGTTTTGCCGAAATAAACTACCATGGCATCAAATTTAGTGCAGAGTGTTATGTACCAGCCATCCACAATGTAATGCCCTAGCTGATTTTTTTAAAATAAAAATATCTCTGTTGTCTTCTGGATCTCTTACTATTTTGCTCTTCCTACAAGCCCCTGTCAAGAGACCAGTGACAGGCCATGTGCTCAGAAGTGGACAAGGCATCTCAGACTCTATCTTCAAAATAGAGTCAGTAAAAGGTTACATGCTGTACACATTGTGTAATTCAAAGTAATTGTTGTTTGAACTACTGAAAATGAGTATGTGCTTAAGAAACAGCTACAAATGTTAGCCTAGAAAGTTTGCTTTGGCTGACATATTTTACCCTAATATGATGGGTGGAAGGCAGTGGGTATAATCCAAAGCCACCTACGATTATGAGAGTGCTTCTTATACATTTCTGTTTTATGGAATATATAGTTTGGTTGTTTTTTACCTCTGTTTTTCCACTCCCTGATGATTTACAGCATGGCTTTTAAGCTGTCTGTTGTTGTGAAAACACTGCTGAGCTTGCAGCTTTATTTTTATTCTAAAGCTGAACTGGTTTTAAGATGGAACTTAACCAGTTTCTGAGAAGAGCTATGTGACGTGAGTCACTGAAGGAGAGAGAAGGGAACTACAGGTTGTCAGTCCCACACTGCAGTCCAGACAAACCAAAGAATGGCTGCAACAAGTTCTTTTACCCGAGATGCGTTTATTAACTAGACAGAAGGCTATATATGTTATTCAAAAATATTTCCGTCTTACCAAAAGAAAATAGTTTTTTAAAATTAATGTAGACAAGAGCTTGGTAGTATTTAAGTTTTGCATATCTTGCACCTCGAATGTCACAGACATTCATTGACTACAAAGCAATGAAGTATGGGCTGAGTCTTCTCAAAGGACCAGGAATTATATCCACCTGATCATGGGGAGAGTCAGTTTGTTGGTTTGTTTTCAACATCTAAACAAAGACGGCTAATTTTTACAAAAGAAGTAAGGACCACACTATGCACTTCACTCATTTAAGGCTGACTCTAACTTCGTTAGAAGTTAGCTCATGAAGATTTGTCTCTTGCTAGGATTTCAGAAGATGGTTCCTATAAAAACAACACAATGACAGAAAAAACAGCACAGGAAGGAAAGTGTTGAGCTTTCCATGAATTTCAACAGAAATTAACTCTATTAGGTTCTTAGAAAAACTCCTCCTTTGTTTGGTACATCTCCAAAGGCTAGTAGGATAGAGTTCAATGCACCACTAACTCTTAATTTCCTGAGAGAAATCCAAGTGATACAAAATGCTATGTAAATAATACTGTGGTCACCAACAGGATGCTGTAAAAAAGTGGTGGTGGGAAAAGCTAAGGGAAGATGACAGCTGTGAGCAAGAGAAATCTCTCTCAGTGCGTGGAATTTCCTACTATGCTTTCATCTGCTCAGTAAATTACACAAGTTTTACACTCACATAATAACATAGTCCTCTCTACATTTGATTCAGCACATTACCTGAAGAAGTGTCTTCGGAGTGGTAGCAATAATAATAATTCTAATAGTTATAATCTTATCCAATGCTAAAAGTGATATCACCTTGAAATTTCATACAGATATAAAACTGCCACCCAATTCAGATTATTTATGTACTTCACCTTTAATGTCTACCGTTTTATTTCTAAAATTATTCTTAGAGAAAGCTATAAAAGATTAACTATGTAGGTTCCCATTCCTTTTATCAGATCAGCAATAAAGAAGAGCTTTTTAGCATAACATCCAACGCACTTCTTTGGAAAACATAAAAGCTACAGAATTCAATGGGAATTTAAAAATTAAATAAAACGTTTCTACTTATGTAAAATAAATTCAAATAATATGTACCTGCAGAAGTAATCTCTCAAAGGCAAGGAAGTTGTCCCATTTGGAAGTCTGGGGGTGTTTCAAAGTCTGGACCGTGGCCAGCACAAGCTGCAGAAGACCACAGTGGTTTTCCAAAGCTTTGAGGTTATTTCTGAAAAGCTGAATGTATGAGCTGAGCTGTTCTGGGGTGACTCTGCCTGTGGAAAGGAAAACAGGACATAGCGTTCAGTGGTGACAAATACAAATCCAGATTTTTTTAATTATAGCGAATGGGTTATAGAAAACTTTAGAGGCTCGCTCCACCGTGGGCCTGATCCTACCTTCAGTGCAACCACTGGGAGCTTCAAGCTCCAGCAACAGGCCAGGACAAAGCCTCACTTCATCTATGAACTGTGGCTGAAGGTATGCGGTATGGCAGGTATTTAACAATACCCAACAGATGCTGACATAAAGGGTAATGCCATTTTTTGTTTTCAGACATAGAGGGACATTAATTTAAGCTAGGGGAATAATACTTGGTGACTACTTCTAAACAAAGGTCGATCTTTCTATTTTTATCAATAGTCCAATGGGAATTCATGAGCCTTCTACCTTACACCAAACCCACACCCTCCAGCTGCTTCCTGAGGGTAAGTTTTTGATCAGTGTTAACTCAAAAAAATAGAGATAATGTTAGTGATTCAAGGAACTGTTTTCTGGAGCTGTTCCTGGAAGGGACACTTCCAAGGCGTGACTCTTCAGTTTCTGAGATGCAGTCAGCGTAGCATGATTTCACTCATTACTTGAAAATAAACATCCCGGCGCCCATACATTGGCCTGTAGATCTTGCCTTAATAGAAGAGCATGAGGGGAGTCATTCAGGTCACACAAACACTACAGAATTAGCAGTTATTCCATCCAGCACTAAAGTGCCAGCTAAAATGTACAATCGCTTTACATTTTAGTAATCATCTGTTCCAGAGAGGAAGGTCCTTAGTACCTCATCTGCCCCAAGAAAATGATCACAGGCCACCACACATGCCATTAACACACAAGGAAAAATGGTGTCAAAACATCACCCTAATTGCAAGTCTGGATGGACAACCAGTCCAGGGCTGTGTCCTGGTTTCTGGCAGCGTCTGCCAGTAACGAGTCATCTTCCTCAAGCAAACCAGACCTAAAGAGCAGCAACATGTGAGATGGAGTGAGGAAGATCCTTTAATTTAAACGGGACGAGCTTTGGTGCCAGGAAGGCAGTAGGCTGAGCTGATCCTAGGCGGTTCATGGCTTATACCACTGATCATTTTATTCAGTACTTTTCCATAAGGGAGAGATCTTGTAAGACTGCCACTGTGTTTCTTCTCTGCGTTTGGTTATATCATCACTTCACAAGGCGCTTCACCTGCCTCTATCCTTTCACTATCATATAAATAGTGACTAAATGATTCCAACAGTGAATAAATGTTGAAAGCACTTTCTCTTAGTTTCAGTGATACCAAGGGTGTTCTTTGGAAGAGCATTTAGATTAGGGAAAGCTGCTAAATAAAGCAAAACCACACAGGCTCTTTATGTGAATTTTAATGGAAAGCATCAAAATAAAAAGTCAGCACATTAACACACAAATCAAGCTGACACCACTCAGTAGGCCGGAGAGCTGACAAAAGGCTTCCACGGTTAACCCACATAGGCTAAAACAGCAACCACAGCCATGTGTGTTTTTAGACTAAACACTGGAGCTTTCAGCCTTGTTTTATTTCTTTTAAAGCTGTGTCAGGCAGATTTACATGGTGATTTGAAAGTGTCAGCCCATGATGCCTTGCAGCATACCTTGGATAATGTCTGCATTATTACCTAGAGCAGTCCTGATATATAGTAGCATATTCAAAATCTGATAACTTGCTTCAACTGAGAAAACATGGAGTTGCCAGCCCTTCCCTCATATGAAACAGTAAAATGGGAGGGCTTTCAAGACTTCTGATCTTAATTAAAAAAAAAAATAATTTTTCAACAGTTTTGTTCCATATTGTCCCTTGTCAAATTGAATCCAGATGCAGCACTGGATCAGTCTGAGATCCATTCAGCACCATTTCAGATAAACAATCAAATTCTTTCCCACCCTCAGAGTACCACCAAAAGAAAGTCCAACACATATGTAAACATCAGTGAAATCCTGACCTTAGTAAGTCATTAACAAAACTTACATTGGCATTACAGAGTCCAGCATCTCATCTGTGATATTTACAATATCCATGGAACCACTCAGATCCCGGGTTCAAGAGTTCCAGCCAATTTCTACACAGAAATCTCCCTGGACAGCTGGCTGATGCACACAACTGTTCCAGTAGATGAGGAAAAGAATTTGGGAAAGTGATTGGTGGTAATCAGCAATTAAATGACTTTTCCTCAGGCCTAAATCCTCACCACCTTTCCTGCTGCTTGCTCACAGTGGGAGATTTCAGCACAACAGACTGAATTTAATCTAATCCCATCCCCACCAGCCTTCTACTTTTTTTTAAAGCCCCTCTGCTGTTCCAAGTCCTTTTGTGTTGCAATGTGGCAGACAGGTCCTATGAAATCAAAATGAGATGGATGCCAACCACATCATCGTATTTCAACTGTGATTTTGTTCTTCTGAAGCAAATCCAGAGATTCACAGGCAGAAGCAACTACAGGCAGAAAGGACTGCAGTCTAAGTGTCTTGCCCTGCTCTCTTCTCTTCCTGCTCCATCATGGTCATGCTCTGCTCCAAAACCTGACACTTGCCCATAGCCAGACATCTGTGGGAGCATCGAGGTCTGACTCGTGAGGGCTACATTGTGCTGACAAAGCACTTGGTTTTCAATTCCTGGTTATCAGAAAAAAGAGAAGCATGACCTCAACCTCCCTTAAAAAGTACCAAAAACCTTTCTTGCACAAACACTCAAAATTCTAGATTGTTTGAGAAGTAACCTTTGCCATTAATAGTTACCAAGTGTAGCATGTGTGAAACAGGTACATTTATTCCAAAATCTGTCCACTACATTAAATCACGATACAGTACTTGATAAAAACATCTACTGCAAGCAACATTAGAAAATAAAAAAATGTTTCAAAGCGTCATGCCTCTTCCCAGGTACAGTAGAAAGGATAAAACAAGTAGGTGGCAACTGGGAAGTCTCACACTGAAACTCAAATATTAATAGAACACACGAGGATGGGGAGCAGGGAAGAAAAACAGTAATGCTGATAGACTGATTATGTGTATAGTGCAGGAATTAATTCAGCTAAGAAACTGTGAATGGTTACTTAGGAACAAAGTATTTGTGCACTAATGGAAGAAAAAAAAATAGTGTAGGGGATGAAACTGGACATTACAGAAGTAACAGAAACATGATGGACCAGGTACCAGTCTCACTACTGAAGAGCCAGTTCCATCCAGGAACACTGAAAGTCAGTGTGATGAACAGCTCTATATTTTAGCAATCTGATAAACTAAGGATAAAAAGGAAGAGATAACAGGGACTAGGCTAGAGTAGGAAATGTCCAAGAAATGGTGAAAATTAACTACCTTATTAGTCTGATATCAGAAAAGCTTCAGGACAAATGTCCAAGGAAAAAATACCTTGCATCACACAGGCAAGTGGGATAAATTGCAAAGTATATTTATCAAAGAATATAACGTCAAATTGATATATAAACAATTAATTAATTAATTATAATGCAAATGTATTTAGCATAGCATTAACCATGCTATAACCATATCCAAGGGAGAAAAGACAAGGCTTAGAAGAATTGTAAGAAACTTCCAAAAGTAGATGGCAGGTAAAATGCAGTAGAGAAGTACTAGCATATGAAAAGAAAAGGTAAAATAAGAGTTTGCTTGTGTGCACATGTACATATTTTTAGCAAAAATTTTGGTACTAAACAGTGCCAAAACGGGTGCTGTCACAAGGCTGTGAAATATCATTAATATGGAAAAAGAGCAGAAGGCACAGCTGGATTGCTTTGAGCATTCTTTTAATCTAAGTGGGACGAAATTTAACAGTATAAGGTGCAAAATTATGCATTTTGAGGCTAGGATAAAAGCATCTGCTTTAAATTGGGAGTTAAAACCTGGAAATGAGAGAAGAAGGAAATAACGTGTAGGTCTCCTCATTGTAAAAAAGCAGGTAAAATCCGTACTGGGTGATATAGTTACAGTAAAAACAGGGCCATAGAAATGCCTCAGTACAAAGCTGCTCCCCCTGGAGCACTCCGTGCAGCTACAACCATCCCCATCCCTGGAGGTTTAACTCACAATTGTGCTGCATGCACAGAGAGGCTCCTATAATGATTAGATGGACAGAGAAAAGTTAGGAAAGCAAACCAGAAATTCCTGGCTTATGTGGGCTCCCTGCCCCACCTGGAAAAAAATAAAGATCTCTAGAAATGCACAAAAAACGTTTACATTAAGGGTCAATATTGGTACTAAATCAATGGGCATAAATAAAGCATGAATATATTTACACAAGATACTAAGAAACATGTCCCTGTATCGATCAATATTCCAATAGTGGAGATGAGTAGAGGCAAACTAATTTAACTTGTTCGAAGGTGAGGTTTGATGAGTGTCTAATGAGCAGTTGCATAGATGCTCACAAGACTTAATTCAATACAAATGGCCCCCATCGATCCTTTACTCCTACAACAATTAATTGGCAAACATATTGGGACATACGGATGTTGAATTCCACCTCCAACTTTCAAGAATTCAGGGCAGATCCCCAAAGACCAACAGATCACTTTTACCAACTTCTAAATTACAGAAGCCGTACCTTGTATGTAAAAAAAATAATAATTGAAATAAATGATTTTTTGTTAAATATGAAAATAGCAGCACTCAATACCAACATCTGCAACACTATATCATATATAAAATGCAGCTAATACTACGTACACAAATGGTGATGTGTACAGTAAGACTGAAGGGAAGAAATAATTCTACTACTAGTGAGGCAGATCACTCAAGTTAGACATATTGAGGTAGAAATTACCAGCAACTGATATTAAAGGTCTGTCAAAAATCTGTTTTTGAGTAGTGAGAGTAGCCTGAGTAGAACAGAAAGACTTTCACCTCAACAGTTAAACAAAAAGTTAACTAGACAAACCACATTCATAGACATGAAGACGCGATTCCACAACATGACAATTTTCCATTTTAAATTAATGCTGCAGTCTACATAGTGCAATGCAGGCATCGCTTCAAGAAAATAATTATTTTTCAAGATACCTTTACTGGTAGAAGTAAATTTTTAAAATACAGAATCCCAAAGCGCATTTTTTTTAATGTAAAGATTTATGGATGAGCGAGGTGTCTAAAGAGCAAAGGTCAGATTTATCAATGTGCTGTCGCAAACATACAGTCCTTACTTTTTCATGTAACACTTAGTTAATTATCTCCATAGGGACAAGAAAACAAGTAAAGAGGAAAGTACATTTTGTGACTGATTGAATAAATAAGTGGATGCTTTTCCAAGACTACAGGAATCGCCAAATACACATAGCTTTAAACTTAGTTCAGTTTCATGCAAGAGCATTCTGAGCTTCAGTGGCCAGAGCGCTTTTGCTGAGGTCCATTTTTCACTTGGCAGAACCACGAATCAGAAATGACCTTGGCACGCTTATGTTCACAGGCGAGATTTTTCAAGGCAGTAGAGGGCTGAAAAATTCCAAATAAATTGTTTTCCTCATCCACAGTCTTAGGAATAGAGACCCAACTCTCCCAGCAGCTTGCCTCTGACCATGTCCAATGCTGGATACTTGTGAGGAATGTAGAAAACCTTCATAGTGCATGAAGCCAATTGGACAATGGTGCTGCTAAGGGAGTCGGATATTTTGCAAACTAAGTGAGAACAATTTAGTAGGACGGATGACGCCCTTTGTGTCTCCTTGTTAGTGTAATTTCCAGATGTTATTCTTATTAACTCTAAATGCTTTTGTATTTCTTAGGAAGTTTCAGTAACAGTCTTCAACAGCAAGTGCCACAAAAATAATTTTGTCTCAACTTTTGTTTAGTTACCTTAAAAAGTCATCCAGTCCTTAAATTGTTAATAAAGACGAGAAGAACGTGAACTACTCTCTAGTTCTTTGGAGAGATGAAAAGTAGGCCAGTATTAGATGCTGCTTGGCTGGCTTCTCCAGAATCAGGCTCTGGGCCTGAAGAACACTAAACCTCACAGCAGACTGAAAGCAGATGTCACAGGCTTATTTCTAAGAGCACATGCTCATCTCCCACAAGCACAAACCCATCTGCTCTGGGACTGATGGTCACTTGTACGCCTGCCTCCCTTTTCTGTTGCTGGAGCACTAGTATGCAGACAACCCCGTGGTCACAGGTATGACAACAAACAGCAAGTCCCCACTGCAGCAGCCCCACGGTAAGGCCACCTTGGGGGCTGAGCACTCCCTGAAGTACAACCAAAACTGCATGGCAGCAGCAGCCTCCAGCAGGACCGTGCCACTGAGGAAGAGCCGTGACCAAGCCTTCCTCCCTCGCTGGCCCTGACTGACCCCCATCCTTCCTGCCACCTTGGCAACAGCTGCAGGACACGGGCACGGGAGCTCGGCCACTCTGCCCTGCCTGGCACGGGCTTTCCAGTGCAGCTCAAGTCACTCCAGACTGATGGACCTTCAGGGAGGCAGTCTCTCACCTGCCACACATCTGAAGGTGTGTACTCCAGTGGCTTTCAAGGACATAGAAGTCATTGACAATGGTGACAACTATGCGGAGGTTTAGCAAATCCTGGAATAGAGAACAAACAAAGCTGGACTCTATTTACCACTCAACTAACACTTGCCATATGAGCCTGAACATCTAACCCAACTTGGCTTCAGTCTCATCAGCTGTAACATTGAGTTAGTTTTCTCAAAAGCAGTTTATTGTTCATCACTAGACGTGTATGGTATCATCAAATCCTTGTTTTAACAGTGTTCCTATATAGATAATTTATATTCACACAAGTGCCACATGCTATTTTAGCCTTCTCTGCTAATTAGCCTGAGTATTTTATTACAAAGCCAAAACCATGCTTAAATATCAGTTGTTACTATTCTTTCAAAATTCTTTTATGTGCCTTAAAACAAAGAATACTCAATCAATTAGGTGGGACAAATGTAACTAAAGCACTCTAATATAATCTTCAAGATTTTCAGTTCTAAGCACCTAAATGCCTAAATATGATGCCAGTTATGATTTACAGTTCCTACATTATCTACATTTTCAAGTTTCCCAGTGCATTCAGAAGGCTTTGACAAACATAACTGGTAGCCTGCATGACGCAATACGCATTGATAATCTTTTCTTTTTAGCTCTTCAGAGCTTTTTTTTTTAAAATGCGTGGACGCTTCGACCCATTATTTCCTTCTCTGTGTACTCTACCATTCGGTTTCTCCTTTTCGTTGTTAAATCAGTATGAACAAAAAAGTAACAACCAACAGTAGCCAGCATCTATGATATTCTCTGGTTGCCCTCACAAATATCAAAGCAAATTTCAGAACTGTTTGAATAAATACGTGAAATCTTATCTTCCAGAATGAAGCTTCCTATGAGTCACTATCTATATTAAACTTCCAGTTAAATACTGGAATACCAGAGTTTCTCAAATCCCCTTCTTAATCTTGACTAAATATGTATCATGGTTGTATTTTGTTACCTTATTTTTCACCTATTCAACCAGGTTAAAAACACTGAGCACTAGGCCAAGTCGCAACCATAGGGTCTCCAGCGCTAAAAAACCAGTAATCCTTGAAAATAGTAATTCACTGTGACTGTAAAGCAACTTGAAATCTGCGAATTTGGGTGAATCATCTCCTGGATGCTTTAAAGTTCTCTCAGAAATGAATCAACTTGTTTGTCTTAATATAACATGCCCAAAGGATTTCAGGTGGCTCGCGCATGTCCTCATTTAACACTAAGACATATGGTTTCAGACACTGAGCGCTTCAGAGTGTTCTTGGCACGCTGTCCTAGAGAAAGAGAGGTCGTTGTTCTTCTTTGGTACATTATTCACAGGACTGATTATTTCTTTGACGATTTCTGGAAGACTTCTGCAGCTGAGAATACCCTAACAATCATTTTGGGTGGTAAGCAAATAATAGGGATGGAAAACATGATGATGTATGAGTATGTACATAAGTAATTCACCATGTCTCTTGTGTAACGAGTCATCTTTTGTGAGACTGAATGATGAGACTTATACTATTATGCTAGGAAAAAAAAAAGCGCACTGGGCAAGCCACCCAGTTTTACTATACTGCCACGTTCCACCTCAAATCTTACTTCAGAGAATTCACAAGCGCACCAGCACGTACTCTGTCTTTGGTTTAAACCCTTCGGCACGGGCCCTTCTCAGTGATGCTTTGGTCCCTTAACTTCAACAATACATCACTTTCAGCTGCTTTCTTCAAATGTGCTCCCCCCTTTTTTAACTAGATGGCTCTTTTCTTAAGAGATTCTTAAGCCCTTTCTGTCATCTGGTGAAACACACAAAGCAGGGTACGTAGTGCTGACGCCCAGAGTTGCCCCAGTGTCCCAGCAAAGCGCAGGTGCCACGCGTCTCCCCCGCGTGCCAAGCAGACACCAGAATCAGCATCTCCCAACCCCTATCCATGAACTCTCCTTCTGATATCAAACACAGTCATTACGGGTAGCACACCCTATTAAATGAAGATATCACAGAGCATGTGTACAGCAAGCTGTATCTTATTTCCAACCATGCTGCTTCCCTATGGACATAAAAAACAGCAACTGCAGTAAATTTCCTTTTCTTGGACTTAATGAATACATGCTTTATTTTTCACCCAGGTTCACAGAGTCTTAAGGGACCTGCTCCTGTGTTTTTAGCCCTGTCTTGATCATCACAAATGGACAGTCTACAAGTACAGGGTTGTTTGGTTGGTTGGTTTGGTTGGTTTTGTTGTTTGTTTTGGGTTTTTTTTTAAAATCAAATTCGAAACTTCAACATTTTTATTTTTAAGACTGAAAAGATATAACAGAAGACATCATCAGCAAAAAATAAACTTAGTGAATAAAAGAAATCTCTGGTATGCACCTGAAAAAAAAACCAAATAAATTTTAGCAGAGAACAGAAGATGGCAATACAATTACTTTGTTTCAGGAAACGGCATCACTATTCAGTAACTAACTAATAGTATTTTTCATGCTTTGCTTTTATATATTTGATTATTTATATTTTTGTATATACATAAAATCAGCTTATTTCTATAGATTACTGATCTAGCTTTACAGCTACTATTGACTAATGGGTAATCAAAAACTGGAAGAAGCATTTTAACCTTTCCTGGGCAATTTGTTTTGTTTATTTAGACATGTTAGAAACGCTGTGACCCACTACAGATTCCAGCCAATCAAGAAGTCCTGTTACTTATGACATCTCTCAAAACAACATGAGCTAGTAGTTTCTGAAAAAAAATCAGATAGTAGTTCTATCTATTCAAAAGCTGATTAATCCTTTTAAGTGAATTAACAATACCTTAACACTTGTTTGCAATTCAGAGATGCATGATTCACAGTTTATGCAAATAAAATTTTTATTTCCACAACATATTCTATTTCTATGATGCTATATTTTAAAACTCTAAATATTAATGAGATCTACTGACAATCTGCTTTGTTCTCAAAGGGGACTATTTGGTCTGACTCTAATATCTCAAAATGAGTTTAAAAATGATCTTAAGAGATTGTGTGATGAACCACGGTCAGAATACTCTTTAAAAAGACAGTCATTTAAAAATATTTGATAAGCTTTATAAAGCATGGCTGTAAGTATTAGGAGTGCAGCTTCATGTTTGTGATAATCCTTTAAACATGTCCTAAAATAAATATATTTGCAAGCAAATGCTACTTAAATTTTTAAGCTTTTAACCCACAAAGTCTTTTCCTCCGAAACATACACACTGTAAAAACGAATAACAATGTACATTTATGTTAAATCTTTGTTTCAAAACTTGAACAAACGTTCATCTGTACACTGATGTTTACTCCCAACTATTGTGAATGTTATGTAAATTTTCTGGAGAAAGACCACATTAATATAGGCTTTTCACAGTACTTTTATTAAGACAAAAAGGCTTCATACTGAAGTTAATACGAGCTTTGCAGTATTACGTTAACGAAGAATACAAATAATGAAATTATATATTTGCAGAACTCCTGCAAGAGCAACACGCTTCTGTTTTCTTTTAAAGTTTTAAGAATTATCTTCAACTCTAATCACAACCAGACATGGAAGGAGACCTGGCCACAAGTTCATATTTAAGTGTTTGAGTTTACCATCCATAACAAAAATTGAAATTTAAAGATTAGGGAAAAAAAAAAAAGTACTTAATAAAAAAAAATTCCAGACACAAAGAAAGACTATTGTCACCACACTCTCTTCTTAAAAGGAACAGTAAGGTTAGCTAAATAGTCCTGTATCCATGTGCCAACTACAATTTAATCAAAGACGACATACTACCAGCGTATTTCTCTATTTCACACCACTGCACAGGGTTCTGTGTTTCACTTCCATCTGCAAACTGTTTTATAGCAGTCAAGTGTGAAGTAAATGAGGTACGAGACACTAGTATGGCATACTTTACTGTTTCGTTGGGACTTAAACCATTACCCATCTTACATCCACAAGAGACTATCTAGCATGCAGTAGGTTATTCATTGAACAATGACACAGCTGCAGTCAGAGATTAAAATACCTTTACTGAAACTGTGTAAATTAACTTAACCTAAGATTAAAAAACCTTAAAGATATAACAAGAGCCTAGGGTAAAACATGGTACTTGCTACTTCAGAGCTAACTGAAGTCTTTCATTTAACATAAAATAGGTGTGAGTAGTCCCAGTATTACACTTCTTGGTTTTTTATGGTAAATTTACGTGATGCGTAATGCAGTAGTTTATTCATTAAAAACCAACAAAAATCCCCAAAACACTCTGAAAAAAAACTCCCAAGCAAACCACACTCACAACACTCAGAACAAATCTGAGCAACACTTGTTTTCCTAAACCAGAACAGCAAAAAGCCATTTACAATCACCTGCAGAGAATACCTTCATAAAATTTGAAGGAGAAAATTTGCCTCCAAATAAATATATTGCAATAGAGCAAGTAACATGATGCTTTGCAAAACTTCTATTTTTTTCTAATACTATTTTGAGTAATTTCAGTTTTGGATTAAAAAAGTCTCTGCTAACCTGTTTTGTTTAAAATTTGTTTCATTTCATCATGAGTGCACTTCACAATACCTGCCGCAATCTCCTCCTCTATATTAAGCATGTTTTCTCTAACCAGAACACAGGACTCAATAACTCCCAGGACCACTTCCAAACCCATTTCCAAAAGCTGTAGCTGTTGTTGCAAAGAGAACATTCCACGTCATTCTTTTCATCTCAGCAATTAAGATGAAGACTTGGTATTTCGAGGTACTTTTTTCAGCTAGGGTGTGTAAATGACATGGATGTTCTATCAACATTTTTCCTCTCTTCTCTCCTTAATGAGATAGATTTTAGCGTGGACATTTCCCAGAAAAATCTGTACTTCAGGGGTCTAATTGATACTCTGCCATTAAGGATAGACAAAGCAGTGCAGAAGTCACAGGCAGATGTGAAGTGGTGTTTTCCCCAAGCCATAAAGCAGCATAACTACAAAATACCATTAAGGGAAAGGTGAGAGATAGAAGGAAAGAAACTGGTAAACTATTTAAAAGAAAAAGAATTGGCTCAATCAGCTGAGCAGCTACGAGACAGACAGAGCTGGGTAAGAACTTCCAGCTACCTACAGCCACCTTTATCGCTTTAGGCTTTTCTTCTTCCTCATGAGATACACTGCACCGCTCCGCCAGTTCAGAGTTCCTTCACCTTTAAACTCATCAAAATTAAAGAGTCACAGTCTGTGTCTGGACCTGGCACAGTAACTCTTTTTCAGTCCTCGTGCTCTTGCCCAAATAAAACAAATACAGTTAACAACAGTAAGCTTAAGTAACTGCGCATAAAAAGTCCTCTTATTTTTATATATTTCCAGTGTTTGAGCAAAAGTCCATCAAGAAGGATTAAAATTTATTGTTTGCTAGCACAATATTTCAACATTTGGGACACAGCAGCTTCCAGTTCTCTTTTCAACTTCAGAAACAACAGCACTCACTAACACATTTCATGGATGCCTGTAGACACTAGCAAGTCTTTTGCCACATTCACCACGCCATTTTGTAGTAACCATAAAGTCCTTTCTTTTTTTCCCCCAGCCTTTATTGCAACTTCTCCTGTGTTTCTTTAATTTGCAATAGTCTTAACAGTGGATCTGTGACCTAAACCACTCTGAATTTCAGGATGAAGTGTGTCTGCCAAGCTGCACAGGAATCAGCTGTACGCCCTTGCAGCAACAGAAGCGAAACGTACTGGGTGGCATCAGCACAAACACAGCCAGCAAGCAGAGGGAAGTGGTTATAACCCTCTGTTTAGTACTTGTGAGACAGCATCTGGAGTATTGTATGGAGCTTTGGGCTCCACAGTACAATACACACTGGCGTGGGTCTGGTGAAGGACACTAAAATGACTTAGGGGGCTAGAGAAAATTATGCACAAAGAATGGCTGAAGTACACAGGCTTGTTAAGTCTCAAGAAATGGAAGCAGAGATGGGATCTACTTACTGTCTTCAAGGACATAATGAGTGATTACAGAGAAGACTAAATCAGACGTCTTGGAGGCTCACAGTGAAAGGACAAGAAGCAATGGCCACACACTGCATCGAGTGAAAAATCAACCTGTACATAAAGGAGAACATTTTCTTCACGAGAGAGGTTAAGACTGGTGCAGGGTACCCAGAGAGGCTGTGGAATTGTCATCCTCAGACATACTCAAAATTCAGCTGAACAAGGTCTAACACATCTATCTTAACTCTTAAGTTGTCCTTGGTTTGAGCAGGGGGTTGGACTAGATGACCTCTAGAAATCCATTCCAACTTAAAATTATTTGACAATTCATCCATATTTGCTGATACTGCTCCTTCTGTGCTAAGCTGCGGGCAGTCATCAAGAAGTGCAAATTTCCTGGCAATCGTTTTCAGTTAACTTCTTATTACAGAATTCTTTCTCTGACATGCACTTGATAAAAAAGGATGCATATCTGTGCTCTCAAAATGAGCCTTCTGCTGCTGTCTTATCTTCCTCTTCACCACAAAGCCTCTACCATGCTGTTGTTTCCACACTAACAGCAATTTCCAAGCCCAGTGAGCACTCCATTCACTGCTCAACCTGCACAGGATTTAAATCAAGAGCATCAGTACTTGCTTGCACCTCATAAAGCACACATTTCTTTCAATTATAGGAACCTCTATGTACTAGACCGAAGAAGAAGCCATGGAGGATAAATCGCAAAATACGTAAATGGACATCACAACTTACATAGTCCTAGTTATTCTGAAGAATATTTGTTTTCTCTTTTGAGCAACTGATCTGTATTCTCAAGGACGCTACTCTATGTATCAGCAGGTGAGACTGAAAAAGGAACTGACACACCACTTTGCTGAATTCAGCATCTAACTTTGAAAGAAGCATAATGATTAGTGCAAAGATATCACCACAGCTGGTGATGCTTCTAAGCAAAACTACACACAAATGCAGTGTCACTTAATGATGAAAGACAAACTCTTCTGCTCCTGAATATTTTGTCACATTTCCTGAAAAAGAGAGAACTTTGTTGGCAGGAATATCAGTATCTTTCATCCTTTCTGTTATACCTAATGAGTTACAGAGATGACCTGCAAAGTTTATTTGCTTAAGAAAAACAGTTACATACTCTTTGCACATCTGGAGCTTGGACCAACATCTCTGTCCTACACTGGCAAAACCAGATGACTATCAGAAGATGGGATCTATTTAGTTAGGTGAACACACTGACCATACTCAACAGGATCGAAACCTTGAACTTCATCCCAGTGTAACATTGCAAGGTGACACAGCCATAAGATCAATTTCTTCCTACAGTTCTTAATATGGTAGTGACTATTCAGAAAGACGGTCTTCATCAAAAGTTATCAGGGAAAGCCTAACACAACTATATTCAAAGAGCATTCCCCTGGGAATGCAAAGGCCTACACAGAAGCCCCCCAAATAGGAATGTATCCAAAACATTCAGAAACACTTCAAACTCTCCAAAAACATTAGCACTCTGAGAAGCAAAAAGCCTTCCTGCCTCCAGGGGTGAATGATGCAACAAAACATCTGCTGTATTGACCATCATGGAGACTGGGAACATTTGCTTCGGGTCAAGACTACGTTTTCAGTCGCACTACAGGGAGAAATCAGGAACTCAGTATTGCAAGAGGCTGGAAAAAACAAATCTGCTTGGCTAGATGGTCCCACACTGCAAGACTTCCGTTACTTTTGATGGAGCAAAGAACAGACTAATTTAACTCAGGAACTGCCTACTCAGGATCCAGGCTGTGTAGTGGAAGGAGTTCAGGTCTGAGACAAGCAGCGTCCCCTCTCTTTGGAAAACTGCCGCGAGAACACCGGTGAGCCCCTAGAGCAGGACAGTGAGACCCATCGTCCAGAATTCAGGACTTCTCGGGCTGAGCCAGGCCTATCTCACTCGAGTTGGTCCGGGCAGCCTCCCACTTCAAGGGGATGCCCAAAGGAGACTGGCTGCTGCCTCACTGATTCTGCAGCCGCTTTCACGATGGGTTTGGAGACCAGCTAAGCAGGCAACAGGGCAATGTACATA
The DNA here is from genome assembly GCF_036013445.1 of Caloenas nicobarica. Taxonomy (NCBI): domain Eukaryota; kingdom Metazoa; phylum Chordata; class Aves; order Columbiformes; family Columbidae; genus Caloenas; species Caloenas nicobarica. The sequence continues at coordinate 50,992,845 of NC_088248.1, read as the reverse complement.
AACGTCCCAAGAAGCAGTCTACCATATGATCTCCTCTCTGCACAACAGTGTCTCCCAAGCCCAGCTGTTACCCAGGTACCCACCACTTACCCAGAGACGTATTTTAGGAGGGAATCAAACACCCTGCAGATCGCTTTGAGCCCTGCAATGCCAATCTGCCTTTTCCTCCTCTGTAAGAACCTCAAACCCAGACTGACCTTGTCCCACTACTTGTCTCTATCACAGAATTGTCCTAATCGTTGGCCAAGGTGCATTTAGGTATCTAAGATCAGGCTTGATTTATCTGGAAAGATAAGTACAGACTTATCTACTTTATTACAGCTCATTTTCTTAGTGGGTAGCCTTTATCCCAATAGTTTACTACAGGAATTCATGGTCTTGAATCTTGAATATTTTTGCATTGATCTTGTGAAGAATAAATAGCATGTTAAACACCATTACAGTCCAATGCAACTTTTCATTAATTTTTTTTAAAAATGCACATTTTATATTCATAATGTTTTTAGATAAGGTATTCTTCTACGTTTTCCTGGCCATTTTAAGGTATTTTTCTAACTCAAAATGTTTTTTCGTACCTCCAGGCCAAAATTTCAGGATCTTCCCACTTCCACTCAAACTTTAGAGTTCAATTCAACCTATGCAAACCAGCCCATCTGAAAAAATTACAGTACTCCACAAAGCTGAGGTTTTGATGATTTTGTAGTGAGCTTGATTTTTAAAACTGTATTTGTACAGTTCAAATAGAAAGAAACTAAAAGGCTTTTCTTCTGTTAACAAGCGCTCGTGTAACAGCACATTGCACTTTTTTTCTGTTACTATACCAGTGTTTTGACTTTCATCAGTCTCCATGCCAGTAAAAAGACACAATAGAGGAATTCAGACTCAATCAAGGTTTACTGGGGTCTTTTCAAACAGAAGAGCAAGGGTGTTTCTAAAGCAACAAAAGAACATTTGTAGCAAAGTTTTTACCACTGCCAAATACTATGCTAATAGCAAAGCTTTCAACAAGAGATTCAGGGGCTGCCATGTTCAGAAGATGATTAAGATATGCATCAGGCCTATGAAGAATGGAATGGGAAGAAGAAGAATGGAAAAAACAGCAACCTTTCCGCTGTTCTGTAAGTCAGGCTGCTGCCTCTGAGCAGAACTCCTTACAGCCACTTACCTGAAGAGCTGAGCAGAAGTAATCCCTTCCCAGTATTTGCAATCTCACTTGAATTTAGCACAATCCTATAAATCTCACCAAAAGCTATTCTGATGATATTCTAAACTGTCTTCCAAAGAGCTTTTCAACAGGAGACTTAATTATTTAAATAAAACAGATTTCTTTAAATGCCAGGATTTTTATTATGCCAAAATAATTTACACCTACACAATGGGCTACCTGACCAGAACTTGGCAAATACTTATCTTCCTGAGATATTGATCACTTAGGTATCCCAAACACAAATGGGACTGCCTCAGAGACAAGATGGAGCTGATGTAGTTCTTAAAAATTGTTGTTCATGGCTTGCTTTATTTTTTTCTGTGTGTATGTTCATGTAGATATACAGATATGGAATATTTTAATGCCTCTTTATTTAAATAGACATCTAGTAAAACACAGACACCTGTTTACTGTTTCGGGAAATGTATCTATCTGAAAGGGTCAAAGCAAAACTTAGGTGTAACTACTATGTTAGTAACATGGTTTCAGCACATTTATAACATCCTGTAAAGAAAGGGCTCAATGTCAGCATGCCCACAGTGAGCAATACCAAAGAAATTCTCCCCAAAAGTCAATACTGGCAGCATTACTAAACTCCATAGGAAATTACATCTTCAAAACCCATATACCCATGTAATGTATTTATGGATGGAATGAATTAAACAGTAAGTAAGCTGGATATATCACACGTAAATCCTTCATACTGGCTAGAATTCTGCACAGAGCTTTGCCTGCCTTCTCCAGGGTGGACCTCAGAAAATCAAACACACTACCTAGCTACACAGCTCAGGTTTTGTTCTGTAAGGAAAGAGCAAATTAGCTCCATAGCTATGTGTTCCAGTTGGTTTTATGGACCATCACTTCCCACTTTGTCTCTCTCGGTAATGTGGTTTCCTAAGACTTGCAATTCTTCTTTAAAAAAGACACAGGGTTTAAAAATGCTTGCAATGAACAGCTCTGGACAGCTTACTAGCCTGCATCACTTGCTGAAATTTGTAACGACAGTGTAGTTCTTTCACTGACAAAGTGAAATGACACATCAATACACACTTTCCTCGGACATAAATGGAGGAAAAAAAATGCAAATCTTCCTTGAAGATGGTATAAGACCACTTAATGGCCCACCTGAAAACCCCAGTATGAGATGGCTACAGAAAAAGGAGAGAACGTTGCTCTATTTAAGACCATCTCCATGACATTTGTAAATTTAAAACTGGGCTTGCTCCAAGAGTCCATCCACCAAAACCTTCAGTAAAATGTTGCCAGCTTATCTTCAGCCACGTTCTTTCTAAGCTGATCTCTCCTGAAACAGTCAAAAGGACTTCCAGACATCCCCACTACCACTTCCCTTGATACAAATAATAAAATCTACTCAGCTCAAAAAATTTGGACAAAATTCTTCATTTCCTTTATTTCTCTTTCTTCTCCCTCCTCAGAACTTCTCTCTCCACTCCTGCTGATATCAACAGGAGAAAATGGAGCTCCCAGTGGCATTTGGGACATTTGGGGGTGTTGTGTCCTCCCACAACTGCCAGGGCTCCTGCCACACGCAGTCGGGCAGAGAAAGAGGAAAGCCGGGCGTCAGGCATGTTGCTTGCCGCGGAAACGTGGGCAAGCACACGCAGACCTCAGAGTAATGAACAGCCTTTTAAAGCCCAGAAAACAACAGAATTTATTTTGCTTGCACTGAAAATATGGAAACAGGATGGGATCGAGTTTCTCATGGCTGCACAGGGCTCCTGTGCTGCCAGCGTCACACATGATGCAGCTTTTCAGGCAGGTGGCCACTGCAGGAGGGCTCAGCTACACCAAATGGAATTCAAAGCTTTGCTTTCAAATGTAATTCACTCCTTATTTCCAGGGCGGGGGGAAGGAAAAAAAAGTAGTAGCAAAGAAAATACTCTTTACCATCTGACACAGCTGGTCTTGGTAAAGAAAGTAAGAGGCAACTTTCATGCTAGAAAAACTCTCTTACATTTAATATTAGGGCCATAAAAAAACTCGGAAAATATCCTAAGTGTTGGGAAAACCAGTGTGCAATCCGCCAAGATCTTCTGATACAGGCAGAACCTGAGGTAAAATCATAAAAACTCAAGTCTAAGCACAGAACAGAGAGAGAGCATTTCTCTTCTCTCCAGCCAGTGTTGCCTCATATCACAGCCACAGGAAGGAGCCTTTTGACTAAACACAGCAAACCAGAACGGGCCACCAGAATTTTTCCTTCTCAGCATAAGTAGGAATTGATAAACAACACAATTTCCAGCTTCTCTACAAAGAACTAAGATGTTCTGTAGCATGATGAACAAGCAATGAATGCTGTAAAGATGCAGATCTGTTCTAAAAATTCATTAATACATATTTGTCATTGGACAATGTGATACCTAGGCATGAACTGTAGGTTTTCTGCATTTACGCTGAAGAAGAAGTTTTGATGTTGGTGACTGCAGTGCCCTCCTTTCCTTGTTTCTCATTTTATGCATGTTTATAATTTACAAGACTGCCTCAAATTTTGTTTCACCTTTTCAAGTGCAATTACAAAGTTAACGACTGATTATGATTCTAGCACAAGATAAACATACAATTCACAAAATAAATAACAAAATTCCCTAGATATTAGTAAATTACAGCTACACTTCAGGAAAACACAAGTCTCAAGAACTAGAGAGTCAGAAATTTGTTTCACCATCACCTCTTAAGTGTTTCTACATAGCACTATATTGGGTCCATGTATGTCAGATGTTTAGTCTGCCATCAGTAAGTGTCAGCTGATATGACTAAGACCCAGGTTATTGCAGCCTTCACTGGATACCATGGAAAGGGAACACTGAGGAAAGGATGGCTGATCTAATCATTCACACGAAGCAGCAAAGGTAGATGGCTTGTTACCTCTCAAAGATAGGAAGTAATTACTTCTAAAACAAAGCTGAATGTCAACATTAATAATCTTTTTTTTAAGGCATATGTAATAGAAAAACAGTGGGGGCTTCTTAATGCCATTATGGTGAATACTCACACAGACGTTATCAGTGAAACCTTAAACAAAATTCTATTATTTACCAACTTGTCTGAAGGAGGTAGGGCATAGTAACAGCCCTCTCACAGCTGCTCCTTTTACATTTCTTTAAAACAGCTTACAGCATCACTGTTGCAGAAATCTAGTATTTCTGATTAATAATCTACTAAACGCATGCTCTAGGTATTTGTAAAGACCATACAATATATGAAATGTTATAGTTGTTAAGACTTCATGAGTTGGCTGTACATCTAATTCTTCTACAATATCTTGGCAGTTTACTCTGGAGTCCCAGATAAAATCCTATTACTCTTATTCCATGAGGACATTTCTCTCTTGATGAAAAGTTCAGCATAAAATAGTCCCAGAGTACATAAAATGCAAAAAAAAAAAAAATTGCAGTATAGAGCAATACCAGTTTTTATAAGCCTAACATGATATCAATTCCTGCATTTCACTGAGTACGGGATATAGTGAGAATGAGGTTCTAAAAGAGCTATTGAAAGTCATTATGTTGTATTCTGTCTATCTAACATTCTCAAGTATTCATGTTTAAAGAGTGCCCAGATGTGGTTTTCAGCTTAAACTCTGTTCGGCCAGGCAGCCTTACTTCACATAAACCTCACTACCTACATAATTTAATCACTACATTTACAATGTAATCAAATGCGAGATCTGCACACCTGCCATCAGATCAGCTGCTATTTACAACACCTGCTGTCAGGACACAAATCTTGCTGACTTTTTAAGAATAACCATATTCTCATGCTTTGCATAAAACCAGCACTGCTAACCATTTGCATGCCTTTAAAACCCTCCTTCCTGTAACTCCACTGCTTCATCACTGCTCTCACTCTTTTTAAGGTTGTTATATTTACAAGAAGACATTTGCCTCTCACTTACAGACCAGAGAGATCCTGTGGTAGCCACGATGCTCATCTGAAATTTGTCGACAAGGATGGGGATGAACCAAGGATGGGGTGAGTTTCTCCCCGAGAGCATTAAGTGGAAGAAGAGGAGCTGACATGACCTTTCACATTATCACTGTGTAGTGAAGGGTATGTCACACTACTCACCCATGCTCATCTTAATAGGTAAATTTTCCCTGCTCGCAGCTTCCACAAGGTGTCTCCTGGCCTCCATCACAGCTTCCTTTTGTTTGAGGTTCATGAAGGACTCCCAGAGAGCTTTGGCAGCTGGATCACTGTAAGAAAATGACAGGGTTATACTAAACATTGCTTGAATAATGGAGTAAGCTTAAGACAACATTTATATTTTAAGATGAGTGCTTCTACTTAGTAAATCCTCTGAGGTGGGCAGGATACAAGCAAAAATAAAGTGATATAAAAGCTTGATTTTTTTCTTAGTGGAACAGTTGCTACAGTTTTACAGGAAAAAAATCTAGAGCTTTTTGCTACTAATTACAAAGCGTTAGAATTCACATATAATAAATAAGCATGTCAGCCTCAAAGTAACCACTACTGTTCAACCATGGGAACATCAGAAACAGTTCAAATTTCTTCAGTTACTAAAAAGCTGTGAAAAGGACAGGCTCTGGCTCTCCACGAGAGCTCAAATCCCAGAGCCAATACTTCCAACGCTGAAGGCTGTTGGTCACTTTGGGTGTCATGGATTCTCCTGACATGAAAAAAATAACCCATAGCAGAATGTAACCGTCCTTATGGTTTCTGTATTTACAGATTTCCTTTTTATTGTTGCTGTTGCTAAGCTTAAATTAGGAATTTGTGTGGCTCATCTGCACTCCATTCCCCGTCAGTCTTCTCTTTTCTCTAGGACACTGCCATTTGTTGCTGTCCTGAATGAATTCAGTGTTTTCTTGGTAGGAAGGAGGAGAAGGGAGGAAAAACCCTCGCCTGGGGCTAAAGCCACACATTGGGATTAACTGTGTTGTAATTTTTTTAAAATTTAATTTCTTTTTTAAAGAAAAAACCTCCCTCTGTTTTTTCCTCAGGAGACATTTAACTCCTAAATAACTTTTTGATGTCATTTACAACATACTTGTAAACATGCCAAAACAAGCTTTGTTTCACAGAAAATAAAAAAACACCAACAAATCATTTGATACCCATTACAGAGCAGCTGTGCTTACGGTCTGCTGCAAGGGCAGGGCTGTATTTAGCAAACCTCTGCAATCTCCCAAACCAGGTAAGAGGATCGTAAAGCCCCACTCCTGTTCTCCCAGGAACCCACATCCTCTGTCAAAGCCTGTGTGAGTACAAGGACCGTGGGAAGAAGGTTGAGTGACCCTTCTTCTGAACAAACCACAAACATATAGGAAGAGCAAATTTCATCCTATTGCCGTGCTTTAAGGAAGCAAAAGTCAGATTTTGTGACACAGTCCTTCCATTTCTCTTTCACACAGTGCAACTCAGCCTTCCCCTGGTGACGGAGGGAGGAGGCAGCACATCCCAAAGCAGCCCAGTGCATCTGCAGCAGCTCCTTCTTCTCCATTGCCAAGCGTGACCTGAGCATCGATGCTGCATGCTGCTCATGGGCAGCAGCTCCAAGGGGATTCCTCACGAGAAAAACCACGGCGATTTATAATGTATGACAGTGCAAGAAATAAGAAAGAGATTTCCAAAGCAACTATTAATAGATGCTTCAACACAGTCTCCCTTAAGTAATGGATCTTTGGGTATGCTGTTTTTACAGGCTATCTACTCAATTACTATGATTCAGTCCTACCCACCCAGCATCACTTTTAAATGCAGCCTGTTGATCCTGTTCACATCACATTCCCAGGGTGTGTCTCACTGTCATTTACAAGCACACCTGAGGTTTGGATTGCAAGAGGGCACTGCTTGCCTGTTAATTAATCCCTTCCTAAACATGCAGCTCCAAACAAAAATCTATAGAGATCAGGAATCAGGCCTAAACCATCAGGAAGCTAGTTATAAAAATACTTTTTTTTTCCTATTTGGAAGAAAAGTTAAGCTTCTGTTTTCTAAGATTTTAACCTGTTCTTATTTTCCCAATTCTTTTCATCACCATAAATCTAAGCAGAGTCTTGCATGAACACAGACACCAGGAGCTAAGACTTTCAAACAAAGCAAAACAGACAACACACGAAAGCTAATATGTCTCCCAAATTTTGCACTGGTTTTTGTAGTCTCATCTTTCTCACTTCTATACTTTATAAAGAAATTTAGCGAGTAGTAAGTGTAGAAAAATCATCCCAAAAGCATCTATAGACCTCAGTAAAAGTCAGAATGTATGTGATAAGGTTGCACCATTTTTCTGCCCTCTGTCCCTGCTTCCTGCTCTCTTGCCACACCAAGTGTTGATCAGTCCTGTCAATTTGGATTGCACAGTCTTTGAAAGCAATATATGCTACGCTTGTGTAATCACGGCTACAAGTCTCTGTTTCAGCTGGTACGTCTTCTTGCTACTAGTTTAAACAATAAAAAACTCTGTAAAACAACAAACTAATTATTTTAAACAAAAAAAAAAGAGTCATACTAATGCACTAAAAACAATTGGCGAGGGGAGGTTTGCTTTCTGCTTTGTAAACTCTTCCTCCTTTAGCCACAGTAGGTTTTCTTTAATCCCAAAGACCTAAATTTGCACAATCCCTGAGGGTTGCTTCAGCATACAAAAATTAGCAAAAGTGAAACAACTGTGGTACAGCCTAAAAGCAGATGGGGGCCAACCACACTTCTGTATGCTTGGATCTCTGTGTAATCCACTGAGTTTCCATAGGCATTTTTCTTCCCACTGCTTTGCAGAATACCTAGTGGTTGACCTATCATATACAGAACAATATACAAACTAGCTGAGATCAATATATCTTAATAGCTCACATACATAGCCAACTGACGAGGTCAATCCACAGAAAGCAACAGTTCCCACATTCAGCCATTTTTTTGAAACAATAATAGGGAAGAAGAACAATAAAAGTACTTGTACGTTTTCCACTGAAAACACTTTTCCCATTCCCCCTCTAATACATCCTTAGAGAAGGGATTTTGCTTTGAACAACTTCATCAATGACAGGACAGGAATGGCTGCTGGGAATGAGTCAGTGGGACGCAGCACAGGGCTCTGGTGTTGCTTCTTGCCTGATCCGAGAAGTTACCACAACATTTTCCTTTTAGAGATTTCTAACACTCGGAAACAATATTATCTTATCTTCCCCTTGTGGTGAGACATTTGTCTGTGACTGCCTTCCAGCTCTTGTCATGGTGCCCTTCCCCTCCTCTTTTTCCCATCTGCAGTTCCTCTGCTTTGGTCCAAATGCTCTAATCTGATGACACCGGTGCTGTAATCAGTGATTTGTACGGGATCCAGTACCCCAACTCAAATTCCTCCTTCCTCTTGCATTACTTGACTTCCCAAGGACTATTTATTTGGTTTACATGTTATCTAGTGAACTGCTGCACTCTGAAAGTAGTTTTCTGCAACTAAGTAGATTTTTTTAAAAATATTTTATGCATTACAAAATATTTAAAGATATTGTCTGAATCATGTTGTTTTGCTTAAGAAAAAATAAACTCTGTACAGTTACATCACAATACAGATCAGGAACTCTTCCAAATAAACGTCACAACAATAGTAAATAGTTCGGTGCACACTTCTGTGCATCTCTGTAACAAAATATTTTGCAGGGCACAGCAAGCCTGATAAAGCACTAAAAGGGGGCTTCTACCGTTAACCAGTTTCACCAACAAGCTCAGAGTTTTGCTCCCAGGTTTTGATACCCTGTCCTGCCCTTTATCATCATGGTCATAGTATCTAATGAACCAGCCATCTCAGAAAACAGAATATAATAAAAACAAGGGTAGCAGCTATCTGGTAGACGAATTAGAAGTTCATTAAGCAAAAACATTACATTACATCCAGAGATAAGGTTGAAGTCTTTGAAAAGCCCTGTTAGACACAGCTATACCATTCGACATACATAAAGCGAGGTTTTTGACAGACATTTGATAATTGCAAATTTCCTCCTTCATTCATAAATGTTGCATATTTTTCATGAGCCATTCTCTTTTCCAAGACTATTTAAAATTTACCTGCATATAATTTGGACTTTAAACCACAACAACAAAGGTTATAAAGGAAAAGGGAGAAATCTAGACAGCTGAAAGATACAGCTTCCCTACTTCTGGTACTTGCATGCCAGTTTTCAAAACTGAACTGTGAAGACAAAGAGCAAAAAAGGACCAGTCATCAAACACATAATCTATATGAATCCTGAAATGAGATGTCATCAGCAATAGTGCAAGGAAATGGGTGCTGAAGAGAAGCAGGTCAGAAAGACTGGGATGTCCTATGCTGACCAAGGACAGCTGCAGGCGGTTCAAAGCAGCCCTGACTTGCAGCCTCCAGAGGCACTCTTTCTTTAATTAAAGATAGGAGAGACAGAAAAATAAAAACAAAAATCAAGAATAGAACAAGTCAGCTGTGAACTGGCTCACTAGCTGGCTTCCCAAATTTACAATACCCAAAGGAAAGACCGCTCAATGAAATCTGCTGTTCACTGGCACCAAGATGCCAGGATGAAAAAGCCAAACCCTTGAGAAGAAGTAAGGGTGCAGTTTGGTGAGCAGCTCTTTTGGAGTCGGTGTGCTGGCTTCAGCAACACTCACTGTGGGGGAACCTGTTCTCATTCCCTTTCAGCTGTGGCAACACGTTCCATGTGGGAATATGCATTGAGTCAGATAGGAAAAAGTTGGTAATTTGTAAGCACAGCTCAGATCCCTCAACTATTTTGCTTGATCTAGACATTTACGGGTGGAAAATCAAATGCCTAACCTTGTACCTGTTAAAATAATTGTAACTTATTCTCTTGATCTGATCTGGTCTGGTCCTGCAAGGACAATACTGCCAAGGTCATCTGACAGACAGAAAATGCCCCATCTGTGATCATCTGTAGGCTTAGTCTCAAAGCTACTAATTTTAAATGCATTTAGAGAGAACAGGGGGAGGCTGGTGGCACTGGTTTGTGCTATTAGCAACCTGAGATCAGTAGTCTGGAAATAGGTGAAATCAAGTGCTAGTCAGCAGAGAACAAACTCTTGGAGTAGACGCAAACCTAAGGGCAAAGACAGAAACCTGGGGACACTTAGGGCACCTGGGTGTCCAATGCACAACACCACAATTTTAGACTTGGCTGAAATAATTTGTCTCTTGCTTCACACCACCCGTACAGAAATACATTTACTTCCTTATAGCTCCACATCTTGTCTGTTACTGATAAATTACTAAAATATGGTCTTCCAGGTCACTAATGTAAGAGCAAAAGGTCGAAAAGCCATAAGCCCATACTAGAAAATATGTCAACTCAATGACTAAGTGGTCCCCATTTACAATTATGTTTTCAGATCTACCAATAGGCCATTCTTAACCTCCTTAGCATTGATAATATTAGTCAAGCAATGTATTTCTTCAATCAGCATGTATAATTAACAAAATGAAAACAAGTCAAACGCTCTTGTCCAAGCAGCATACCATCATCACCAAAATTATCAACCACATCTGTAGTCTCTGGCAAGCTATTGCAAATTATTTTAATATGAACTAATTTCCAGTCAAGGAGGATAAAATAAATTGATGGGTATATTATCTATTACTGGATTTTTGCCTAGACTAAGTTGACTAACAGGACAAATTCAGGTCATCCTATTTTCTCCTTATAAAACACTAGTATAATAAACCTTTTATTTAAGTTTCATGCAACCTTTGCTGTGGCCTCAGGCTTATAATAGGTCAAGAGTCTCTTCGATAACCTTTTCAAAGGCCAAACTGAGAAGTCAGTATCTACATTGAGTTTCCTTCCCAGATCTACTGTAGCTCAAATCAAGAAACAAAAGGATTGCTTTGTACAGTTCTGTTTTGTTTTTAAACTGCTTGGGGTCAGGTGGAAGCACAGTCTACATCAGAAATGGCAAGTAACCAGGTGGAGGACATCATACAAGCAAGATGTTAAAGAAGGAAGAGTAAGTGAATGTGGTTATTTCTACACCTGACAAAGGACATGGGATTTCAAAGAGCAACTTGCTGACACAGGCTCTGAATAAGTGACAGAAAACAACAGTGAGTAGGCTTCAAAAATTAACCAGCCGAAATGACAGCATTTCAGCATAACAAAATAGTTGTGTTTGTACTTTTACAGTTAAAAAAAAAATCAGAAGGAAAATTGTGATAGTCTCAAGATGAGACAGATGATGTGGTTATCGTATCAGCAAAACTTTCACCTTATGTCAATATAGATTTACAGCTCAGCTGTGCGTGTATATTTTTGCAAGAAGAAGGGAGGACGAAAAAATTCAGTAAACATTAAATTAGACCTCCATTAATACCACAAAGCTACCCAAAACTGAGTGACTGCTAAAAAAACCAGTAAGCGTGCTGCCAATGTATCCTTTGCAATAACTCACATTCATTTTAAGAAGACACAACATCCACACTAAGTGCACAGCACTTCAGAAAACAACAGCAGGGTGCTGAGAAGACCATTACTACGAAGAACAAATCCATTGCTGGCAATATGTCATCCGAATACCATCAAACTGAAGAGAAGCACAAGCCTGCGATAAGACGCAAGGATTTGGCTATGAGCCTGGAGCGAGGGGCCACGTACCAAGAGACATCCCCCCTCCTCCCATCCCCTTGCTGTTTCGGAGGGAGCGGGGGCCACACCAAGGCTACAGCGGATATACCGTGCGTTCCTGGAGACCAGCCCAACAACTTGAGGGACAGCCACGTCCCCGACAACCAACAGCGACACGTGGAACCGCCTTGCCTGAACAACCTCTGCTCCGCATGGCAGGGATGCTGCGGGGATGCTGCGGGGATGCTGCGGGGATGCTGCGGGGATGCTGCGGGGATGCTGCGGGGATGCTGAGAGCTGATCTCTGCGCCACCACACAGCCCAGACACAGCTGGGCTCAGAGAAAGAAGCTGCTCTTCGTTTCACCCTTCTGAAAATGACCAAAAGGCTCTAATGTAATTTATCAAAACTTTTCTATACAGAAACAGCTGTCAGTATTTCCAGGGCTTCAGTCTGTCACACTGCCGGGTATTTGCGCGTGTCCCAAGTGTGTGCACTCAGCAGGCTAGCCCATGCGTGTTCAGCTTAAGATGCGGCAATACTCTCTTCAAAGAAAAACACAAAAATCCAAAAATGTTTATTTTCAGGTAAATGTCAATTGCACATCCCCAGGATGGACTAACACTTTTTATTTCCGAGAGAGTAAAATGACAACTTCTTGAAGCTTTAAACTGGCGGACTGTAATTCTGCTGTTGGACATTTTATATGCTGGGCAAATCTGCTCAGCTTACTTAAATACGCCTTGCAGACAGCAGGAACTTGAACTACCTCCTAATCCATCCTAACCCTATAAAAAAAGGTAAACAGAAAGCGAATGTCATCGTGGTATGGTACTTGCAGAAAATCGCAGACAGAGCATTGGATATTACCATCCTCACCACAGATTACTAAAAATATTGCGACATGGCAAAACACACAAAACCTTTTAAAAAACAAGCTCTTTGCAGCCATTCGGCTTAGAACCTTTTTCCTCACATCCTCACTTAGATATGTGTCCTCTGTGTATTGGTTTTTATTATTAGAAGATGCAAATGGTACTACCAAAAAAAAGAGTGTCTGACAGCCAACATTGAAGAACATAAATGTGTTCCTGAATAATTTAACGGTTATTTCCCAGTTTCACTGCAAGCCCTCAAGCCAGTCGGTGGGTGTAATCTGCTCTAGACTCAACTGTGGCTGTGTACTTTGGCACCAAGTCAAAACAGAGAGGTTATTGTTTGATTTATATGCCAAAAGCCACTTAGATAAAGGGCTAATGGCAGGCTGATAGCTTCAGCCTTTGCATGTGGTGTTTATACAGACCCTTCTTTCCTCTCCCTCCTTTCTGTCTATACTCCAGGAAGGCTGTGTCACATCAAGATCGAGTTAATTAATTAACTCTTACTAGCATAATTTGATTGATAAAACAATTGATTCACTAAAGGTCATGGGGAGTGCTATTAAAACACCAACTTTTCTGCCTCAACATTGCATAAGGTTTTGAGATTTGCATTTTTCTACACTGCAAACAGCAATTTTAAAGCAATTATCACTCTACAATAATTGATGGAAGAAGCTATGAGAAATTAATCTGTCAATTAAAGTGCATTGCGAAGTTCAGAAAATATTCAAGTACTTCATGAGATATTTAAGCAAAAAGTAAATCAATCCTACAACAGGAAGGGTCACATAAGAGAATTCTCTATATTGTTAACTCTGTAAACTATTAAACTTTCCCCAAAAAAGAAAACTAGAGGCCTTGTCTATGTGATATACTTTGCTATTTACTATGTCCAAACTAGGAACATTTCCTAGTATATAAGTGTTCCTGTACTTTTAAAGCACTCCTACAGGGAACATAGCCCTGTATGACCAAATTATTATTTATTAGATGTTAGTAAACTTTATTATCAATTTATATAACTAGATTATTTTTCTGCAAGACACAAGCAGCATAAATTTTTAATTTTAAAAAAGGCCATTTTAAAGATACAGGAAAAAAAAATTAAAAATAGACTAGATTCTAACAGCCTTTTGCCACCAAGTAATTTTAAAGCCCTTACTTTAAACCAGCAGGCAGATAAAAAGAAGCTGCTAGCCATTTAAAAAGCAATTTTGGGATAATATTCAAGGTGTGGTAAATCAGCTTGCAGCTGGCAAAGCTGAAGTGTAAGACCAAAAATGGGAGCTGATGACTAGCCGCAAAGTTTTACAATAGATTCTCCTCCGGGCCATGTGAAATTTTTGTAAGTATCAAGTGTTAAAAGTAACATTTTTATCAGGAGTTTATTGATCAGTTCACTGATGTTGTTCAATATATAGGTATGCAAGAAAGTACAGTATTAATTGGACTAATACACTAGATCTGCTCATAAAAAGACATTGTTTGCCACTAAAAGTCAAAAATTCCACAATTTTTTGCCTCCTCTCCTCTGTTTTGACCTTAGCAAGGATCAGAATACAGACAAAATTTTCTTCATTGCTGATTTCACATGCAGCTGACTCACTGTGGCCATCAAACAAATGTACACAGCACACGGGTTATTCTTTAAAAACTCCAGCTCACAAATGAAGTGTATTCTGTCTAGTGCACCAGGGCAAAGTTGGTTAAAACACAGCAGTAAGAAAAGGAACAGTTATTATATGCAAGTTATTATATTCAAGCTATTATTTTTAGCTTGGCATACCTACAGATACCAACTCACCAGGGCAATGCTGTACACTTGGTCAAGTTAACTTAAATTTTGCAAATGTTTTCAGATGCAGGATGGTAAAACAAGCTGTTAACTACCATGAAGAGAAGAGAAGAGAAGAGAAGAGAAGAGAAGAGAAGAGAAGAGAAGAGAAGAGAAGAGAAGAGAAGAGAAGAGAAGAGAAGAGAAGAGAAGAGAAGAGAAGAGAAGAGAAGAGAAGAGAAGAGAAGAGAAGAGAAGAGAAGAGAAGAGAAGAGAAGAGAAGAGAAGAGAAGAGAAGAGAAGAGAAGAGAAGAGAAGAGAATCATTGGTCATGTTTCGTGAATCTTAAAATCAACAGGAATAGGAAAGTATTCTTTGAATTTGCTACTGAGTGCCATGAGAGAATAAGTTTCGGTTCATCTTATAATGAAGCATACAAAGCATGGGACAGGATTTTCACCGACATAGTAGCAAAAGTCTGAAAAATGCTGAGAATATACAAAATCACAAGCTCATTTCAGACAGACAGGAATTGTGAAAGAATTATCTCAAAACAGCTTTTAAAACAACATCATAATTTTAAGTTGCAAAACCACTATGTTTCATATGAACTATTGTGTTCCAGTAACCATGACCACTATACTGCAAACCAGGAGGAAATATGCTCCCTGTTATCAGTGGAGCATGGGAGAACTTAAAAACAAACAATTCAGGAGGTTCTTATAAACACAACCAACAGGGCAACCCCAAACTGCCCCACAACTGCTCTGTTTACCTACAGCTCTTTGCTTGGGGCGCAATTTCTTTCCCCCTCTCCACAGATGATAGACAGTAAATCAGACTCTTAAAATTGGACATATTTTTGGTCCCACAGGTGAACTGAATTACAATAAATTTAAGAATTAATTATTAAAAGGTTGGCAAGGATTCAGTTCACATCGGGAACTAATTGAAAAGAAAGGAAAAAAATCCTCCCAGCAAAAGTGAACGGTAACACAGCATTCTACATTTTGCCCTTTTTATTTTTAAATAAAAAAACAAAAGAGAAACTTAACTTTTCTGGCTCATTCATGTATCTACTTTACAGATGGCCATACTTATAAAACAGAATATGTACACAAGTCTGATGACTGTGGTCAACCACCATCTGAAGCAGGTTCGTCATTTGCCAAACCCACCATCTTAAGTTTTATCGAACATTTCCTCAATCCAAGCATCATGTAAACTTGTAAGGACAAGCATCTTAACCACAGTCCTGTTTTATGTTGATCTAAATATAGACATATTTATATACATATATGCTGTGACACGCATACAAGAAGTTTTTTGGCTTCAAAAAGCCAAAAAATTTAACATACACAGTTCAGCATCCATGACACAGAACAACTTTGCTCGCTAATAACCGCATACATGAGACAACGCAGCTGCGCACAGAATGATGTTATGGAAAAGTAATGCAACTCCACTCATTGCCGCTTCCAGTATCAAAGAGTAATAGTGTAAACTAATGACACTAGTGTGCATTAAACCAAAACAGAAAAATAATTCAAGACAGCAGAAAAGTAATCTGTGGACCGTATTTTACCATAACAAAAGTCAGCACAAACACATGCACGCACACACTGTATCTGAAAAGAAAATTAATTTATAAATCCCCTTATTCTATTCCATATACACAGACTAGTAATACGGAATTTCTGTATCAGCTTAATATTAGAATAGCTGCTTAGTGAAAAAGTTCTTAGAAAACATTCAGAGGTTTTTTTTTTCAATAGAATTTACTATATCTATATTTAAACTGATATGGTCACATTCAATAATTCTTTAGACAGATGACATTTCCACAGTGTTTCATCTGATTATAAACAGCCAAAACGGCATTTTCCTGTGTTAAAAACAAAACTACATGGTCCAACAAATAGTTTGGGGAGCTATGGGTTCTCATCTCCTCCTTGTTCTGTTTAACTCTTCCCAAGATCATTAATATCCACTTGAACCTGTAAACTTCAAGGTCAACCAAAGGTGAAACATAAGGAAACAATATAATATGGAGTATTCAACTGGATTATATGCTGTGAAACATTAAGGCAGTTTCCTTATACCATACCTTTTCTTCTTTCTTAGTAATAGAAGATATAAGAAGATAAACGCCATATAGCTATTGAGCCTGATTTCTTAATTTGGAGGATTTACAGAAGGACTAGTAATTCCTTTTACGGAGTAATTTTAAAATTTACCAACTGTGGCTCTCTCAAAAATGAGAACAAAATGAGTAGAAAATATGCAAACATTCCATAGATGGAATAAAAATATACCCAAAATATTGTAATACTGTGTCTTACCACTGCCACAAGCAACATAAACCCTCTAAGTCTACATTGATCGTCACTGTTAAACTCCAGCAGTGATGTGTTGTATTACATGTTTAAGGTTGTGACCAGCAGCACTAAGAACACACAAAAGCCTTGCAAATACGACAAACCTCAAGACCAAGAGGGGTCAGGTCTACTTGTGGACCAAACATCATGCAAATCTCTGAAGCTCCTGGATTAATTTACCTCTCACACAGTTATTCTTCTGCAGATGAGCCATGCCAACACCAACAAAGCTATACATGCATATAAACCATATCATCTCTATTTGCAACATCAGAGGGGGAAAAAAATATATATATATAAACTGTCATCCCCTACAGGTGCTGTGGCATCCAAGTGCAGTACATCAAAATCTGTAAAATAAGATGAACAAGCAGAAGAGGCTGAAATTGTGGGGAGAAACTACTTAGACCAGGACCCTACATCTTCTCCAAACCACCCTGTGAAAATGAGAACTAGTGCTTAATTCCATAACACTTTGTTGTCTGCAAATTATAAAATGATTAGAACTCTGAATTGGGTTACTGACCATTACACTAAAGCTCCCATTCACTTTGGGAAATTTTAATTCAAAAATAACACTGTAATGCACACACACAGGGAGTCATGCAAGCAAACAGCTTTGCAATTTCATATGGTGGCTGATACTGCTACAAGATTATTCCTTCAACAGAGATCGAATGTTTTGTCAGGAAGAGAGTTCCTCTAAACAAGTGAGGCTGCCTCTGCTGAACTACTGGAAGAAGCCACAGCATGAGCATGAAATGGGTGGCAAAGGACCAGGCTTTCCCTAAATACATTTCTGAAGCCAGCTCTATTCACATTCTACAAAACTGACTGCCAGTGATGTTTCACACCATTATATGACTACTGTGCAAAATGCAATATGTTTTTGTCATAATGCTAATGCTGGAAGACGTTACCCTGAGGCAAGTCTCCAGGAAACAAGGGCACTTTCGGGAAGGTAAGGGATGTAGGAAAAGGAATCTGTGCGGACCTGTTGCTGCTCATCAGGCTGAAGTACGAGTGAAAGGGAAGCATTAGTCATACAAACAGCCCTGCAACAGAAGCATGCCTGGAAATTACACCAAGAAACAGATCATCGTCTTTGCCTGAAGTTCTTTTATGATGGTTACTTATCAAGTTCAAGAACCTCTGAAGTCTATAATCTTACAAGATTATTATCCTGGAACCAAATGCTGTTGGTTGTCTTAAAATACATGAATTTCAGGGTGTCTCTTTTAAAACTTGGATTATCTCAAAAACTTTACTGGAAGTCAAGTGTACCAATAACCCGGGCATTCTATTAATATTTTTTAAGGATTCTTCTTTTTGATCTAATACAAGTGTACTTACCAAACACAAAGTTTGGTCATTTTAAGCCTTCCTGGTGATACCCTAAGCAGAGGGACCTGGCAGATTACTGAGAGTGAGAAGAGAGCAAGCAAGATGCATCTCTGAAAGGTAGGACTGACTTTGATAGAGGCTGACTGATGTTTAGGTCTTAGTAATCCTTGAATTATTAAACCCCACTAAGCTCCATTTTGTATACAGATGTGATTTTGAATATGTCCTGTGCAATTAGAAAAACAGATTAACTGTCAACTAGCCAAAGAGTTCTAGCTGTAAGATGTGGTCAGCACACCTCAAAACATTTTAACTCTATCTTTTCTCTAAGCCCCATCTGTTTCTTTTCCAAATTTTGCTGTTGAACAATACATAATACATACTGTTACTGTTTTCATCCATTAACCAGCTGGTAGGATAACCTCCCTTCTACATTAGTTTCACACCAGCCACCTCTGCAGAAGAGCCTTTATTACAGGCCACAGAATATTTAGCTAAACTTTCCCATTATTCAAACAGTAGCTCTTAAACAATTATGAAGGCACTGGGGCGTTCGTTCAGCAGATAGCTATGCATCTCACTGGGACTTGCAAAAACGAGTTTCAGTTTCAAATGCACAGCAGCATTCTCTATTCAGGACCAAGCTCCTCTGCACTGACTCAGCATGGGACCAGGTCTAGCAGTGCTCCTTCCTCATCTTCTGCTCCCACCTCAGTGATACATTCCTTGGAAGTCTTCAAAGATTTCTCAAAGGAGCACCTACAGAAGAGTAAAATGCATAAACTGTAATAGCAGAAGCGGCACCTGATCTTTAGATGAATTACAGGCAGGCTAATCCAAATAAACAACCAAGCACACCATAGCAATCAGATGACTCTGAGAAACAGAAGGACTGACCATCCAGATGAATGCTGAAGCCAGTTTGCTTCCTTCAAGATGAAAGAAAAATCACTGAAAACTGAAATTCTTTCTGTTGCAAGGAGAATTGATTATCGAGACCTGATCCACCCTGTTTTCCAGATGTGGATATACAGTACTTCATGAGGTAAAGGGAAGGCTTGATGCCAAAAGCTTCCCTGATATGCCACAGCCCTCTTGGTCACTGTAATGAAGCAGACCTTAATCATTCCAGCATTACCCCAAAATTCACTCTTGCTCCTCTAGCAGTGGCCAAACTCTACAGGGGTGAAGCAAAAAAAGTGCAAGCAAATAATTTCTTAATACTTTCTAATATTTATAACCATCATTTAGTCCTGTCCGAGTTTCTACTGGTTGCCTCTTGGTCCAACAAAACGGTTCTGTAAAATGTTGCATTCCTACAAGCTGCAGGACAGCTTACACAGAATGCCAGACCAAGTTCTGTATGAATCAAGTTAATTGAAAGCTTCTGAGTAGGGTTTTGTGCACTACAAGGTATATCAAAACTCTTGCCAAGCAGCTCTTTAAAATGTGCATAGTAAAGAGTTACTTGTCAGGGATTTTAATTTAGTTTTCGGGCAAAGTAAATGAATTACGCTAAAAATAAAGTCTGATCCTTACAACATATGCATTACTTGGGAATACTACATGTAACATAATACGTTACTTTAGAGCATTCTGTTCTGTGTTTTAAACCTATTGTATAAGGTTATTTTAATAAAAAATATTTCAGTGAAAGAACAGTTAGTAATGAGGTGCTGACAATTGAATCTACATTCAAGGATTTCAGTGGCGTGCCAAGTCCACTTTTACAGATGCACTGGGTTAGTTATCCAATACATGTCCTTGAGGCATGTAAAACCAATATATTTTGGGTCACTTTTGGCAGCAGAGATAGGTGAGACAAGTGAAAACATTTACCGAGAACACATCTGAAGTGTGTTTTTCTTATTAGAGAAATGTAAGAAAATAAACCCAGATACCATGGAATGCCAGGAATTCCCTCTCAATGTTTTTGATTTACAAGGCCACTTTTTGGTAGTCTCCTTTGACCTCCCTCCCTCATTTGCTGGCCTAAAGCCTCAAGTAACAAAAGCAACCTCTTGACTAGTCCATTTTCAGGGCTTAATGTACAGGAACATGTCTTCATCAGAGAAGGGAAGACAATCCTTTCCACAAGTGACTCAGTTACCACAAAAATCATTGCTTATGAAGTCTTATGGCATAGAGCACTTAAAACAGTCAAAGATACTCTCTTTATCAGTTGAGGACAAGTGTTGAAGTAGAGACTTGGAGACACAAAATAAATAGTAAAAAAATAATCTGAAGCAGGCCTTACATCTTACAGACATGCTGTTGAACAGGCAGGGCCAGATTCTCTGCTAGCATATTGGTGAAAACAAACTTAGACTAACTTAAGGGCTTTGCCCTGCATATCTTCCTTATGTCCCTCTCTCACTTCAAAGTAGCATATTTGTCATAGTTTCAATCCAAACCTAGAGCCCCGGCTTCTTCAGATCTCACACAAACCTAATATGGCCAATTCTACCCTTCAAAACCAAACTGATAGCTATTCAGAAAGAATAAAGCTCCAGCCTCAGGCTTTCATTTCTATAACCATTTCCATACTTCGGGTGATCTGTCATGGAGAACAAGATAAGGACTTTTGTCTGCATTGCATATATTTACCCTGTGTTCTGGATATCTTCTCACAGCCCCTCCCCGATACACTTCTGCCTACCACAGAATGAGTAAGAAGAGCAGAATTTTGTTTTAATCCAAAATCTCTGGATTTTCCATGGCTTTTTTTAGTCATCCAATATTAACGCTGCATCCTCCTAAAAAAGGCTTGTATAAGAGGTGTCTTGGGTGCTGTTTAATTTCCCTCCTCCTCCACATTCTCTCTTTACCATCAGAACCCAGTGCATCACTGATGGTCTATTCCGACCTGTGCAAAGAGTGTTTGAAGCCATGACATATTCCCGTGTCACTAATAAGACCCACAGCTTTTTCTGTCAAAGTTAATTTCCTTTTTCTAAAGAGTAACTGGAGCCTGAGCATCCACGTGCAGCATACACATTCAGTGAGTGTTCTGTGGCTGTTTCCAGTAATTGAAAATGGCTCAATATGGATTTCTTTTTCTGGTTGCTTATTTAAATAAGTAGTATAGTCATGGAGAGACTTAGGTAAGGTCATAAAACTCTTCTCTCCTACAGCGAATGGGAATCTTTCCCAGTTGAAGATCATTTTAGAAAATACTTGCACAATCTATGGAAATTAAGTGGCACTTGGAGTAGCACAGTCATCCAGAGCCTGCTGAAGGACCACTTCTGGCCACGGTTCATCAGGGCATAAAAACTGGCTTGGTTTGGTCAATATTGACAACCACTTTTGAAACTGAGAGCAGCTATAAAACAGCAAAAGCCATTTCAGAATCTCTTTGCTACACTTCAGGAAAACAAGATGCATGAAGAGAGGTGAGCACTGGAGCTAGGTGTTATAAGTTAGAATTCAAAGACCTGCCATCTAAATAACAGAATCCATGCTAAATATTATTTAGCCATGCTAAATAACAGAAGAGGAGGCTGGATTTTTGGATCAATTATAAAAAAAATAAAATCAATAGTTGTGTAAGTATTTATCTGTATAAAAATGAAGTACTTCTCCGTGCACAGATTCTGTCTGCTTTCCAGAGCAAAAGCATCTTTAGGCTCTGTCAGGTGAATAGCTCACTTCACATAAATTGTAGCCCATGTAAGCTTTGACTCCTGTTTCATATTAAGCTCAGAATCATGAAAGAATCCAAGTCATATAGTCAAAACTTGCAAGAAAATCTGTTGCCAACAGATAATATTGTTTCCTTCCCAAACATTGATTCGTCGTCTGAATTAGCAGCTGTCATTTGTTCTTCTCATCAGTCTATTATGGCACATTTTTCTCTGTTCTAAGTTACAGCAGGCTTACTTTATAGTATGAGAATGATAAACTAAAACACCCGTCCAGGTCACTTGGTCACTCTCTGTTCTGGCACTATGACTGAACAGCAAACGAGTAATTCCACAGCATGCAATAAGGCCAATGCATATCACTGCATTTTAAAACTCCATTGTTGAGGTCATTCAGAAGGCAAACCTGAAGGCAGCTGGCCAAGCAGAGTGAGAGCTAGTCTTAGAAAAATCTCACAATGTCAGCCAAAGCAACAGTTACTAGGAGGTTGTACTATAACACAAGAAAGACTCGAGCTCACATTGGAGATTCATAAAGTCTACTTAAACAAACACAGTTTGCATGCTGCTATTGAATTCTGAATACATCTGCAGGAAAATGCACTGTGGCCACACCAAGAGAAAAATAGTTTGCAAATTTACACAGGGGAAAAACAGAAACTCACAAAACTCACAAACAAAAGCATTAAGGTAACAAGAAAAGGATATCAATTTGAAAAGAAATGCTGCGGACAGCCAAAAAAACACCACTCCTAATAAACATAAAGATTTTCCCCTTCTGTCCTGACTGCAAACATCAGAAGTTGCTCTTTCTGATAGTTAATGAGAGATTTGTCCTTTACATCTTGCAAGGAACGTACCTGCAGAACAGAGAGCAACGCTAACAAGGGAACAGTCAGAAGATAAACTGGCTGAATGTACTCACTGAATTTCCTTACAGACATTAAGTTACCTTGCTGTCTTAACCAGCTGAAGATACAAGTACTCAGAGACCTGTTGATGGTTGGACAACATCTGGGTAACACTCAAATTTATTGTCTTTCCACAGGCAAGGGAAAGAGTCACAAAACTCAGGATTTAATGACAGTACTCAAATAGAGATTATATTGAGAATAACATAAATACAGGGAGCCCTTCTCCAGAAGAATTAAAAATATGTCTTTGAAAAATTAAGCATGAAGGGTTCTGGATATTGCTATTTTCAGCTAGCAGATTCTACAGGCAGTGGCATCTCAAACCTCTTGATCCCTGCACTCTGAGTTTGGCTGAGTGTCAGAGGACTCAGGAAAAAAACTTGAATTCTGGCTGAAAACTTTCATTAGTAAACCTGGATAGCCGAGACAAACAGTGCACTGAGAGGTCCTCAAAGCACAAGGAATGAAGTCTTGAGCAGTCCAGCTTCCCCCAACCTCCAGAAGTTCTTTTTGTGGGCTGAGAGGCACAGATAAGGAAGAAACGCCCAGCTGACGCTGAGAGCTTGTCAGCCCAATTCATTCTTTATCTCAAGGAAAATAAGCTCCAAGCTTCCTCTTATCTAGAAGACACAACTTCTAAGGCTTCCGAGGCCTGTCATAACAGGCGGCTGAAAAAAATGTGGCACCTATTAGGCAGGAACCTGGTCAGATGAAGAACCCTCACGCGATTCCTCTGCTGGTTACTTCGACAAACCCACTACTGCAGCAAACAGGGTTTTGCAGAGCGGCAGCGAGGTCTTCCAGCAACGCTGCACGTCACACAGCGCAGGCGAGCTGGAGGTCTTGACCTCTTCCCAGAATTTTCCACCCTCAGCACCCTCTCACCCCTTCCTTTTTTCCATTTCAAGGAGGTCCCGTGTTGAAAGGATCCAGGCAAATATACACATTTATTGTAAGATATAATAAATCTTATCAGCTTGTTCATCTTATCCTGTGGCAACAGTCAATTACATTCATTTGATTCAGGCTGGTTTGAAACTGAGCAGAAAGCGTCTCCTGAAAAGCTTGTCTTGACTGACAAACCCCAGAAGCTGATGCAGCCGTGGCTGTTATTCCCAACAAGAAGATGCCTTGAGAAATTTCAAACAATAAGGAAACTCTAAATAGGCCTTGATTCAGGACTGTGCTCTGAGCCCACATGTGTAAAACAAAGTGGTGAACATGAAGATCATCAGTCCTGGAACATGGTGGTGCTGGGGGATGCTGTGTTTAGGGCATTCCTGCTGCCTGATCCACTGCTTAGAGAAGCATCTCTTGGCTGGATTGCTGAAAAGGCAAAAAGTATCAACAGAAAAACCCTGTAAAGCCCAATTCACCTCCCTGAAAATGGACCTCAGTGGCACAGCGTAAGTCCTAGAAGCACAAGGCTGAGCTGTAATTTCTCCTGTTATTGGCGAAGGAAAACTTCAGGGGGTCTTCTAGTGTGACGTGATGTCTGTTTTTCAAAAATCCTGCAGTTAAGACCTCCTTTTCTCCAGAAAATTGCTGCTCACCTTGTTCAGAAAGGCAGATAGGAAAAGGCTGTACATGGGTGGTGGCCTTTTTTTCGGTTGGTTGGTTCTGTCTTTGGGGAGGGGAGGAATTGAGTTTTGGTTTAAAGCAATCCTTGAGAGCTGAGCTCAGCAGGGCCCTGCAGCAGCGGCGAGAGGCCGGGTCCCGGGGGAGCAGAGGGAACAGCGGGAGGAGCGCCCCAGAAGCTGCGACAGGCGGGGAGCCCCGGCAGCACGCCGCTGCTGCTGAACCACCACCAACACATCGGAGCCGATCCAAGAGCGGTTCACAGCGCACAGCTCTCCCTCCTGCCATCTGGAAGGGCCTTGCCATCCATTGTTTCGGTTTACCCTTCCTCCTCCGCAAGACTCTCAGTGCATATGAAGTAATATAGTAGTGTCATCTGGATTTTCTTACTGTAGTATTAACATTTCCTCTTTAATATTAACATTCCAAAAAGGAAAATTACTCTAATTTATGCCATAAATTTCATAACACTATGCCATAACACTGTCCCAAATTACCTCCTTATTACAAGCTTTTATAAACTTATGCATGCAAAAAAGTGGTGTGTTTTTTTTAAATTAATATCTATAGCTGACATAAAGGAAATACTCAAAAAATAAAACTGAAAATACCACAAATATCCAAGAACCATCCTCTGCAAAACTTAGTTTGTAATTAATTCGGTGTAAAGAAAAACATCACTGATATCCTTTAGATGTTTGTTCTCCAGTTAAAAATATGATGGGGGGGGAATCAAGATAATAGAATCAACCATTCAAAAAAAGTCTATTACCCGTCTTAAAAGGAGACTTTAATCTCCTTTCTGGTTGTAATTCTTGCTGCTTTTTTCTTTGCCATACAAGCAGGAATAATCTTTAATTTTAAATTCACATCATACATGATTGTTCAAAGAATATTGCAGTGGCGTATTCTACAGAGATCATTGGAACTGCTGCTCCATCAGCTCACAGCAAAGGCGGCCAGTGACACACAACTCAAAACAGTCTCCTTTTCCCAGTGTAACGAAGCACTGCTGGTAGGAGTGGGATGAGCACAGTACAGAAGAAGGGACAAATGGAGATCCTATCTTTGCTTGTCCTGAAAACTTAAGTACCCACATAATCATTTGCACCATTAGTACCCACATAATCATTTGCACCATTATTTGTATCCTCCCGAAGACCAGAACTCCCAGGATTTTCTGCCATGTGGCCTGCAAACATGTATCCTGACAAATTCCCTGTTTTACTGGTTTAAAATACATGTTCATTAGGCAAGGACTAGGAGGGGAAACAAAAGGAAAAAGAAATGAAGTGACCTGTCCAAGATTACGCTGCAAGCCAATAGCAGAGCCGGGACTGGAATGTAAGTCCCCTCGCCTCATGGCTCTCCTCTATGCTCAGAGTTGTCCAAGTCCCACCAGTACCAGGAGAGGTCTGCACCATCACATCACACCCAAGAGCGAAGGTGCAGCTGGAGAGGGGCTTTCTTCTCCATCCAAACTGTAACAGTAACTTGTAAACAAAAGTATTAGTCAGTCTAAAATAGGAATAACAACCTCAAGAACTAAGGAGAATTGAGAGAAATATGTATTTTCAACTCCCATTAACATGCGACATTGAAATTTTACTATTTTATATCCAGGAACGTTCTCATTTCTAACCAACCCCCTTTCTCTGCACCCCAGCACACCTCTCCTTCCACCCTCATACAAGGACCTTTGCAAGTGCCACGTTTCAAACATCTGGCCTGCATATCGATGTTTTCTGCATCACACCCATCAGCAAGATTGCCCCATTCTGAACTTGTTATTTTTTCCTCCAATGCAAATTCAAATGATTTAGTGGCTCCATCTGCTTTGTCAAAAGTGCTCAGACACCTCAGCTATATTGCTCACTGAATTGCTTTAGGCGTAGCAGAAAAAACATGAAGTATGTTATGTCATAGTTTTGCATCTTTATGGAAAAATGCTTGCTATAAGAACCCAAAGGTTCTTTGTATATTTCATTAAATACATATACACATTAAATAAAAATCTGGTCTCTTTCTGAAATTTTAACACCCCATCGAATTCCAAGAAGCTTGCAAACTCCCAAAATTGGAGAAAGGAAGCAAGAGTGGAAAAACAGACAAGAAATCTTTATTCAGCAAGTTCTTGAAATGTGCATAAACTAATTAAGTGTTCTATTTATTCAGCAAAATACAAGAGCACATCAAAAGTGTTCCTGGGCAATAAAAAAGCGGATTAAAAAGAACAAACATACATATTTATTCAGTTGCCCCCAGTTCAGTGTCACATAACTCTTTACTTCTGTTCCCACACGTCACAGACCTGTGGCATCTGAACCCTGAGTTGGGGCTTCAGGGAGCCATGGGGCCTCCATACACCTCAGCTCCTGGCTTGCAAGAGGTGGAAACCAGCACAAGATAAACCTCCATCAAGATAAACCCATTACTGACAGCAGGATGCTTCCATGTGATAAAATACCAATGTCTAAAAACACCAGATAGGTGCTTTGAGAAACAAAGTGGCCAAAATGTTATGGAATGGACATGATGGATGGCTCACAAACACATCCTGATGTTCACCAAGCAGACGACTATTAGAAGCCACTGCATGTACGCTTAAAATCAGAAGCTGAAATTGTTAGAAATTCCTGCAAAAACACTGTGTGGGTTATCAAAATATGAAGACCAGCAAGAGAGCTGCAATCAATATATTTTTTTAAATTATCTCTGCCATTAAGCTTTCACTACAGTTTCCACCTCTATTATGCATCATTTGTTTGAAAGGACAGGTTGGCTATTGCTTTTCTTAATCAGAAAGCAACAGTTCTGATCAAGAGTGGATGTCTTTAGTTTTATGTCAGTAAACTGTGCCTTTTTTTTACATATATCCATCTGTATATAAAAATGAATAACATTTTGACACAATTCTCAAAGAGCATAACTCAGCACTAACACTAGCACTGGAGCAGCAACATGTCAGTGACTACAGTAGGGCAAACAATTACTCTGCAGGATTTTTGAGGCTACTAAGACTAATAAAATTAAGAGGTCTAGAATAGATATTTTCTTTAAAAAAAAAATTCCCTTCCTCACAAAGAGAGTACCTTCAAAGTGCAGTAACTTAAGCAGCATGTGGCATTTACATTTTTATCTAAATCTTTAAAGGAACCCATTATAACCTCATATTTGAGAAAAGAATCCTGCTTTATTTCACCACACCAGTCATAAATTATTCATTAATTCTGTTTGCTAACTCTGTAATCAAGCCCAGATGTTTCTGCTGGAGAGGCATTCCATAAGAAAAGTTAAATATAGCAAGCTGTGTGGAAGGAGCAGACCTCTCTCTCTCTCCCAACCACAGCACACTCAAATATTACTTGATTTAAAATAATGAAAACATTTGAAAAATATTCTGAATATGTGAGTCTGTGAAATGCCACAGTCTGATCACACCATTTCATGTAAAAAAGCCCCCACACATTCCACTTTGGTGTAAATGAAGTTACTGGTTCTGTCTCTGGGAAAGGTGCTGGCACTTTCACTCGCCAGGGTAAACAGAAAATTTACAAGCAGAGGAACACTCCTTGCCATGCATCATTTACCAATATAAATCAAGACCTAAGTTTTCAATTACAAGAAACACTTCTGAGCCAACTACCAACAGCAGTAACCATGCTGATGAAAAACTGAGAGTATCCTATGGAGCTTCTTAACGGAACTGACAGGGAAACTTACTGATGAGAATTTTAAATCCAGTTCAGTGCTTCAGAACTTCACTCATTTTACATTAGCAAAGATGATTAATCCTGACATTTATAATCCAACACTAAGAATGCAGTCCTCCTAACAGAATGGAAACTACCACCTTCAGACACCCATTCAGACACTGTTATGGTTTCTAGTACTCTTCAGCAACTGTCTTAAGCTGGTTGGGGAATATCTTTTTTTAAATTAGAAACTGTTCCTAATCATTACGCAGTTGGAGAAAAAGTGGGAGGTGTAGGGTTGAACATCACAGAGCCACCTTCTCTGGAGTTTGGAGACTATTCTCGGGCACACAAGACTTCTTCAGTTGTGAACAATGACACAGGAGAGATTTTGAGAAGCCATTTAGTCCCTTTGCTCTGCCCTAAGGCAAGATCAATCCTATTTAAACCAATATTTGCCTAATCTGTTCTTAAAAATTTGAAGCATAATACATTCTGTAAAATGACTTAGCAGAGAGAGGGTATTTTGGAGAAGCTGTTATAAACTGGTGTGGTAGTGACGCTACTGTCTTGGTACCAGGTATCAGCTCCTGACATCCAACTTTGCCGCACTTGCGCCTTGTAGCCAAATCCTGTTGTTCTTTAACCACTTGTGTCCATAGGAGACTTCACACAATGTTAAGTCTCGCTGCACTGTTAACAGAGGGCACCTTCCCACTAGCTAGCAAACAGGCAAACAAACCTGTATATTTATACTATTAGCCGCCTTAGAACACAATAAAACTCTGGTGGCTGTTCATGAAAACATGGATATAGAGAAGACTGAAGTCATAATTTTGGCATGAGGAGGCATACTAGCACTAGTTTTAGTCTCCTCAATGTCAATAATGTTAGGAATAATGGAGTCGTAGCACAAGTCAACAGTCTTAGGGCAATAAATATATTTTTTTTTCCTATTCCATGCTGCCAGAAATTTTCTTCCTGGTAGCTACTCAAAGTTAGCAGAAACAACCGCTACCACAGCATGTCTACCACAGGCAATGACCTCTTCATTTTGCTGTGTAGACATATCTTAAGGACATCTCACTTCTGCTTCAGAGATCAGCTGGAAAGCAGCCAATGAGAAGAAAACCAGAATAAATTCTATTTAAGTTAGTCACCCCAGCAGCAACTTACAATTCAGTCCACCTATACGAGGAAACGCTTCCTCTCCAACTTTTAAGCAAGACAGGAGTTATGCAACGTGAAACCTAGAAACTGGACTCAGTTACAGCATGTGTGATAGATGGAAGATGATAAAGGATCTGGAGGCTCTCAAAAAATAAAGACCATATATTGGAACCTTGGAAAGTCTTCTCTGAAATCTTTGTGGGGGGGGAGAAGAGGGAGTAGAGTGCAGGTGTGGAGCACCAAAATGAGTCAAAACAGAAGAACAGAAACTACATGAGACAGCCCATCTTGAAAAAATGTTTTCTAGCATATGAGGGGAAGATTACAGCAAAAGAAAAAGAACTTCTAACCTCCTTTGCACTACATGAACTTCTAGAGCACTGCTGAGCAATTTTTTTTTTTTTTTTTTGGTGGAGTGAAACCAGCACCTGGTATATTTCCTGGTTTATGTACGGTAAGAGAAGTTGCAGGAAAATTTCAGTTCAGACAACTAACTTTAGAAAGTGAAACAACAAATCCGATGCACTTTACAAGCAGATTATACATATTATACATTATATATATATATATACATTATACAATACAGATTATACAAGCAATTATACATACCTATTAATAAGTATGACTGTTCAAAGTTCCTGCTTCTAGGTTGTCCTTGTTTAAGCAAAAACCAGGCCTTTGTGAAGCTGTCAGTATACCTAGATTTGTGCCTAATTATCTATCTCCACAGGTATGGTGTTTGAAAACAGGGATAAAACCTTAAGTTAACAAGTACTCTAACAAGATTTCAGCATACAGCTCACTTTATAATTATAGAGAGGCTTATGGGAAAAGGAAGCCACACTTAAGACCTACCTGTTTGTATGACCTGTTGCTTAGGCAGAAAAAGAAATGTCACAAAGAAGAAATCTTGGTGTTTAATCTGTACTGATTTCTATTACGGTAACTTACAGCAATTTAAATAACCCAAGCCTAAAAAGGTCCTGAGAACATCCCAATTTTGGGACACTTAACTGGCTTGCTCACTTAATGCACACATACAGATGATTATGTTCCAGCAGAATTAGGACCAGATGGGTTTTTGCTGTAAACTTGATTTTTTTTTTAAAGGAAAAGACTTGTTCTCTGTTCATTTTTTTTTCACAAAGAGAAAACAAACATATTCAACATCTTAAAAAAAGAAGAGAAAGTTTACTTTGGTTGTGCTAAGCAGCCAGGTGCCATAATGCTGCAGGTTTCATCTGTAGTCTGCAGTGATGTAAGTTCCACCATGTTAACCATTACATCGGTCTTGTGGCCAGGAAGCTTGGGAAGCACAGAAAGTATCTTCTCTGCAAGATTGTCACCATGATGACCGACTGCTCCTGGGGAGAAAAAAAAAAGACCAAAAAATTGTCAGGTACATAATTAGAAGAGAAAAAAAAACCCCTAAAAACCAAAAAAAACCCCAAAAACCAAAAAACAACCATGCAAGGAACTGAGAACAAAATAACAACCATATGTTTTGGGGAGAAAGGCACTGGTAGTCATAACATCAAGAACACATTTAGCTTTTCAAAGATATTTTGCTACAAAAATAAAATTAATTTCTGGAATGTCTGAAATTAAAAGCATTGACGACATTTCAGAAAGATTAATTTAAAAAGCATAAATTAGACTTAGTTTTACAGCTGTTAGAAATTCACTGATTTTGCACTTTAATATGCAAAATATTTCTCTTTGAATAAGAAAGTTGTTAAACAAGATTTGCAGTGGTTATTAAAAAAGAAGGCAAACATTTATATATACATGCTCACATGCAAATTACAGTTTTCTACTTAAACTAATAGGACTGTGCTTAAAAGGGCTGTATGCAAGTTGCATACACAGCTACCCAGATAGACTGGCATATTATTACAATAAACAACTACCAACAACATACTACCATCAAGGTCACCACTCTTAAATGGACTGAGGGCAGCCTAGGTGAAACCAACATGAAATTACTAAAACAACCCAAGTTACATAGTATAAAATGTCAATTTGACCACATTCCAAGATAAACTCTGAATTCCATTTGGTACATTTGCTTCAACTCTCCTGATTTCAAACACATATTCTCTTCTTTCCATTCACCAACTCCACACAGGCACTAAAACCGACTTACAAAACATTGAGACCATAAGCTACGCCAAAACAGAACAACATGACACACACATAGATGAAAAAGTCAGAGGGGGAGACTGGAAACCTTATTGCCTTTAAGTCAGGAACAAGTTGAAGGTATTTGTATTCTGCCGATTTAGCTATAGTTTGGCTATCACCACAGGGCTGTACACCAGTACTGAGCTTAGTTTTGCTCTCCTGGCTTTACTCACAGGGAAACAAGGACTTCTGAAGCCACCTTTGAGAGGCAAGAAAAAGATCTTTCAGGCTATGGTCCCACTGCATCGAACTCTGTCCATCTGGCACCCTATCTGCTCTCACTTTTCATCATTTCCAAAGACAGAGGTCTGTTTCCATAGTTGAAGTAGCTTCACATACTCCATAAATCCCTTCCATCAAGAACATTAGTGGGGTCAGATTATTAACTGCTCTTGGATAAGCAGAAGGTTGTCTCCAGCAAGTCTACAGCAGGCAAGTATCCATGCTGCAAAACCACCTCAAGGTTTATCAACTATTCTGAATTGAAGAAGAAGTTGAAAAGAGAAGCAAGGATGGAAAGGGA
Source organism: Caloenas nicobarica (assembly GCF_036013445.1). NCBI lineage: Eukaryota > Metazoa > Chordata > Aves > Columbiformes > Columbidae > Caloenas > Caloenas nicobarica. The sequence goes on along the minus strand of NC_088248.1, from coordinate 50,960,970 downwards.
GGAGAAAAGTGAAGTCAAACTCCATGCTGACAATGCTTCTACCCACAGGAGGCATGGAAGGCACATGTGTCCAGCATGTGGTGGTACTGCAATGTGGACACCTGGCCGCTCGGCTGGATTGAGACTACCAATTTGTTTCAGCAGAGATAGTAATAGTCACAGAATGACAGCAACTTTTCCTTTCTACCATCCTCAGATAGATTTAGACCACTGAGATACAGATGAAATGAGCTGAGTTGTCTTTGTGACTCCCTAAGACATCTGCTCTCCAAAATCCCTGCATTCTTCTTACTAGGTCAGTCACTTGTCAGCCACACCGCCGTTATCAACACTCGCAAAGTTACAGACATGGAAAACAGATGGTAATCTTCTGAACCTCCACCCCCACGGACTGGAAGCAATGTCTGTCTCTCCACATTTGCTGCACATGAGCAACATTTAGCTAGACAAGACATTTAGCTAAATTGGAAACACCTCAAATGCAGATAAACCCATGTTAGTTATTAACAACCCTCCTCCTTTCTCCTTGGCAGAGGAGGAAAGTCTCAGTGTATTTAAGTTGCTTCCACAATAAGTAAGTGCCATCTCAGTCTCCTTAACACAACTCCTATTCCTTGGAGGTCCCCACCAGTCCGCAGGCACTAATGGCTTTTGCTGTGCCTCATCGAATCAACCAGAAAACATCTCCTGGAGCTTTTAAAAATCCCTTTCACCCTGATCAACTATGCTAACCAACCAAGGCTGGAAAGACAATTAAACCCCATGAGACTAGGAGAGGAAAGCATGGGGATTCTCTTTTCAATCACACTGACTTCATTCAGCGGGGTCCATGGGACTGGTTTCCATCCTGCTCATCACTGTTGAAGACAGCCAACAGGCTACTCAGCAGCTTCTCAAGACCAATGGCATTCAAGGCAGCTGGTAGTTTTAATGCTGTCAATGCGCACACAGACCGGGTGTTGAAGAGACACGGCAAAGTTATCTGACCAATGCAAAATAGGAATCTTCAGGCCAGGTTAATATCCAGTCTCGAGGACACAGGAAATCTCATGTATAATGTTCTAATTTTACTTTATCTTCTCATTAAGAGTCATAAAGTGAAATCTGTGACATTTGATACAGGTTGTAGCTGGCACAACTGGCAAAGTCAACAAACTGATTCTCTAACAGCAGCCAGGAACACATTAACTACACCCCCACGTTCCCCAAAGAGGCATCAATGACATGTATGCAAAACAATATTTTATTAAGACCATTAGCAGGCCTATATCTCACCACTTGTACTCCAATTCTTATGTTCTCCTACTGGCTCTACTGTCTAGTTCACAAACAAAACAAACAAAAAAAAGCAGATTTACAGGGCCATTGCATATCACAGAAGCAACATGAGAACTTGGGCAACGGGAAGACTTTAAAGTCAGTTGACAAACATGAGGAGCTTGGATTAGAAAGTTCTCCTACAAAGGCATTGCTCACCAGCCAACAACTAATGCAGCTAATTTCCACTAGAGGCTTTTCCTTCAATCAAAATTCAAATATAAGTCAGAGTGCACCAAAACAGCATGCAAGGCAGGTCTTTCCTCGACTATCCAGCTTTCTTAACATCTGTTGTTTTAAGTACTTTCTAGATTAGTTCAGGACTGGTGATTTTTGAAAGATAAATGAACAAACCCATCCCAGTTTTCATGATGTTTCAACACTGCACGCTCATCCAGTGTTTTTTCTGAATAAGATCACCATTAGGAAGACTTTACACAAAAGGACTCTAGTGGGATAATTCCTATAATGCAACTTTCTTAGGCAATGCATCACCTCAGTGAAAGCAGGTTTTGAAATATCAAAAGGCAGAAACGTTTAACACCTAGTCCATTGAAAGAAGCTGGATATTTGGACCTCTGGTTCCAAAGCTTAACAATGTTCTGCCATATTCTTTCATCTAGTGTTAGCTTAAGCTGACTTTGTTGAACAGTGCTAGAATGCAGCCTGTAAGTTCCCAGGAATTCAGGTATTCAAGGAAAACTAGAGCATCCTTCTACCTTGCCAGAATATATAGATCTACATTCTCCTTTGCACAAAGGAACATCAAAATAGTCAGTTACCTGTCCCACTAGGCTGGCTATAGAATCTAAAAAAAAAAAAAGCCATCCAAACAAACAAAAATAAACAGAAAAAGAGAGAAGTAGGAGCACAGCAGCCCACAGCCAAACACAGCAGCAGAGTGCTGGCATAGAACTGATTGTCTCTTACAATTAGCTATAGCAACATAAGTAAAGAGTAGTAAGTTTGGAGATAAGAAACACTGAAGCAACTGCTGAAGGCTCATGCAATTTCTAAGACACCTGCACTGATCTAGCCACCTGTAGTTTTCTTTAAATAGGCAAAACTCATTCCATTTGTTTGCCTCTATAACAAATTTAACATCCGAAGCATCTAAAAAACTGTTATAAAAGTTTGTGTGCCTATTCCACAATAGTAGAATCTTTATAAACCACACCAGAGAAAAGGCTGCACCCTGATCCTCAGCACTGAGTTAATATCACTTGCATATTACTCCTCATAGCACTTGCCATTACTCCTCATAGCTGCAGTCTACAACCTCAAGTAACCAGAATAATTTAAGTTCCATTGCCTCCTGTGTCAAAGCTCCAGCCTAGTTCATAAAAAGTGGACTCCTATACTCTACAGGCCTCTATTTATGTTTTCAAGGCCTCACCTTATATGATGTGGCATGATAGATATAACGAAAGAAATAGACAATTACAAACAGGCTATTTAAAACAAAAATAATCAAAAAGATGTATTAGTCAGAACTAGACTTTACCAGAACAACACAGGCTTACGTCAGTCTTCACTCTCATCCTCCTCTACAAATGGGACTAAGCTGTAGGACAATTAAGGCGCACTGCAACTTTCTTGTTGCTGTGGCTGCTCCCAGGAATGAAAAGAGAATGACATCTACACTTCATTGATGAGTGACTGAACTGTGCTTTCTGTAGCTGTTAAAAGGCTGAAAATATTACAACCAGCACAAGGGTGTGATGCAAAGATGATGCCTGGCTGACAGTGAGGGATACAATACAGAAAGTTAAACCTGAGTTTGCAGCCTTGGCTGTGGGAAAACATCCCTGTGATTTTGCCCGACACATGCAATAGTGCTGGAGGAAGACAAAAGTGCTGTTGCTGACAGCACTGAAATATCTAACTTCAACAACACTCATACAAAGGTTATTATTCAAAACCATAAATTGACTGCACGGCCATCTCCTTGCTATTCTTTCTTCTCTGCCTTCTCCTCACTGTATTGCATTTCAAAATCACCTGCACATACCACTGCTCCCTGCACTTAGAACAGCCCACATCCCAAAGTCTGCAAAGCACCAAGAGACTGGAAAGAGAAATGTGTCGAGCTGTTCTGAACACCAGTATCTGAAAGGTATCAATGAGCTTATGAATGAAAAGGGAACTTCCAAGAAGCCAGAAAAACTGCTTCATAAAAGGTGTGAATGCTGGCAAGATGGTGAATAAGAAACACATGGAAGGACCATGGGGTTACAATATGGAATCATAATGCAAATATCTAGGGGCGCAAATATTAGAGGACAAAAATAAACAGCAATTAAGGCACCAGAGTTAGCTCTGACTTTAACCAGTGCCACTTCTCAGAGTACCACTATAGCTGGAGGATTTGTTCTACTAGTTAAAATAAAGGCAGTGAACTTTAAAACAATAAGTAGGCAAACAAAAGCAGCATCACACATAGGAAAACATCGAAAGTGGAAATCTGCTATATGGAGTCCTACACAACAAGTCACAGAGACTGATGAGCAACGAGGTGAATTAAGCCACTTTGCAGAGGTAAAAGCCATACAGCTGGCATTGGACATTGCTGAAAGAGAAAAGTGGCCAGTACTTTATCTCTACACTGACTCATGGATGGTTGCAAATGCCCTGTGGGGGTGGTTAAAGCAGTGGAAGCAAAATAACTGGCAGCACAGAGGCAAGCCTATTTGGGCTGCCCCATTGTGGCAAGACATTGCTGCTCGGCTAGAGAACCTGACTGTAAAAATACGTCACATAGATGCTCATGTGCCTAGAAGTTGAGTCACTGAGGAACATCAAAACAACCAGCAGGCAGATCAGGCTGCTAAGATTAAAGTAGCTGAGGTGGACTTGGACTGGCAACATAAAGGTGAACTTTTTCTAGCTCAGTGGGCCCGTGATACTTCAGGGCATCAAGGAAGGGGTGCAATATATAAATGGGCTTGTGACCAAGGGGTGGACTTAACCATGGACAAATAATCAGTTAGAACGCTTCTGATTTTTTTTTTTTTAACAGAAAAAACATCTCATTTTATATGTGACTATTTTTTTTAATAATGGCCACAACAAAGAAAATACAGTTTCTTGACACTGGCACCAGAGGTTCTTTACTAAAATGTACTTAATACTTCTTTAATATGTTCTTTAAAGTGGAAAGTTTTCAATATTTATTTAAGTACCAGTATTTTCCCTTAGTTCAGCTATTTTCAATTGCAGCACCAGAAAAGCGACTTTTGAGACATTTGGACTTTTACTATTAGAAATCAATTGGCATTACTGAAAACTGTTAGTTATTCTATCTTAACATCTTATTTACTCTAGATAAGCATGGAATAGGAGCCAAAAATAAAACATCTGTTAGTGCAACTCCTTTAGACATCATCTAGAGCTACTTAAAGCTGTATTCCGTCCAGGTCTTTGAGTTAGAAAATATTTGCCTCCTGATAGCCTATTCAGAGTGATTCAAAGTCACCTGGTTTGAAGCAGTAGCCTGATTTAATCAGAGAGTAGCCCAGCACCTGCCCCTAGTGAACTTCCAGGTTTTTGTAGAAGTGCTTGGAATATGAAAGCATTCTCAAAATTCATGGATACATAAACACTTCTCATATCTGCAGCCCACATGTTGGACAAGATTCAGGTACCAATAAGACATTTACAAATCAAATCCAAAATCTTTCATCTTTAGAGAGAAGAGATTTAAAAAGTTGTTTGAAATGAGCTGTAAATAAGAAAGTCCACGTCAAAGACTTCCACCTGCACCAAGCTGTTATTTGAAAAAAATATGTTTATTTTTATACTGCTGGCTGCAAATACATATCATAGCTTAGAAAAAAATCCAGGGGCTCAGTTGCAAATGTCAAGCTGGAAACTTGCAGATAGGAAGCTTTAGCTTTTACAAAGTGTAAGGCTGAAATTCAACAGACTCAGCCACCTGAAGGCCAAACAGTGGAGTCAGATGTAGGGGGTCAGGGGAGAGCATATATAAAAGGCTGAATATACCTAAGAAAATTAAGGTTTCAGGTACAATTTAATTGTGCCATTCCCCACTTCTTGACAACTGATTTCACAACACTAAATGCTGCCCTTTTCACATACTTTTTACTGTACAGTCTCTAGGAAACCAATGAAACAAATCTCATCGTGTTGAGCTAAACTCAGATCCATACAGTTCTTTACCTCTGAAATGCACTAATTTTTTCTTCCTTCAGTTAGCACTGTACTTGATGGCAAAAGTATGGTATTATGCCCAAAGCACAGGAAGGCTTCAATGAAACTGTCAATGAATTCTGGAGGCAAAAGAACAATTGCATGAGGGGATCTTAGTTTCAGTTATAGATACCGAAGAAAATATATACTAAGAAAATAGTAATCATCTGTACTCCAAGAACTTTGATGCATCCCCTCTAAAGCTGCCCCACCACAGCCCTGATGTTTTCTCCGAAGAACCTTCTCCTACGGATGCACAAGATCCCAGACTTCACCTCCCAGATTTAAGCTGGTATTAATTATCTCTCTTTGTGCATCCTCAACAGTCTCCTGGTCAGGCAGCTCCTTGTCATGCACGATTTCCAGTTCCTTTTCTTGCTTTTAACTCTTCCCACCACCCAAGTGCATGAATCCTTGCCCAGTTTCACTGGTTCCCACCCCAAACAGACACACCTCTCCCAGTTTAACTTCAAGGCTCATCATCCAAGTCCACTCTCCTGCAGTTTTCCCAGCAACCTTCCCAAACCACAGCACGGCAGTAACCACCCAGATCCATAGCTGCTCTTCAGCACACTGTTGACAGGTACGAACCCTACAGCAATGTAAGGATACGCAAAGCCAAAACTGAGGGGGAAAAAAAGACAGAAGAAAATTCAGAAACAGATGAGCTGCAGATGCAACATTGTGCCAAGCACTTGCTATGGGACGTGTGGTGAAAAACTATGTCCTGAATTATTGACTACAGATAATGCAAACAGAACCAGGCCCATACACTGTATATATAAGCAGATCTATCAATAATACGATGGGGTAAGCGAATGCAGCAGCTCCTGTGTCAATTATTCTCTAAGATTACTGTTTCCTCTAAAAGATCATTATTCCAGAAGTGAGAGGCTGATACAAACTTTTTCCGGGTCACCGACCCTGCACCTTGCTGGTGACTCATTCCGTCACTCTTCCTCTTTCTGCCCTTTTGATATCACATCTTACCACATTAAAAGACTTCAGCTCACCAAGCTTGCAGGTGGATTACAATAATAGACGTTCTCCTTCTGACAGTTTCCTAATGGGCTCTCACACCACTCTCTATGCTTCTCAACTTTTGCATCAATTCTGCACCGATTTGCAGCGTTAAATTTATCATATGGTTCATTCTTACACTCATTTACTTCCCAGAAAGTGTTGTACGAACAATTATGTACTGTTTTCACTCAAGCATAATGTTTTCCAAGTTACCAACACCAGCCATATGCAATTGCTTCACTCAAAGACTAAGTATAATGCATAACATATAAAACCCATATATATATACATACAGAGACACTTTCAAGCATATAGGCACAACTAAGTGTATACATAGATGTATATTTATTTAGATAACTATGCTAAGGCTGACAAATAAATACACTGGGAAATGTTTCACAGTAATCCACAAGGCACAGTTTGAATACTGCAGACCATTTCCTTCACATCTTGGGATGACATACAGGCACAGCTAAGGTCTCTATTTTGCAGCAAAGTGGAAGTGCCAGAAACAAACCCTCATGTTTCCAGCAGAGCCTTCTGCTTCACTCTTGGTTTCCATGGTCCACTGGGGAGCAAGGATGTGTGAGCAACCACCACTGCCATAGTGTTACACAGCCTCCCAGGCCACGAGGACTCCTGCAACTACCTAAAAACCTCCCGATGGGATAGATGTGGGCCCACAGGGATGACAGCCCCTGTTAGTAGTGGTTTTCTTACCAGCGAGGTCCAACGTCCTGTCCACGAATATGATGGAGGCCTTGTTGGTTGCCATCCTCCTCCTGTTCCTGGCTGGGGCATAGCTCGCCAGCTCAGCAGCAATGACCCTGCTGAGGGCCCCCACGGCGAAGCTCTCCTCCCGCAGGCCCAAGGCGATGAAGAGAGCGTCCAGGTCACCCACCAGGGCCCGCACCGCCGCCCGCAGCTCAGCAGGCAGGGCGCCCAGCCCGACCTCCGCGGGGCCGGGCCCGCCGGAGCCGGGCAGAGGCGGTAGGAGCTCCGCCAGAGCGGGCAGCAGGCAGAGCTCCGCCGATACGGGTGCCAGGAGCGGCGGGCCCCGCAGCACCACCTCGGCACGGCCGCCCTCGCCCATCCACCGCCGCAGCGTCTCCTCCAGCTCGGCCGCCCCGCCGCCCTCCGCCTCGCCGCCGGTCACCAGCACGCAGTGCCGCACGGCGCCCTGGCCCAGCACACGGCGCACGGCGGCGGCTGTACCGCCCCGCAGCGCCCCGCTCACCACGAAGACGACGCGGGCCGACCCCGGGGCTGCTCCCGCTGCCTCCGCCGCCTCAGCGGGCAGCGCCCTGACGGCCAGCGCCCCCGCCGCCAGCAGCTCGCCCGCCCCGCCGCCGCCCCAGTGCAGCGCCTCCGCGGACACCGCGTCCAGGAAGACGACGGCCCGACTCGCCCTGGCGAGCACGGGCTCCCAGGCCTGCCGGCACACCTGCCGCAGCTCCGGCACCGCCATGGCGGCAGCGGCGGGCAGCGCTGACAGCCACAACACACCGCACGTGCCCGGCGCGCCGCCGGCGCCGTAGGATGACGTCGCGGTCGCGGATTGGCTGCCCGCGGCAGGGAGGGGCGGGGCACAGCGAGCCGGGCCGTCCCCGGGCCGTGACAGGGCCGGGCGGGCTTGTCTGTGGGGTCGGGCGGCCCCGGGCCGGGCTGCGGGGTGAACGGCGGCGGTGAGGCCTTTTGCCCGGGCCGCGGGGGTTGGGTTGTGTTGTGGTGTGGTGTCCACCCGAAGGGCCGCCCGTCCCCGCGGAACCCGCCGCAGCCTGCTGCCCGCGCCGGCGTCCCCGGGGTCCGCCTGGCCCGTTCTCCAGCCCAGGTCTGTCACACCGCGAGAGCAGCAGCAGGGGTACGCCTCTGGGGAGAAGAGGGGAGGGGGCTCTTCATTTTGCTGGCAGTGCCAAGTTCTGACAAACATTAACATGGTTTCTCTCGTCTACGGTCTATATTAGCAGCTCTGCTACAGCCCGTAGCCCTGGCCGGTGTCCGGAGGGGCATCTGAGCACTGACAGTTCAGTTTTGCCTGATATTTTCCTGAAGAGGCTGGAAGCCACCTTGATCTTGCTCCTGGTAAACGTTAAAGCAATTCAGTGTCACTATGTCACTATCTCCTTTGTGCTGCGTCCATATCTTCGTTACACTGAGAGAACGACTGATGTGCTGATACTTTTTTAAATGTACAGCACTGGAAAGGTGAAACTTCCATCGCCGTTCCCTGTCCTATAATTCTGTATTTCTTGTGTCAGTATTAATAAATCCAATGGTTGAAAAGCTAGCAACAAGAAATATTATCTTTTAATAAATGCAACTTTTATGATATGCAGTTGGAGACATATGACAAATTTAGTTCAATTTCCGCTGTAGAAAGCTCTTGATCTCAAAATCAGTTTCAAAGCTAACTAGAAAAAATGCCGTAAATGCATCTACAGTTTCTTTTCCCCAAAGAATGGATGCTTGCTTGCAAATCTGTGTACTACACGGTATTTCACTTGGGCAACTTCCTTAGTACAGCATGAGAAGAATACCTTTTCTGATATAGTGGTATTACCAGCAACAATAAAAAGACAGATTATTTAATTAGTTCATCTGCTATCTTAACTGGTTTTCTCAGGTCTCTTGCAGGTTCAGCTGTTTTCAGGACACTGAAAATCATCAGTAATGTGTAATCACCAGATTTCCAGTAATGAAATTAAATCCTCTCCTTCCAGTCTGCTCCACGCACGTTCCTACCCTGACACGTTCTTCCTCCTTCCAAATGCAGACTTAGTCTTTGTGCTGTTCCAATTCCAATATATTAGTTTAACCTTAGGGCATACAACTTTATGATGCTAGAAAAATATGTAAGCTAATAGCCTTCTTGACTATTTTGATTTGAAAAATGAATGCCAAGAAATTATTTGGGATGGTTAACCACTGAGCCCCTGCAGTTATACACAAGTAGACTGAATTACCTCAGAGATTATGTATCTCTGAGCTTTTGGCTTTATGCTTGAGTGCCATGGACAAAAGCTGGATATATTATGGCTTGTCCATTTCTAAAAGGTTGGGGTTTTTCTCAGGCATATTGTCAAAACAGCAGATGCTTTTTTAAGAAAACAAATATCTTTATTACTTTATAAATACTGTACAGATTGCAACTAGTTCTGCATATGCCAATGTTGAAAAAAAGGATTACTAGCCGGAAGACAAAATGAGGTTAATCAGTTCAAAGCACAATGGTTAAATTACAAACAAAATTATCTAAGTAGTTTTTACAGCTTATTTTATTCCATATGCAACTTTACTACTACTGTGTTAGAAAAAGAACCGTACTACAGGGTTCCTGTAAACTTGATATCTTGTGCATTTCTGGAGTGTGACCTGTGGGTTAAGATGCTTAAGGAGTTCGCGAAAATGTCGTCTTCTGTCCTCGGCCTTTTAGTTACTCAGGGTCTTGGGAGAAGCCTTTTTTTTCAGGCCCCAACTGCTGCTCTCCCGCTGCGCAGCAGTAAGGAGAAACGGCAAGGTCCCTTCCAGAGGTTGGGGCTGGTGGGAGCTTTTACCTTCGAGGGCAGAAGTTAAAATGCCACCTAAGCAAGCACTTTGTCCTCGGAAGCAAAGCAGGAAACAGGTTCAGAGCACCCTCTCTGCCCAACCAGAGCCAGAGGTGGGGCAAGATCTTCCTGGGAAGGGCGGAAGGCTGGCAGCTGTTTGCAGGACATAGCCTTCTTGCGCCAATGCTCAAGCTGTTCCAAGACAGATTTTTATGTGACCGCCAGCTGAATGTGATGTCTACTTAAAGGCCTCTATGAGGAAAATTTATTCAAGGATCTGTGTTGATGTATTTTAAGAGATTTTATGTTCCACACCTACTCCTAATTTCTCTTTGTGGTGTTTTCCACAAATGAATTTTCTACTTCATTGTCTCTGCAATCAAAGGAAACTATTAGAGTTCTACTGTGTCATGTAATGTTGGCCAGAAGCGTGTTAAATGCCCAAGTAAACCAAACAGGAATGAAAATGAAGAAAGACACTGATGCCCAGTAAGAGGTACTACAATGCAAATTTGTTTTATGAGAAACAACTGTCTAGAAATGTTTTGGATGAAAAACACCTCTGTTCACTCCACTACTATAGGTACAAAAATGGAATTGCATGATGAAAACCTACCCAATTATACCACATAATTCATGATCTGTAAATGACACCCAAAACCTCTGATTTCAGGGGAAAAAAATGCCTTTTGAGAAGGTAGTTTGTTTGTGTGAACTCCAGTGAAACACGATGCCATACATGAAACTTTAAAACAAGGTTCTCTATGCAGGCAATTCAAAAAATAAGCTTCCCCTGCCTGGAGTTGAGATGTGTTTATAATACAGTCAAGCCTTCTAGCCTGATTTTTCACAAGCTGTCCTGCTGTGAAAGAGGGGTCCCTTTTTTGGTTTTCACAAATATCCCAAGACACTGAAGACTCCATTTGTACACAGAACTGGTCAAAAACTTGTTTTGAAAGTTGTTGGTACTTAAACGTTCCAATGAATCTTGCAGTTGTGAATGCAGCATTCACAAATGTGAAGTGAAAGCATCATCAGTAAAAATGGCTTGTGACTTCCCACTGCTTTTAAACTAGAGAAATTTCTTCATGAACTCTGGAACTTTCACAGCACACTATTAACGTTAAACTCTTACTGGAGCTAAAAATAATATTAGGCGCTTTGTGCAGGAAAAAAGATATGTATGAAGAGTCGTTAAACCTAAAATATTACCTCCAGCTGGGAGGGTCCCTGCGCAGAGAGCCAGGACAGTACTAGCAGAAGCAGCGGCGTGTGTTTATCCTGCGGTTACCCTCCCCCTGGCAGCTGCCATCAGCCGCCAGTAGAAGCACGGCACTGGACTGTACATGCGTTTGGCCAAGTCCCGCTTCTGGAGATGGGCGAGGGTGTCCCAGAGGAGGCCGCCGCGCTGCCACTGATCCCCGCTGCGGAGACGGGCGGGCGTTTGGGGATGCACAAGAGCAGAGGGACCGCCGAGGGCAGCGGAGACAAAGAGCAGCGGGAGGAAGGGAAGGCGGCTCTGGCAGGCACGCCGCGCCGCGGGAGGGTGCGGAAGGCACCGCCGAGGTGAGTCCCGGCGACTGGCAGCGCACAGAGCGGGGTCAGGTCGGTGGCGGGGCCGGTTCCGCGGGGAGGACAGCTTTCGGGCTGGGCCCGGCCTGGCCGCTCTCCCCCTCCGGCCCGCTCCTCCCGCGGGCGGCCAGGAGGCCCCTCCGCTTCTCCTCGCTCGTGGCTGGCGGCGTCCCCGGGCCGGGAGGGCCTGTCTGGGCGCGGAGGGCGCCGGGCCGCGCCAGGCCACCTCCCCTCGCGGCCCGCCCGGGCGCCGCCGGGCCGCCCCCCGCATGCCCATGCCCAGGGCGCCGCGGGGCCGGGCCGGGCCCGCTTCCTGTGCGTGTCACTCACTCGGCGGGGGAGGGGAAGCGCCGAGCAGGCGGCGGCGGTTCCTCCGCGAGCGGTGCCGTTGGGCCGGCCGCGCGCTCGCAACCCGCCGGCCGCCGCCCGGTCACGGCCTGAGGCGGCGGCGGAGGCCCGGGGCGGCGCGGCGGTGCTGCCGAGCGGCGGGAGGCCCCGACGCCGCCGGGCCTGGGCCCTCGCGTCCCGCGGGAGGCGGCCATGTCTACCGGTGAGGTGGAGCGGTTGGCGGCGGACCTCGGCGGGGCCGCCGGGGACGAGGAGGAGGAGTGGCTCTATGGCGGTACGGACCTTCCCAGACCCCCGTTCCCAGCCCACCTCCCCCGCCCGCCGGCCCGGTGGTGTGCCCCGCCGCCGCGCCGCGGGGGCTGGCGTGTGGGGGCGGATAGGCCGCGGCGTGCGCCGCCAGGCCGGCCTGGGGCTGAGTGCTGCCCCCCGAGCCGCGCCAGCCGGCCGCCGTTTAAAAGGGTCTCCCCGTCCCGCCAGCCCCGCTCAGTCCCCTCCTCCTGGCCAGCCCTCCGGCGGTGCTGTCCCGGGCCTGTGCGCGGCCCCATCCCCGCCGCCGCGGCGGCTCCCTGCCCCCTCCCCCCGAGGCGCCGGTGCCGCGCAGGCCAAGGCGTTCTGGGCCTCGGCAGCGGGAGGCCCGCATGGCGCTGCTCCCCCACACGCACTCCTGGGGCCGCCGAGCGTCTCCCCAGCGCTCCCCCGACCGGGCTCCCAGCGTTGAAGTACTGAAGCAGCCTTAACCTTTTACGCATAAACTTTCTTCGTAACTTTAGGGACTTCCTTTACGTTCAAATCATTATGAAACCTGTAAACTAAACCCTGCCCCTGTGGTGGACCTGTCAGTATAGAGCACTGAGGGCTCGGGTCTGCTCGACCAATTTCACAATTGAAACGTTATGAAAATGTCTCAAGGGTTACTGGATAGTAAACTGAAGGGTTGTCTAATAATCTGCATGGCAAGATATCTGTTACGGTTAGTATTCAGGGGGTTGTAATCTTAACTACTGTGTTTCTTTTCTCTTGCGGTAGATGAAAATGAAACAGAGAGACCAGAGGAAGAAAAAGCTAGGTGAGTGTCTTGACAGCTGGAAGTCCTGTAGCGTGGCTGCACAAACATTGTATTCATTCTTCTTCCCAGCTGCTTAAGGGTCTGTGGTGCCTGAACACATACTGCTGTCTTTGAAAATCCCCTTAAGATAGTATGTTTAGTCTGCTAGAATGACTTGCCTTTTCTGTGAAATGGTTTTACCTGTGAAATTGGGACACTTGAGTATAAAAGTTATTTTCAGTTTTAACTGAATGGACAACAGTAGCCCCTCACGAAATGCCAACAGGTCTCTTATTTCTGTAATCATTGTGCTTTGCAGTCTTAGTAATGGATTGGATAATTCTAGATTATTTAGAAATTAAATATAGCCTGTCTCTCGAAGAGTTTACAATATAATTACAGAAAGAGGAATACAAGGGAGCAGTGGAGGATTACTCAGTAGTTTGATGTGCAGGTTCCATAACGCATCTGCTAAGGGTTTTGGAGTTGATTTTGTTACTAATAAGAGAGTATTTGAAAGAAAGTTAGAAAAAGCTGTGGAAGTATTTGGGGGAATCTGCTTGAGTTATAAGGAACTGTATGAGAGAAAGCAGAAAGATGGTCCCTTGAAAATCTAGTGAGGCCGATGGAGGCTGGTAGCAAGGACTGACTGGAAATGGGAGTCAGTGTCTCATACTGAATGAAAGAAGTCTCACAATTGATAAACTGTTCATTGTCAAGATAAATTAAACAAATAAAGGGGAAACCCATGCAAGAAAACATGCATTGTTATTTTCTATAAATGCTTCCAGTCATCAGAGATTTTTTCTATGAGAACTCTTGAATTTAGTTACCTTTGGTAGACTTCTTGTCCGTAGGCTTGCTCAGTTGCTTTTTTGAGCTGATGACAGCTTTTGACAGACACAGTGTCCTACAGCAGTGACGACCTCTTGTAGCATAAGAAACGGAGTTGTTTCCTGTCACCTTTTCCATGTCACTTAACCGTTTTCTAGACCACCATTGCATTCGTCTTGAATCGTCTCTTTTCCAGGACGAAGAATTCTAATTATTTTTTTGCTATTTATTTGGAAGCTATTCTATATTAATTGATTACTTGTATTCAGTTGCCTTTTGTTGACCTGGTACCTTTTTCAGTATTACTGTTGTTTAAGAAAATTATTTGCTTGGCAACAAAATGATCCTTAGAAACAGTGGTGTTTTACTTCTGTTTCTGGTCAGGAGTGTCTAGCTTGTCATTTGGCTGCCTCAATACATAGTTATGGACTAAAGAGCCTGACAGATGGTAGCTTATGCATCTTATGGGTTGTGTATGGAACTCTGGAAGCATGGTGGCAGTTTACCGGTTAGAAGTTTTTGGTTTCTGACATCTCAGTTTTGGCATTCTTCGTATAAGTAAAAATTGTGAGGTTTTATTTAGGTTCTGTAGCTAGTCTGTCGTTTTACTGGGTGATGAAGTGCAGTGGTCAAGCTTGGAACCTGGGGTCGTACCTGGTGTGTGTTGGGTTTTGGTGCAGCACTCATCATGGGTATTTTGCCAACAGAAGACAGGATCAAAATCATTCTGTTCAATAACGATTGGCAGTTGGTCACTCCATTTCAGAAATGTCTTTTCAGTGAAAGAACATTGCTTCTAAATGGCTCCCTGCTTACTCTGCTGTTTGTGGTGCAACATCCTACCATTTAATGGAACTGTGGTAATTAAAATGTTGCTGCGTAAGAAACAGCAGTAGGTAAGAGCCCAATGAGATAGCTCATTTGCATGAATTTGACAGTGCTAGTCATTTTAGATGGACTAGTAGTTTTCAGTCTACAGTTAAAGTATAATTAAATTAATCATTGCACTGTAGCTGTTCCGTATCATGGAAGAAAATTTCACAATGCAGATGTGTGAATTTCGATTCAGTGCAACATTACCTATAGATATTTGAATGTTTTTTCCATTATGTCTTTGAAAAATGTCAGTCTGCAGGGAAAAAAACCCCTGTTATTCTCCCTTCATATATTATGAAAGATTTCGCTCTGATTTCAAGAAAGGACCAAGGTATGGTGCCTTATTACTTTCAACTATTCTACAAACAATCAGTTAGTATGACTTAAGGTACCTAAATATTATTCTGCTAATATAAAGTTATATTCTTCTAGATTTTTAAAAAATAAATTATTTATTTTAGTTAATGCAGAAAATAGCTGGAGCTTTGGCTCTTCTGTGGAATGATATAGCAAGGCTTTTTTCACCATTAGCTGATAAATGTGAAGTAGTCTGTGCGTAAATACCTGGTTTCATCTTTTCCTGTTTGTTTTTGTTTAAGTGCTCCACCCCCACCTGGAAGCGAAGAGGAAGCTGCAGAAAATGGCGTTGTGAAAACGGTAGTTTTAAATGTGTTTTTGAAATACTGCTTTAATTTGGTTTGATTTATGGAGTATTTGTAATTTGGCTATGGACTTACCATTAAATGAATTAATGCATAAGTGTACAGCTTTGATTTTTTTTTTTTTTTTCCTCCCTGAAAGGTGTTTGACACTATCTGCAGGAGCTCTGTAGAAGTTATAAAATTAGGAAATCCAATTTCCAACTGCAGTCCACTTTTTAAATCTAACTTACAGAAAATAAATCAATAGTACTTCTGGCTTTTTGAGGGAAAGGCAGTGCTTCAAGACAGCTGTCTTTTCTCACAGACATCCTTTTCAAAATGATACTCTATTTTTCCTCACTGACAGGAAAATAAAATCCTCTGTTTTTCTTTTTTGAACATGATAGACAATAAGCATTTTCAGAACTACATGAAAATATGGTTCAAGAGATGAATGACATGTGCCTTTCAGAGGCAACATAACAGACTGATTTGGTAGTAGTCTTCAATGTTCAGTATGTCTTATAACTTCATTGTTATTGTGATGAAAGAAACAACCAGCAAACAAAATTCACAGTTGCAATGTTGATAAAAGGCCTCAGTTTACTGTGAATGGGAGTAGTTTAAATCCGTTCTATGAAAAAACTGCAATTTTACTTCACTGGATTTTTTAGCTTATATCTTGCAAAAATTCTCTTACGTGATGCAGAAACCAGTGTCGTCGTATTTGTGCAAGTTTTAAGGACTGGCCCCTCAAAAATATTTTCAGTAGGTCTAATACTCTATTTATGACAGATATTACAACTTGGGGAAAAAAACTTTAAAAGTTTATTTCAGTTATTTAAACTGAAAAGCTCTTTATTGTAAGTGCACCAAAGGCTTTTTGTGCTGATGCTAATACTGTAAGTGGGCAGTAGATTTAATATGTTAGATACAAGGAGACAATAGTATACTTTTTCGAACTTACTGATTTTAAAATACTCAAGATCTTCATTGGCACAGTTTCCTTGTACTTGCATATCTTTGTTTTTCACCTATAAAAGCCTCGCATTGTTAGGATATCATTAGAACATCTCCATAAATTTAAGAACTTTATGGTAAAAGGTGCACATGAAGGGTCAGCAGCAACCTAGAAAAATGGATGGTGTTCAAATTGATTGAATAAGAAAAGGTGAATATTTCTGTGAGGAGAGTATTAAGAAATCATTTTTTTATAAGTGAAATTGATTTTGGTTGAAAATGTACATGCTCCAGACAAAATTTATTTTCTCTTCCATGCATTTGAAGTGGCTCTCTACTGTGTGGGTTGTCTGATATGCAAGAGTGGTGAACTTGTACTTTTCGGCAGTGGGGCATTGAAAGACTGTTGCCTGTCCTCAGCTGTCATTTACATCTCTGCTGATCTGGACTTCCCCCCCTCCTTGATTAGACTCTTAATTGTTATGTAAGTTACATTAATGTTGTATAGAAGGGAGGAACTGCACTCCAACATCTTCTGTGCAGCAGCTTTATCTAATTTATGTACCAGGCAAGTTAATAAGTGGTATAATAGATAAGGGCTAGAGCTCAGCTGTGCTTGGATAATTGCAGGTTACCTGTGCAGGGTCAACATGGCTTTGGTATGTTCAGCCTCTTGCTGAAGGATTCGACAAGTATGTGCATACAGGTGATGTGGTTGATAAAGTTAACTTGGATTCCACAAAGTTTTTGAAGAAATTCCTCACCAGAGGATTTTAAGAAAACTAAGCAGCTATAGGATGAGAGTCCCACATGGATAATTGATGTGTAAAAGATGGAAAACAGAGGGTAGAAGTAAAGGTTCAGTTTTCACAGTGAAGGAAGGTCACCTCCAGTGGGGATTCTGTGGAATGTTGTGCATAACCTGTGCTGTTTAATGTGTTTATGCATTACTCAGAGAAGGGGTAAGTCATGGGATCACAAGTTTTCTGATATTACAAAGTTATTCAAGATAGTAAGAGCAAGGACTGTCTGTGAAGAACTGGCTGGTTAATAAATGCTTATTGAAATTCTGTTTAGAAAAAGTGATGTTCATGGGATGAAAACCAGGTTTACAAATAAAGTGGTGGTCTCTGAGCAGACCATTACCACTTAGCAGGGATGCACTAAGATATGTAGATCCTTGAAAGTGGTGGTTAAGTCCTTGTCAGGAGTCTAAAAAGCAGTTAAACCTTGGGATGTAGCGGAAAATGAAGAGAACAACATTGAAGATATCATTATACCATACATTCATGGTTCTGTTGCACCCTGAATTCCATGTGCTGTTCTGTTCCCCTCATATGAAGGCTTTACTTCAACTGAAAAAAGCTGAGAAGAGCAGCAATAGTAGTTGAGGTAGCTTTCATACAGGAATGGCAGGTAGACTTACTAGGCAAGGACTTCTCAGCCTGGAAGGCAGGCACACATAGGATACGGTGGGGTCTAACAAAATCATGTATGGAGACTATAAATAAAGATTGACTCATCACAGTCCCTTCCATATGAGAACTGGGACTGTTAAATGAAAATCGTAGGAGCCAGGATGAAAACAAATAAAAGAAGTTGGATCTTCATGCAGTAGACAGCGCTATGGAACTCCTTGCCAAAGA
This sequence comes from Caloenas nicobarica, assembly GCF_036013445.1. Classification (NCBI taxonomy): domain Eukaryota; kingdom Metazoa; phylum Chordata; class Aves; order Columbiformes; family Columbidae; genus Caloenas; species Caloenas nicobarica. The sequence goes on along the minus strand of NC_088248.1, from coordinate 50,942,954 downwards.
GTGTAGCTGCTGGGAGTTTGAGTCCAAGGGAAATCTGGGCAAGTACTTGAGAGGAAGATCCATTGGGGGTTACTAAATGGACAAACCATAACTGGTTTAGGAAATGCCCTGAGATTATAATAATCAGCAGCTGGAAGAAAAGTGTTAGGGAGCAGCATCATATGTGTTTGCCCTGTTTTTTCTCTCTCCTGTGGTCTCTGGGAGGGGAACCAAAGCTGCAAAACACTGGACTAGATGAACTCTCGGTATGAGCTGGCATTATTATATGTATCAGCGAACTTGAGTGCTATGGGACAGAACAGCATGCAGTGTGGTCTTGTATCTGTTTTTTGCTGAAAAATCTCAGGTATTTGGTATAGTTTACTGATGTTAGGAACTGAATAGATTTATCTGAAGGGCAGTGCTCATATACAAATGGAAAAATATTTTAGTTACCCTAGATATATGTAATTGAGGATGGCAAGAAGCTAGTCTTGCATATCTTGAAGTTATTTTCTGAATGACATTGTAACAATGAGTAGAACCAGTGTGTATGAGCTAGATAGAAGGAACAAGGATATTAGATAGTGGAAACCATTTTATGTTTATTTAGGAAATGTCATGTTTCAGAAACAGAAGCTTAGATACTTCCCTATTTTAATCCAGATGTTTCAGATACTTGTAGAATTTCAGCAGATCAGCCTCCTAATTTTACTGTTAATGCTTCTCAGTTCTGAGGTCTAGGAAAAGGAGAATTTTCTTTGTTCAAAGATTTCTAGAACAGATAGTTTTGTCTGGATTATTTTTCCACTGTAAAGGTAAGTGGCTGCTTTTTGTCTAAGCAGTGACTTTTTCTTTCGTAGAAGGTGGCAGAGGCTGAGGATGACAGTGATAGTGATAGTGATGATGATGAAGATGATGTTCAAGTCACCATAGGGGATATTAAAACAGGAGCTCCACAGTATGGGTAAGTTATTTGTGAACACTAACTGGGGGAAATTTCCAGATTACGTTTAATTATTAATTCAGACCCTCTAATACTTGCCAATATCAAATTGTATACATAATCTCAATTTTGGTGTTGGTTTTTTTTTTTTGATTTGTTTGTTTGGTTTTGGTTTGTTTGTTTGTGGGTTTTTTTAGCTCTTTAACAATGTTTTTAATGATGTGGTGACTTGAAAACAAACAGAAGGTGAAAGGAAATCAATAAAATGTCTTAAGGGAAGAGCTGTTATAGGAGTTAAATTTTGTTTTCAGACTTTTTGAAATAATTGTACTAAATTGGTAGAGAGATTTTTATTATAGAGTAGCTATGTTACATAGCATTTTTAGGGTCATTATTGTGATGGGGACATTTTTGTTGCAAATGGTAGCGTGGTAAGCACAGAGAACATTAGAAACATTTGTCCTTGGTCCTGTTTGTAGTGGATACGGTTCTAATTAGACTTCTGTAGTTTCAATTTGTATTGATGTTCTCAAATAATATTTTAATGTACTTCAGGGTGGAGCTGCCAATCTCTAGAGATAAATTCTTAAGATCATGGTTTAGGTATTTGTACCATACAAGACATTTGTTGCTGTTATTGCCCCATATTCCTTCTTCTCTTGATAAAGGGCTTCTTTTTCATTGAGTGCTTTTGAACAGTGTTGGTTTTACCGAAAATATTATTTTTCATTACATGGAAGTTTTCTGAGGCAAGTGTTTTGATTGCTTGTCTTGGCAATTCTAATGTTTTTATACTTATTAAACCCAGAGTTACTAGGGCATAATTTCTTAATAGAATTATAACGGGTCTGCAGGTAGGACTGACTCCTGTATATTATTGTGTCCGTGACTTTAAAAGCAGGTGATTTATTCATTTTTGAAACAGAATATTTTTAAACTTTCCGTATTTCGTATCCTAAGCTAATTGTGCAAATCAATGTAATATAAAAATAGCAATTCTTTCAGTTCTTTATTTGCCTGCTTTCAGTAGTTTGCAGTATGCTTGCGGTGTAGGCAGTGACCTCAACTTTTATGATACTAAAGCAAAACTAGACTTATATTCTCAGTGAATTTGCTGGCGCTTTTTCCATTAATACAGAAAACAATGACCAGATTACTCTAAATCTAATTAGAGTAGAAAGTTTTATGTAGAATTGGTTGTTTTCTGAAAACCCTTTTTTTCTGGGCAAATTGGACAGAAAGTTCATGGAAGGGCAGAAATCTAAAACAAACTCAACATTGCTGTTCATTTTAACTTCAGTATAACAAGTTCCTTTAATAGGATTAAATGATTTTTCATATGGTAGTCAACTGCTGTTAAAAAAAAATCAAGATTTGTTTGACAGTCATGCACAAATACAACATGACAGATCAGAAAGTTAAATGTTTTGTGTCAGTTTTATACTGTTGTAGCACTTGAATGAAAACTAAAACTGCATGAAAGTGGTACTGTAAACTATACACTGCTTTCTAGTTATTAATATATGCCAATCTCATTATGTTTATGAGTTGATACCACCTGTGAGGATACATTGCACGTAAATGGTAGTGAAAGCTAGCTCTTAATGTTCCAAAAGAACAACGCTGTAATTCCTATGGTAGTTAAATCAGCTCAGTATCTAGATTTCTGGGTGCATTTTTGTTAAGAAAGCTCTCAAGTATTTCGGAAAGTGAAATGTTAGATACTTTTCTGTTGGTCACAAGGCTGGTGATTTTCAGCAGTACATTGAAACAGACAGCCTTTCGATCATTGTATAGAAATTCTTTTATTTTTCACTTCCGTACAAATTAAATGGAATACTTAGGAAAAGAGAAAAGGATCTGTCTAAACCCTTTCTTTTCTTTCTTTGTTTTTACCCTAATCCCCAGAGTGTCATCTGTATCCCTAAATGAACTGCGTTTTTCCTTTCTCTCTTCTTCTGGTTCTGTCCATTCTTGTTTCTGTCAAGGTCTTTATCCTTTCAACTCAGGAAGAGTGGCTGGGACTTGCTTCACAACTGTTTATTAGTTGGAGAAGTTGCTACTGAGCATAGAAAGGTATACTCTCTTCCTCCTAGGCTGATCTCTTTACAGTGTTACCAGCTTGGAAAGCTAGAGATTCAGGATGGCGATTGAGCCTGGGTCCAGTTTGTTTCTGGATCTAGCTAACTCTTGTTTTGTGTTTTCTTCAGTTTTAGAGTTTTCTCTGTCTAATTCAGTTTTGTTAATTTCTTTAAGTTACGGAGCGGCACCTGTGAATCTCAATATTAAGACAGGAGGACGAGCTTATGGGTCTTCTGGTAAGAAAATTTACACAGAATTTTTGGTGTATTGCAAAAAAGTTTGATAGTTTTGGATGAAGGAAATAATTTTCACTTCCAAAACTTCTTGATAAATTTAAATCTGACTTTTAATTTCTATTTTAAGTGTGTTACAACTGTTAAAACTTTCTTTGGGCAATACGGAACGCTCTAACTTTCTAACTTCTTCACAGGTGCAAAAGTTAAAGGGGTGGATCTAGATGCACCGGGGAGTATTAATGGTGTGCCACTTCTGGAAGTAGATTTAGATTCTTTTGAAGATAAACCTTGGAGAAAGCCAGGTAATGCTCCGGTTTACATTAACCGATACATTGGTATTCAGTAGGTTATTTTATTAATAATAATTCCTGTTTACTGCATGTAGATGTTATCTACCATATAGCTAGAAGATTCTGTACAATATAACTTGGAAAAAGCAGTGAAGTTATGTGTTGCCTGTGTGCTGTGCTGCAGAGTGTGTGCGTGTGCCATGTTTCTTGGTATACAGCCCACACATATGTCAGCAAAAAAGAGACTGTGCGTATTGTCTGGTTGGCTCAAATGATTTGACCAGACTTGTCTAATACCAGCATTAGTTGGTTGGTTTTTTAGTGGCAGCACATCTTGCTGCTGTGTATAGTTTTTTCTAGTGTTTATATATCGCTTTGGTGAAGCAAATAGTGTCTACAACATGGACAAAAAGAAGCCTTTCCTAATATTCTGGTGTTTGAACTGTTAGCTATTTGAAATATATTCTGTGCATTTGAGTTATGTCTGGTCTCTTTCGTACAATAAAAATACTTTGTGGCATCAAATGAAATTATGAGTCAAAACAAAATGAGGAGTCAGATACAGAACAAGCAAAAGGGAGTGGTTCTTTGCTGAGCATACAGCAAACCTGTAGATCTTACGTGCATCCTATTATAAAGATACGGGGATTATAATATACTATGATATTCTGTAAGTATCTACTCATGATCCCTGAGACAGGATGCTAGGCAAGATATTCTTTCTGACTAAATTAATGTTTTTATAGTGTCAGCCATGAATACTATATGTTTACTGATGTTAGATTGTACTGTACATTTCAGTAGTATGTTTTTAGATCAATAGCTAGTACATTTTGATGTTATAAATAGAGTTGTATGTATGTTCAGTGAAGAAAAGATCAACTTTGTAACGTCCTAAAAAACTATGCTTTTCTATTTAAAGGAGCTGATCTCTCTGACTATTTCAACTATGGGTTCAATGAAGATACCTGGAAAGCTTACTGTGAAAAACAAAAGAGAATACGAATGGGTCTTGAAGTTTTACCAGTTACCTCAACCACAAATAAAATTACGGTAATTAGTACAACTTTTGTCATATTCTACACGCTTTTTTCCCTGTAAAGCTGCTTGTGTGTCATAAGCTTGTTCTGCCCAGGTCAGTGCATTTGTTAGAGTTTGCACCTGACTCCCCACCCCGAGCCTTGAATGTGTCTGTGTTGCTTCACTGGCAGTTTGTGTGGGTAGTGTGACAGACTAGCTACAGCCAGATTGCATCTGTACCGTTATTCAGGTTGTGGCCCATCACTTAAGAGTTGTGTGGTATCTTAATGGGCAATGTGTTATTTAACTTAGGCTGAAGACAATGCTATGGAAGTAAGACCAAGTGCAGAGATTCTCGATGGCAGATACCATCTTTTGAAGGTGAATTTTAGTAAACTTTTGTTGGTTGCTCTCATTTTTGTTGAGTATTGCTTCCCATGCCACCACAGACTGACAGAAGAACTACTGAAATGGACATAGCCATTATTTCAAACTCTCAATTTACATCAGTGACTTCTTGTGTATGACACAAAATGCCGATTAAAAAGTGTTGCTTTGTTCGTCACCATTCTGCAAGCATGTGAGTTAGTGGCCTGGTGAACTAACAAATATCCCAGTGAAACTAATTTTTCTTTATGTGATGTTTTATTTTTAGTTGTAGTGCATTTGTTTGTGCGGATTAAAGAATTTGTGCAGATGTGCTGAGGAAGCTTTTGTAGATTAATAGCATATTTATTTTTCCTGTTATGGCATATTTATTTTTCCTGTGGCCTTGTAGCTCTTATTGTGTTTTGCAACACTTATCCTTGGCAACTCTGAGATGTGAAAATCAATCTTCCATATTTTTCTGTTGTCCTTTTGGGATTATATGGCAATAAATCGAGTTATATATAACATTTTTCCATTCGGAAATGCTGATTTTCAGAGAGCAGAAAAATCTGTATGACAGGATTTATCTTAAGCACTGAACATTTTTTTTCAACTTCTCATTTTCTTATTTACTCTTTTGTTTGATACTGACGTTGAAATAAGAATACAACAGTTATTTATTTTGCTTATTTTCAATATGCAGTCATTTCTGTTCATGAACTGTCATTAAATTGGCTTTGAACTGTTTGCTTACTTCTGTTTACTCCTGTGACAAAAGTGTCAGGTGCAGACAGGTATTTTTGTTTCCCCTCAGATGCTACTTGAGGGTCTCCAGTCATTTTTACTTTATCTTAGCAAGAACAGATCAGAAGCTCCCCAGGGCTTTTGCCATCCTCAGTTATCATTATAATAGTGTTATGGGATGGTGGAAATGGTGGGCAATAGAAGTTATGATTTGCCATTGTATCTGATGGCTGCATTCAAAACTTCTCTGAACTGTTGCCAAGAAGGAAGAAGGATAAGTATTCTATACTAAGGCTTGCCTTATTTCTATCTCAGTATTGACTCTTTAGGGGTCCAGTGATCAAACAGTACAGATAATAATTGTGTTTTAAGAGTCTGAAGTAAGACTGTCATGTGTTTCACAAGAAGTGTACATGTAATTGTTAAATAATTTGGGTTTGGTTTTTTTTCCACTCTTCTGAAATATTAAGTCTCATGTAATTTACGTGGTATGTTTAGATTAATCTTCTGTAACTGGTAAGACTTTGTCTCCTGCGTTTTCTAGTTACTCATCAATTAATAGAAGTCTTACAGATTTTTCAGATAAATACTTAACCCAAACCTCTTTTTAGTATTTTTTTTTCATATTTCTGAATACTAAAGTTTAATGCATTTTTTAAGGAATCTTAACTATTTATGTGCATTTTGGGGGGGCTGGGAAAGAAATGCTTGTATTTGGAAGTGAGATTCTGCAAAACCTTAGTAGTTCACTTGCCTACAAGAAGCTATGAGATCAGAGCCTGTATGATGTTATACCATGAATGAATTAGCTAGATTCCTATACCATAATTAGCATATATTGCTATTTATGAAATTTAGTTATCTAAAATCCCTGGTATCCAAGCATCCAAGTTAAATAAATGGAAAATGCTTTATGACTTTAGCATGGTTTTTGTATTGTTAAAAGACTGTTCATTCTCAATTGTAATTTTGAGGTTTGAGCTTAGTGATTAATGCATCTTTGGCTAATTACCTCACTAGAGTGATGTAGCTGTATGGTTGATGCAGTGGGAGTATCTTTAAAAACTGAATTAGTATGGGTTTGTCTTTAGTGCTAACCCATGCATATTTTTCTTTCATGTATAACGTGCTGCTGAAGTCAAACAAGACTTCAAGTACTTGCACAAAAGGTCTGGTGTAGCTTTAATAAAGTGTCTCTGGAATTTTGCAGTACTTCAGAAAAAGTACTGTGTTTTTGAAGCATTTATTCTGAACTAATGAAAAATCTTCTAAAGTTTGTATAACCCGGAGTATGAGGTGACTTCCTGGTATGACTTGGAAATCAAGTAGTTACTAGATCTCATGGTCAGTAAGGCAGATGGAGAACAGACTATTTCTTGTCTCATGGTTTGTTCTTGGGTAGCAAACCTGTTAGATATCTCTGTTGTTAAGATTATAAAGACATCTTTTTTTAATAATAATAATTTTCCTTTTTTAAAAAATGAAGGTGTTATTTTGTTCGTACAGGCAATACTACAGGAAAATCAATTTGGTATGTTGTTCACATCCAAATCAAATGCTTGGAAAATAAATCTTAAAACTGTCTAATCTTCTGTAATAAATTGTTCTCTGCCATATTGCTTCTTATTTACATATTAAACGCAGTACTTAGGTAATATATCCTTATAAAATACAGAGTTTCATTAGCTATGTAAAGGTGACAGTTCTTTATAAAATCTGATTAAAGTTGGACCTACTTTCTTTTTGTATTGGCTATGTGCTATGCTGAGTGTTGGGGTTACTATACTTCTGAGGTTAAACTAATGATAAAACATTATTTTGAAGGTACAGCAGGGCAGAACTGGAAATTTGGAGAAAGAGTTGGCAGTACAGTCGACCAAAGCTGATTTCACATCTCCTCCTGCATTACTCAAATCAGGAATTCCAACAAACAGGTCAGTTAGACAGTTGTAACTCAAGACCAAAAAACTTTTATACTGTTACCTCTCTGTATTTGAAGTTCACGATTTTTATAGGAAAAAAGCAGAACATATTTCTGTAACAGGTAGAAATGAGGGAAAAAGTGATCCTCATCACTTTTCTGTTTCAGTCACAGTTACACATGAATGCTGTGCTACCTTCTTGGCTATTCAGATAGAGAAAGTAGAAGAAAAGGGGAGGAAGAAGCAGCAGGATCAAATAACAAGGCAGCTATAAAAATCCAGGTGTTGATGTGCAACACTGTTTTCTGTGTAGAATTAGATTGCCCATGGTTCTGTAGGTGTGGGTATTAGCTAACACACCGCGGTTAAACAAAACGTAATTGAACAGCTATGAGTTCAGTGACTGGGAGGATTCCTGGAAGCCAGTCTCTTTCCTGCAAGGTAGCTTTAGCTTCTCCATATTTGACTATTTTACTATACTTTCTTTGAAATTAGAGAAATTTCCTTACTAGAGTTTCTTCCCCTCCTTGTCCCAGCCCCAGGCTTTAGTACGTTCTCTCTTTTTATTATAAGCTACTTCTGTTTGATACCTGGCACTGGCTTAGGATGAATCCATGCTTCTGCATTACTTTATTTTTCAAGTGATCTTGTTATAGGCATTTTGGTTTTGCACAGATTGAAAATCATTGTCTTATAAATAGTGGCAGGGGAAGTAAAGCAGGTTGTGTGCTTTTGTCATCAACAGTTAAAGATTAGCATCTATGACTTGTCTTTGGCATTGCATCTGTAAGTACCTTGACTAATTCAGAGACAATAGTGTTCATTTATTCTGTCCTTTAAGAGTCAGTTCAACACCGAAGTGTATTTCTCTTGGGTGGAAAAAAAGTCGTGATACTTTTGTCTGCATTTTTCTTTCACTCCTAGAATATTCTTCCTGGTAGCCTAAATTATTTTCTGAGCTATCAGGTTATACTACTCTGTTTTTACTAAATTTTTAGTGTGTTGTTTTCTTTTGGTTGGTTGGTTTGTTTTTATTAATTTTTATTTGTCTATGAAGTAGTACAGGTCTTCCAAACTTTGTACCAACCCTTTTCTTTTTCTGAATTCCTTCTGATTTGTGATGTTCTTGTAACAGAGTTCTCAAAATTGAATGTATTGTTCACAGGGTAAGGATTGCAAATCTGTGTCTAGTACAGGTTTTGTTACAGGATTTCAATTCTTTATGCATCTCATTGGTGGACAGAAAACCTCTATAGTACTTTAGAAAGTAGTTAATGACCAGCATATTGAAATACAAGTAAGCTTAAAATTGTAGAAAAAATGCATTGCGAAAATTCTGTGATTCTGTGAAATTTGCATTTGTTGTGAGAAAGCGTAATACAATAGGGTCATATACGTGCATGGTGTAGGCTTCATAAGTAAAATCTTTGTCATATGGTCTACTTAGGATAAACCTATTTTACCATAGATGTCTTTATTCAGCATTTTAATGTGATTTTTTTTTTCCTGCCTGAGGTTAGCAATCTCAAGTTTAAGTGACCATCTTTTTGCTTTTTAAAGTTTTATAGTTAGTATATTGGTTGTTAATCAGAGCTTTCCTGAGAAACTTAAGACATGTTTGTTTTCTCCAGGAACTAAATTTATCTTAGTAAAGGTTGGGAAACCTGTATATCTTTAAGAATAAGAAGCCAGTAAGTGAAGTTGATCTGGTGTGTAGATAAAGGAGAAACAAAATAGTACATTTCTAGTTGTATTACTTGTGCATTCCAATGGTTAGTATGTTGCTATATAAATGTTTAGGGTGAATACTGTAATTGTAAATTGTTACAATGGCAAAGCTGACTTTTTTCCATATTAAATATCTGCTCCTTTGGATACATTTGCTTAAAATAAATTCTTGTGTAAGGAAAAAGGTATTTCTGCCAAGTGGTCAGAAGAGGTTTTGAAAGAAAATGGTATGGTTTAAAGTCTGAGATTAGCTCAGGGAATGAATGCATCTTAACTGTACGGATTACATGTACTTCTACTTGAATGACTTCTTCAGAATGCAGATACTGTTTTCTGTATATAAAAAAACTATATGACTAATTTCTTTATAATCAGGCAGTGTTTTAGGGGATTGGACTTTTTTATTTCTTAATTAAAGAGCTAATTTTAGGTAGGCAGAAATTTTTTGGCAATCCAGCTCTTTGATAATTTAAAGTAATTGCCTTTATGCTATGAAGCATTTGCAATAGCTTTGTTGTGGAATTGCTGGACACATTTCTCATGCAGCACTAAAACTTCTATTAGGTTCTAGCAGTAGTTGATTTATTTGGTGAAAAGGAGGGAAAACTACAACTGGGTATAGCAGCCTTGGTGTGGAAATTGGTAAGGAGCTAGATATAAGAAGAGGAACTCAAAGAGCAGAAAAGATAGAGACACAAGAAAAGAAAGACCTAGACTGTTTACCTCACCACAAGTGGCACCTCTTCTCAGTCGCAGACAAGCACTGTCTCCAGAAAAGCCAGCTCAGGCATCAGAAAGTGGCAGAAACAATATAGGAGGGATGAATCACACAAATTAAGGTAAGGGAGTGGTATGGAAATCAGGACGTGATCCTTATTTAATGTTTTAATTCCCCATTTACTAGTCAGGACTGCAGCATTGTTTGGTGGATGATTTTACACATAGATATTGCAGCGCATATTTCTCTTTAATGGGAAGTCTGAGGACAGATGGTGGGGTTTGCCTTTTTTTCGTTTGTTTGTAAACAAACATAAAATAATTCTGTGCCTACTGTTCTTACCTTTTTAGTTTGAGTACAGTAGGTGTTTCCATATGATTTCAGTTGAAATTCTCAAAAAAAAAATTCTCTGAGGTTTAGCAGGAATATTACTTGTTACCAATATGGAGGGCGTAGTTTGCAAAATACAAACAGAATTATTGCTCACCAGCAAATATAAGTTACTACTTCACTAGAATTGCATCCTAAATGTTTAATTCAAAGAAAAATTCACTGCTTGTTCATACGTGTCTGAGTAATTTTGCTTGAATTTATAAACAATTACTGTCTTAATCATAGCTAAGCTATTAGTTGTTTAGAAATGACACCAGAACATCTCATATTGATTCTGTGATATTTAGGGCTATTGAAAAGCATGACATGTGGTGTAACCCTAAAAGAGGAGTTAGAACATAATGGAAATGGTTTGGTAAATACACATCATATACAAACAATATGATATAAAAATATAATGTTTGTTCTCTAGAGTCAGTTAATTAAAGACTAATTGTGTGCCTGGCCACAATTAAGGTAAAAACCCGAAGGGATCTCTTTTCAATATAATGCTTTTTAGAACATGAAGAGTATTTAACATATTTCAAACCTATCTTAACCAGGCCATAGGGAGGTCTTACTGGTTTTTAGACCAGTGCTTTTCCTTTTGTCATTTTTCAAGGACTCTGAGATAGTATTTCTTTAGTAGCAGAGGAATAAGCGGAAGTTTCATTTACAAGCTGGATGCAAAAATGGGTATTTTCTCATTCCAGCAATACCTGGAATAGCTATCTATCACAAAACTTAATTCCGTCAAAAGCTCTTGTTTTTTTTAACATATATTTATGCTTTTTGAGTTACTGCTAAAGAGTACATTAAATTTAAATGGATTTTGCTTTCAGATAAATTAGTCTGTGAATGTGTTAGGCTTTCTCTGTGCTTGGGTGTTTCTGTAAACAGAATTTTTATAGAAAATAGATTTGTGATAACATCATTACTGTGAAAAAAATACAGGTTTCTCTTGTTTCATGAACTAGCTTTGCAAGACTAAATGATGAAAACCCAGATATTATTTTGAAAAAAATGTTTCATATATCACTGATTTCTGTATTAAATTTGTTTGCTTCTTAATTATATCCATCAGTGGTGAGTTCAGCAAAGCTGAGGCTGTCCTCAAGGAGGGAAAATAAATCATAAAACACATAAGCAAGATAAGAAGAAACACAGCAACATATTTAATATGTTTTTTAAGTATACTGTAATTCTTAGACTAGACCATAGGTCTAGGGAATAAATGTGGCATCCTGTAGTTAAACCATTTCTGAATTCTGAAAAGTGGGTTGGTTTTTTTTCAAAAAGCGGTTCATTATATTATTTGTGGTGGGGATGGGGGATTTCTGAAACTATGAATTTGGAAAGGAATTTTCTTTTTTTTTTTCCCCCCTTCTCTTTTTCCTCCTTTGTCTTTGCTCTGTGGAACCTAAGTAAGCTTAGCTTGCCAACTGATATATTTCTGAATTAAATCTCCATGGAGCGCAGTATTCATAGTGCAAATAGCTCGTAAATAACCATTCTCTAATTAGGGTGAAATTGCTCACTGAGTTGCTGGAATGTTCCTTTCAAGCTACACTTTGTATGAACTCTGCTGTGGGTTCATGTGCATCCCACACGTGTGGATTGCCTTTTTATGTTTGGGTGTATCAACTGGGAATGCATCTGTATCCCAGGTGCCCTCATCATGTAAGGAGCAAACCAACCCCTTCCTTTTCTTTGCATACAGTGCTGAGACAGAAGCCTGGTAATGCTGCTTAACATCCTGTCACTAAGTTAGATAATGGCTGGGGAGTCTTTGAAATTTCCTCATGTGCCAGTTTACTATGACTTAATCAAGATCCAAGGCTTCTGATTTGCCACTTCTACTAAACTGATGAACTGTTACATTCTGGACATTTCAGATTCCTCTCTTGCCTTTGTGAAGAAAGTGGTGTCGTCTGCCGCTCCATTTGCAATTGAATAAGTGCTTTCTCTTGTTCCATGTGGAGTGCTTGCTGAAATCATTATTGCAGTCTTGGAAATAGAGAATTTGCCAACTTCATGGTATGATAGCAAAATGTTGAACTCATACATCATTACAGCTGTTGGGAACAAGAAAGGACATACCACTATAAAACATTATTGAAAAAAAAATTATAAAGCATCAACTCAGTGAGAGTGAGTGAGCATAGGTGTATTCTTCAGACCCTAGAAAAATTAAATGAAAGCCCTGTTCATTTCAGTACAGTTGATGTCTAGCCACCAACTGCTAGTCTAGATTTGCATCCTGTGATAATGCAGCATTTTACTTGGGCTGCTTCTCAAGCCTAAATTAGCATTATTGCAGTATGGTTGATGCACATATTACTTTAATTCCCACTGCTTCTGCGTTAGTGTCCATTGTCTGTGTTTTCAATGCTGATTCCAAGAGTTGCTGGCAGTGCGCAAACAGTGTGAGAGAGGAAGAGTCTTAATTTGACGTACATCTCTCCCAAGTGGAAGCCCTGTAAAACAGTGGAGTGAGCCAAATGGGATCACCTAAGGAGGGACTTCTTGCTGTAGAAGAGAGTCATCTATCATATACAAGAACTAAGGCTAGGTAAAATGACTTTTCTAGGGTATGGTTTTAGATAATTAGACAAGATACCAGCAATGGAGGAGAAGCAGTATTGTAGAACTCTGAAACCAAATGAGCTGTCAGAGTGAAGACTGAGACAAAGTTTTGTTGTTTTATGAAAACACACTTGTCTTCTTTTTTGTAGTGAAGCACAGTTGGTTTAGCAATTGTTTTATAATACCTGTGTTTTCAATTTAGTTACTGAAAGCAAAATAATTATAATCAAAAGCGTGGCAGTGCTGGAATACCGTGCAAGACCACTGGGGAGGATTAGGAAAGCAGGTGTTGATTATTTCAGGATTCAGAGTGAAACAATCTGACGTTTAGGATGGGATATTAGAAGATCAGAGAATTTCTTAAACTTGTATTATCCTTGGAGAGGCTGCTGTGTAGTAGATAACATTTTAGTCTGCAGATGTGTTCTCAGACCCTCACACAATTGGAGGGTTTTTTCCTCCAAATCGTTGTGCTTAATGAGCTTGCTTTGAAATCCAGGAGGAAGCTCTAAACCCAGCCATTGCAAAGCTCAAAGGAAGGGCATTTGGCTCATGCTCAGTATGCAGCCTGCCAAGGAACTTTAGATGATCTCTGGGAGATCTAATTGCTGCTTCATGCTCTAGTGTCTGCTGCGCCTTTTTCACCTGCAGTGGAGTTGGAGGTATGTGAGCAACTGGGGGCAGAGTTGTCAGTCTGGCAGAACTCAGAGCCTGTAATCCCAGCTTCCAGCTGTTCCCCCTGCTATTAATGTGGTTAGTAGTCCACTAGATACAAAAAGTACAAGAACTTGTCTTCTAAAACTAGAAGTATTTTTTTTCTTTCTATGGTTTTCTTTTCTGAAATTTCTTGACAGTTTTTTCCCAGTCTTATTTAGTTATGTATCATGCTATTGGTAAATATTGTCAGTTTTCTCTACTATGGTTTCCCTTATAGGTGTGACAAATGTACCTTTGTTTCTGTCACCCATTAGCAATGTAATTCTGTACCTCATTTTCTAATGGAGTTGACCTAAGTGAATCCTGCTTTTTAACCTCGTTTAGAAATTAACCATGGGCTGTAAAGCAGGTAGGTTTTGTTCTATCTGCATAACAATTATAGTTCTCTCTAAGGCTAGGTTTCTGGGTTTTGTTTTGGGGCTGCAAACAGAAAAGTTCACTATACTTTAGATTCTTCCTCTCTTCAAAATAGTGGTTCCCCGTTGTCACAGATACCACTTTTTAGTTTTAGTAGGTAACGTTCAGATCCTTGTCATACTATTTTCTGGTCTGGTGCCTGGAATGCTTCTTTACTGTCAGTATATTCCCATGTAGTTGATTTATTGAAGATTTTGAGAGATTGATTATACTTTGAATTTTGGTGTTTGCATCCAATGAAATGCCATCATGCCTTTACCCTCAGTTTAGCATTTTTAATCTGCTTTGAAAAGTTAACAAGTTACAGTTGACAGCTATGTGGCCACAGGATCAGATGGTTAGGGGGGCTTAAAGATACCTCTCTTAACAGACTAGGTGAATATGTACATAGGAGTTAAGGATTTTATAGTAGGAGCAACTTAAGTCTAACAGGCATAAGCTTAATAGCTGGACTGGTTTGGAAACTCAAGTGAGATACATTTGCATTTCAAATTCACACATTTGACTCCAGTGTGGACTGGAATAACTTGTTTGTAGTCAACTAAAATCACTGAAAATCACTGAAAATTTAAATCCTAGATTACATTTTTCTAAATAAGATGCACTTCTTCAAATTAATCATTAATAATTAATAATCATACATGTTGAGAAGGAAATCTTGGAATTATTGTAGCTGCTTCCCAAAATGTCGGTTCAATTGCCAGTGTTAGCCATAGTAAGAGAATGGCATGGTAATCATCCCTAGCAGGGGGAGCAGACCGGGACAAGTCATTATGGTGGTACATACAGCCGTGATGAATTGAGAGCTGGATATTATCTTTGGTTCTGCTTATGTCAGACAAGAAGAGATATAGCAGAAGTAGAAAGCGTTCACAAAAAGATTAAACAAATAGTGAAAGTTATAGAATCAGTTTTACATGAAGAGAGATGTGGACTAGTTCAGCATGGGAAGCAGACAACTGAGAAGAGATACAACAGAGGTACCACAAATAGTACATTGCCAAAGAACAGGATTTTGGTTTGAGTTTGTTGGTTTTTTTGATTTTTTTTTAAACACAAGGACTGTAGGGCGCCAAATAAAATTGTAAGGCAGAAAAATAGCTGAAACATATCTCATCACTGGAGAAAAAGTAAAAGTGTGTTCAAAAGAGGTAACGCAAATGCAAGTTAATTGGGGGCTATTAAACACAGTTGCATGGAAGTCCTTAGATTTTTGATTGGCAGAAACTGGGAGGGAAATAATGTGTGTTATGCATATCACTTCTCGTCATCTTTCTCTAAAAATCCATTACTAACTACTTCTCTGGTAGATGTTCTTAATGTACATTATGTTCTGTTGTTGCCTGGTTGGGTTCTAAGGCAGACTGAGGTGGGTCTTTTGCTGCTCTATTGGTTTCTTTAATGAAAGTGAACATAGTGCTTAGCTGTGCAAGTGTTTTAGAGGTGTTTGAGAGAAACTTTGCATTTGGAAAACTGAGGAACAGAAGTATGAATGGCTAGTCTAAAATTCCTTTGAGTTTCATGCAAGGTTTCATTTAAGAGTCAATGTCTACTAGTTTCATACGCATTCTGTATTCCAAGATAAGAAGGATGGTAGCTGATTTTGTTCAGTATGTGCTGCAGTACCAACAGTATGCATGGTGGGGTGGGCTTCTGTTTATTTCTGCCTCCTAACTTACCTTCATTTGATCTTCCATGGAATCCTCCAGTATTATTTAGTTCTACATACTTGCATAGTTCAGCAAATTTATCACATTTAATGTTCTTCAGAAACAGTCTTTTATGTTTTATACAGGAGAAGGAACTTGTGGTATTTAGAATGAGAGAAGTCCATAAGACTTTCTTATCTTTCTTTTCTTTTTCTCTTTTGTCCCTTTCTAATTCTGCTTGTTGGTTGTGGTTTGTCCTCTATTGCAGGCGATTAGCTGGCACAATAGATGTGATTGGACAGACCATCACTATCAGCAGGGTGGAAGGACGACGGCGCGCTAATGAAAACAGCAACATACAGGTTTTATACTGCAGATTTGCACACTATCTGACATTTTTTGCTTTCCTCATAGCTTCTGATTAAAATATTTCATTGTGTATCAATGAGTAATACAGAAGTAGCTTTAAGTTCAGGGAGAAAGTTGCAGCAGTTAATTGAAGATGAAATATTTTATATATTCCAAAAGATAAATGTTTTGATATACTTCTTACTGAAAGGAGGTGAGCAATATTGCAGATTTACAATCCAGGAGACAGCATTGGCTCTGCTAGATCTGCATGGGGTAGCATTTTGTTTACTAAGTGACAAAAATAAATATTTAAACCGATGTCCATTTCTCTCATATTCCTGACAGACAATAATGCTGAAAGTGAAAGCCTTTTCATATGCAGTTTGACAAATGCAGTCTTTTAAAAATAAGTTGTGAAGGAATAAATAGTTAATAGTACTTTTTAAAAATAATATTTTATTATTTTACTGTGAATTGTAAGATTAGTCTTTATGATTTTAGTCTTTATGGGCTTGGATTATCTTAAGAAAACAAATAAATACATTAAGATCAAATACACTTTTTCTCTCCTGACTTACACGTGCAGAAGAATCAAGTTTGCTTGGTGCCCTAGCTGCATTTCCATGCCAGTTTAAGTTAAGGTTAAACAATGAAAATAATAATGGCTTGTAGTGCTTATATTGAAAACACTGCCGTGTGTTTTTCAACTGATCTCATAGTGTTGAAATAATTTAAAGTCTCGGTTTTTTTCATGCTTTTCATATTGATTTTTAAAACATTTTCCTTTATATATAAATTGGTGGTTTGGGCCATATTCAGATGGTTTATATTCCCTCTCAAACTTTGTTTGTTGTTCCGTATTGGCTGCTCTTGGACCCTCAGAGGTACCTATCAGGTATGGGAAACGGAACATAGGGATGCAGGCAGACCTTAAACCATCTGAATATGGCTCTTTAGGAGCATAAGTAATACTTTCCTGTTGTAGTAACTGGAAAGAGAGGTAACCTATCTTCTACCCTTTTGACATAGCAATTGTAACTATAGTTTGATATTTTACAGGTTCTTTCAGAACGATCTAATCCTGAAGTAGACAATTTTACCAAGCCACCTCCATTTTTCCCTCCAGGAGCTCCACCTACCCACCTTCCACCACCTCCTTTTCTCCCACCCCCTCCAACTGTCAGTACTGCTCCACCTCTGATCCCCCCACCAGGTAAATATCCTGCAGTACATATAACATGAAAAGTGAGACATGCAAATGCTTGATTGTAAGGAATTAAAGACAGCGCATTCCATGGATATGTGCAGAATTGCTACATTTTGTGTTCTTTTCTTAATCTGCAAGGCAGAAACGCAAACTTCTGTCTTTACTTTCTCAGTAAGCGTAGTCCCAAGTAGTAAATAACTACCTAAAAGCTAAATGTTGGATCATGTGTCCTTGAAAATTATTGAAGTGAGAAGCTGTTTTCTGTAATTCAACTACTGTTAGTGCTATTGAGAGGTACATGTTAACAAGTAATTCTACAAACTTTTGAACTAAAAGTGTGGCATACCGTAAATTTGTGTTAGAAGTTGGATTCTCTGATGTCTAAGGTCAAAGCAGCAATGGAAACTTTAATTCCTCTTTCCCATCACAGTATGTTTGATTTCCCGACAGTCCGATAAGAATTGCATTTGTGCCGTGTCCTTTCAGTCAGAGATTAGCACTTGATGCTTTTATCCAGTGTCCTGTGTCTGTGATTCTTAGAGGAATCAAAGCTCTTTGAGAATTCTTCTTATTGTTAAATCTGATTTGAAATTTACTGATATTTACTGAATATTTACTGAAACTTGATATTTATGGAAATTTAATGGAGGCAATGTCATGGACAGTTACTTGAGTGTTGTCATTTTAAGGGATTAAGTTCAAAAGGACTTAGCAAGGAACTAAGAAGAATGGTCAGTGAGATATGAAAATAGATGAAGAAACTTCGGGGAGTATTTCAGTAGGAAAGTGGAGGATTTGTTTATAGAAGAGGCTGTTTTTCCATTATTTTCTCCTTGTGTTCCTTGTATTCTTTTGCTTGACTTGTTCTAAAATCACGCTGAGCAGTTTCTTTGCTATTCCGGTCACATAGGGAATCTTTTAAAAGTTTCTCTGTTACTACTTGTACATGTAAGCAAGGAAGTAACATCATTATTTCTGTGCAACAGCTTTGTGTGGGGCATTATAGGGTTCAAATTCTCATAGAAGAAGTTGCTTTCCTCAACTGCTGATGATAATTTTAAAACTATTAACTCTTGATGCCTGGCAAGTTCTGGTTTTCATCGGTGATTGTCATACACAAAATGGTGTAACTTAGGCAAGAGAAGAGGGAAGGGATTTAAAGATGAAATAATTCTATGCCCTTTTCCAAGTTTTTGTGCATAAATGTAAAATATAGGATGCTTGAAGAGAGATTATGCTACTGCTCTGGCAATTTGGTGATGTTTCCTTACCGCGGGGGGGACAGAAAGGAGAGGAATGTCATGCTAATGCTAACTTTGTTTTTAAGCTGCATTAAAACCTTTCTGATACAGTAATATAGGTAATGCATTGCAAGTTTTTAGAAAGTAATTTGTTAAAATGTAATCGTGGTACAGAAAAGGTGATCTAAGTTGTATGTTATTAAAAGCGTGAGAGGAATGCCCACAGATACCCCAAACACACTTGGTGCAGGGATGTCGTATAGGTGTACTGGACTGTTCTTATGAAACCCCGCACCTGTCGAGCTTTTAAAGGTGAAAGAAATCCATATGTGTTACAGATCTAGCAAGCAGGTTTGACTTTAGTCTTTTGGTTTACAGACAGTTTCATGACATATACTTGTTCAGAAGGTCTCCTTCAACATCCTTCCGTGCTTCAAGTAGATTCAAAAATAACGATTAAGAGCTGTGGATTTGGTTTCTTCAGGCCTGTGTTTTAATTGTGCTGTTGCCAGGTCTTTATCTTCAAAGCTGTTCTTAAAATAGAACCTGCCATCCCTACTAGGTTCAGTGGAGGGGAAGGGAAAAATCTACTCTTACCCAATATTAAACCAGGACTACTTGCCAGAAAATTTAAGTATTCCAAATATAAAACATCCTCCAAAAACCCCTTTGAAAAAGGATCTCGCTTTGAAGTTGGATCTGTTGCTCTGAATTCATTCACTCTTGTGATTCAAATCTTTTTTTGTGCAATGAGTCCTGGAACGATTCAAAGGCCCAAATGCAGAAAATTCTCAAATACTCCTAGGAGATCACTGGCTGTGGCAAAAAATGTGTTGGTTTTTGTTTGCTTGGTTTATTGCTATGTTGGAGTAATTTTAAATCTAAAGAAGAATGTGGATGCTTCTGTTTAACAGACTTTAAAATTTGTTTTATGTGTTTTGGTTTAAGACTGTGGTCAAAATGTGACATGTATTTGAAATATTAAAAAAAAAAAAAAGTATTCTGCAGTATTGAACTTCTGTTGCATAACATTGGGAAATTTGACTGCCTAGACTAGTACCAGAGCTTAGCAAGGAGCTGTACATCTGCTCAGCCCCAGCAATCTAAGTGTCAACTTTTTATCTTCTGATAAAGGAGAGACAATTTGATTTAGTTTAGCCTGTGGCAAAAAAAGTTTGTCACCACGTTGAGTTGTATTACATTGCTGTGGGCTTTTATACAGTTCAGCGAATTCACAGTATCTCGTTAAGCTCTGGCAGTGTTACCATATTTGATTCCTTACTCTGCAAGTGGAGCACATGTGGCATTGCTTTCCTTTAGTAAAACCCACTTGGTTTTCTGTAATTATGTACCCTTCTTGAGTTAGTAGGATGGTGTACAGTGTCCTGAAAGCAATTCCAAGCACATAAGGTCAAATGCTGCACTCGTGCCATTTGGATTGCTTTTGACACGGAAGTCTGAATATTTAGTTTTAGGCCAGGTGTACCTTTGTGGCAGTACCACATGTTTTAGGGATGGGGCGTGATCTACTCCAAATAACCTTCTTGTACTGGTACTCAAGTTTAGTCTCTACATTGCAAGAAATGGCTCAATATTTCAGTCTTTTTTTCTTTCTCGGAAGTAGTATGTGGCTGATGATGCTTCCAGTGTGTTTTCATACACTGCATTAGTAGAAGGCGAAACAGTGAAGACTTAAGAGAGTCTTAATTTTCCTATAACTGAAGCTCATTATTTTTTTGTTTCTTGTTTTGTCACATTCGTGTGTTAGTGAAGAAGGTGAGGAAGAAAACTTTGTTTAGATCTTTTTAGTGATATGAACTTGGAATGTAGAAGAATGTTTCTTCATGATACCGTCAAATAAATTGGATTCTGTCTTAAAATTATGTAATCATTAACCATTACTTTAAAAATGTTCTTAAAAGGTTTTTGGGGAAAAAATGCCGATGTGTTTTTTTAGTATGATACCCTGCATTAACAAATTAATTGAAATTATTTGGTCGTTTAGTCTCTGGATGTTAGTTTGATTCAGTCTGTCATGACTTTGAGTGGCTTTCAAGTGAAATTTTTCATTTGGCTTGTAATCTTGTGAGGAGATTTTTATTTGCATTTCTGCACAAGATAAAATTCTGAGGAATACATTAATTGATTAATCAGAATTTCTTTCTTTTTGTAAAGAGTATTAGCTGATGGCTTTCCAGGAAATTCTAGGCATAGTAGTGAGAGTCATGTTCAGTGCTTACAGTATACAGTTTTTTGTGCAGCAATTGGAATTTTTTAAGCTTAAGGTAGAGCTAATAAATTAATCAATTTGAGAGAACTTGTCATCTTTTTCTAGCTTATGTTCATAACATTGCTGGAGAAATTTTGTCTCAGAGGTATTTTTTTATATATTTATACATATATATGTATTTTATGTTGTAGGCTCATGAAGAATCTGTTAAGATAGACAATTAACCAAAAAAGATGAATAGAAAATACTTCAGCTATGTAACAGTTTGAGCTCCCAGTCTTGCTTTTCTTTCAGAAAGTTTCATTAGGAGTGCTTGGTCTTTTAAACGTTACACTGTCAAAACTTTTTATGGTGTGATTTCCAGTGTTTCTAACAATGATAGCGCACCTTGGAAAGCTTGTGTGCTGGTGAGGAGAAAATGGCTTATGTAGTTTAGAAATTTGGCTTTTGGGGATAACTGTGTCCTAATTTACATTTTGGCCGAGAGATTAGATTTTAAATCTTCAGCACTGGGCAGCAACTTCAAGTTTGTTTCAGTTTGTTTAGTCCTATCAACTTAATGTCGATAAGAATTCATGTCAGTGAAATCACCAGCAATTAGTGAACGTCGATACTGATTACTTTTCCTCAGCTTGCATATTCCTTCATTCTCTCCTTCTGCCAAGGCAATTTGGGAGCAGTTGGCATTTCTAGACATTATAATACGTAGATGTAGTTAAATGTTGCTGTCATACAGTAGTCTTTTAGTTCTAATCTTGAACTAGTGATACATACATAAAATTTATCATGCAGTGGCCAGTACATCCAGGATATTCTCTGAATGATGAAGTCTGGAACTTGAATGGCATGGGTTTTAATTTCAGTGGGTCTGGCTGCTGTTCTGTCTGGACGTTTATGCCGTTGCGGCAAAATCGATGAAAGCACTTGGCAAAGTTTTCTGTTCTCTCCCTTCCGAACTCTTGCAGTGAGTTGTTGGGTTGGAAGTACCTATTTTTTAATGCAAGCAGAGTTGTTCATAACTAAAAGAGATTTATGAGTGGTAAAGTAGTCTGGTTTGTGATTATATTGTTTTAGTGCAGTTTATTATTTTGATGTAACAGTGTTTTGTGTGTTCAATTGATGTAAAGCTAGTTCTTTGCAAGGTATGAGGAGATAATGTCCGTTAAAGTGTGTGAATTATTTTTACCTTGTAATCATTCCTTTCATAATCAAATAAGATGTGTTAATATGTTGAGGGAGTATATTTTGTTAAGTCAGCTAATTTAGTTGGGAACAATTTCTCAGCTTTTAGGTAGGTTCATAACAGCTAGGTTAGGTCTGAAAAACAGAAAAGTTACAACAGTTTTTGAATTTGTTTGTATTAAAGTATGCTGCTTTCTCAGATATTTACAAGAAAACAGAGTACTTAACACTCTTTTCCCCTCCAAGTAGCAGCTGAAGGATTAATTGCAGTGTGGCATAGGAATGGTTTAAGTCTGTAGTGCTCACCGTTGCTGGAATATTTTGGCCATGTGGACCTACCATTTCCTATACTAAGCTGTTAAAGGTCAGAGGCCAGTTGCATGTCCTTTCATCCAGTTATGGAATATAGAATAAAGCAAATATATTCTATGGGGTGTTACATTTTTTCTGGGTACTAAACATTTTAAGGTTATGGTTTTAATTCTAATCATGAGACCAAGAGTCATTCTTCACTATTTTTATCACTAATTAAATATGATCCCGAAGAACAGGAGTTTAAATAAAAAGCCGGATTTCACAAGGCTTGCATAAAATCTTAACAATTGGTATTGATGTGAGATTTTGATCTGAGGACACAGAAAGAAGTTACCATTCTCCTTCATCATGTACGTGGTGATAACCTCAATCTGATTTTAGATCTGTAGATAATAAACGTAAACTAACACTGTAACTGATATATTACTTGTCTTTTTAGGTATACCAATAACAGTGCCACCACCAGGTAAACTTGCTTCAAATTTTTTTCCATGTTTGGTTAAGAAATGAAAACTTAAGTGATGTGCAACTTAGCAGTTCTTTTAGTTACACAGATAAAAGTTCATAGATACAAAACTTTATGTACAGATGTAGGCTCAGTTATTTTGATGCCAGGCAGAATCAAAAATGTATGAAAATGCCGTCAACTACTGAACCTAATCAGCCAGTTTCTAAGATCTGTGCTTCCTTCTTTCCATTCTTTTTTTTCAGTTATGCAGAAAAAGTTGTGATTTTTGTTTATTAAGTATTGTTAGATACTCAGGAATTTTCCTATGCTTCTGAAATACTGTATTTTTAAGAATGATAAGGTGTTTGATTTGAAGCACTAATAATGTGTTTAATGCTCTGCCTTTGTTAAGCTGGAACATAGTTTTCAGTCTTACAAAATAAAACCGATTTACAGAGTGAGAAACAATGTTTGCCTTGTACTCTCTGGAATTTGTTGGTCATTGTATGCTTAGCTCAGTTCTTTTATGTGTTTATGTTTTGTTTGGGTTTGTTGTTTTGTTTGTTTGTTTTCCTTTTCCTCCCTCACCTAATTTATTATTACAGGCTTTCCACCACCACCTGGCGGTCCTCCACCTTCCCTTATACCCACAATAGAAAGGTGATTATCTGTTCAAAATCTTATAAAGCAATATATCAGTATTCCGTAACTGAAATAAATTATGCTAACTCGTGTTTTATGGGTTTTATCTGGGAGTGGGGAGATGGTTTCAGATTTTTACAGTGTTTTTACAGAAATGTTGCTAGCCTCACCTGTGTGATACTTAATATTCTTTGGAGTAGGTTACTTTACCACTTATTAGTTTAGTTGAGTTATGACATTATATCAGTGCCAAGACTTGAGAAAAAAGTCAAGGTAATGATTGTTAAAGTATTCTTGAATAGCCTGAAGGCTGATTTAAGTGAACTGTATAGTTGTCAGCTACTGTATCCTTTTCTATAAATGCAAATAAATAATTTGGCCACAGATTCAAGCCCTCATAAGCTATAGAAAATGCCAGAGTTCCACGGAATCCAAATTTGTTTTCCTGCCGTGTTTATTCTAAGTGTTCAACTTTAATCGACCTAACAGTATTTTTTCAATACCTTTTTAATATACATATATACATATATAAAAGGAAGAAAAAAAAGTTGACCAGCCAAGCCTTTGAAAAGTATATTTTGCTGGAGGCCAAAACCAGATCATATATAAAGCTCACTTAAGAAGATGGTGCAAACCTCTTGCCAATCCTTCAGATTTCACTGAAGGAAGGTGCACACATCTGCTCCTTTGAAATTGAAAATTCTATTAACTTATATGCTACAGGATGATGATGGTAAATCTCTGAGAAAATCCTCATCTGATTTAATACAGAAAAAAACCCTAACTGGATGCACTTGATGGGCATGAAAGTAAATTTATTATTTCATACTGACAGATGCTGTGAGTGACTGCTGCTTCTGACTGTTAAGCAGCAGGTATTGCATTTACTTGTAGCAAATATTTATATAGTTTCTGAAATATGATGTAAAAAAATCAAGTTTATTGTAGAACCTAGAAACTAAATCTCATACTTTTAAATGTTAAGATGTTGTATTTGCCTTTCATTATCATTGGTTTTGTTTTTAAGCTAACCCAAAACTTATTTCTTAATGTCCGAGTGCCTTCAAGAACAGAAATAACATTTAGGTTAAATATGGCAGAGATAGTTCATTCAAGTTATGTAGGAAGTACTAAAAGTCATGGAAGAATTATATATGTATGAATTATACCCTGTTCACATACCATCCTTTTTAAGCTTTCTCGTTTTTACCTACTTGAGTTGGCTACCACTGAAAGAAGTCAGTGTAGAAAACGTGTAGCTAATTTAACAGTTTATTTATAGAACTATGCATTTGAAGTCCACCTGTTCTTAGATATGCTCATGTATCTACTTTTTAACAGAAAGCATGAGAATGGCTTAATTCATGAATGAAGCAGTTCCAAGCAATTGAAGATTAGCTTCAGTATCTCTACAGAGACATGATACCTGCAACATTTGAAAATGCAAAATAACAGCTTTGATAATAAGGATACTTTTTGTTTCAAATTTTAAGAAGAGAGAATGCAATTTTCACCTCATGTAGTAAAACATAAAATATACATATTTGTGACAATGGGCAGCTCTCTTAATTAGTAATGCTCAAAATGGAGGACTTAAATCCATTTATAACAAACACTGTTTTAGCCTGTATGGTGGTAAGAATTCAGGGGAATAATATTAAATGTATATTGATGGAGCTAGCTTTGTATATTGATCAAGGTAGCTTTGGTAAAACTGGGTTTTTACGTGCATTTTCTTTTCAATAGTGGACATTCTTCTGGGTATGATGGTCGTTCTGTTCGTGCATTTTCATATGGCAGTGGTGAGTAAGCTTACTGGCTTCGAAAATTTTGACTAGTGCTATATCAAATTGCTTGATATGCTAATCAGGATTTTAGCTAAGAGTCTAAACAATCCCTTCAATAATTCATTAGGAAAGCTGTTGCCTACCATTATAAACAGATACAAGCTATTGCAAATGTAACAGTTGCTGGTAAATACTATTGTTTTGCTTACTTATTTTTATGCTGGGTATTCTTTCCATTCCATGCTGCTTTTGCAGAGCTGTAATTTCAAACAATAAAGTTTCATTATGTGCAATCAATTGAACATCCACAGAACCTACAGTGATTTTAGAACTGTTAACCTAGCACAGCTCTGCTGCTTGAGCCAAAAGAGTGATAGCAGTACTAAGATATCTGTCAGCTTCTTGCTGACCTAGCCCAAATTGGGAAGGTAAAAGAAATGTAGAATCACAGAATGGTTGGTGTTGGAAGGGACTGTCAAAGATCATGTAGTCCAACCCCCCCACCATGGACAGGGACACTCATCCAACCTGACCTTGGACACTTCCAGTGATGGGGCATCAACAACTTCTCTGAGCTACCTGTTCGAGTGTCCCACCACCCTCAGCATAAAGCATTTCTTCCTTATGTCCAGACTAAACCTACCCTTTTTCAGTTTAAAACCATTGCCCCTTCTCCTGTCAACTGCAGGCCCTGGTAAAAAGTCTCCACCTTTCTTATAAGGCCCCATTAAATATTGAAAGGTCACAATAAGGTCTCCCCAGAGCCTTCTTTTCTCCAGACTGAACAACCTAGGAGAGATGTTTCAGCTCTCCAGTGATTTTCATGGCCCTCCTCTGGACCTGCTCTAGCATGTCTTCCTTGTACTGGAGGCCTCAGAGCTGGATGCAATACTCCAGGTGGGGTCTCCTGAGAGTACACAGAGGAAGAATCACCTCCCTCAACCTCCTGGCCATGCTTCATTTCATGGAGCCCAGGATAGATTTGTTTTCTGGACTGCAAATTCACATTGCTAGCTCATATTTAATTTTTCATCCCCCAGTACCTCCAAGTACTTCTGTGCAAGGCTGCTCTCAATCAGTTCATGACCCAGGCTGTATTGATACTGAGTCCTGCCCCGACCCATGTGCAGGACCTTGCATGTTGCCAGTCACTGCCTCTGCCATCAGTGCATCTGCCACCCAGGCCCATGCCAAGCGCCTTTTCTTCCAGCTCAGTTTCTGTCTCCTTGCTCTTTGTTCCTTTGGACCCTAGCTGCTGGGAGGAGAAATTGTAGGGAAAGTTCTGTCCAGTTCTGGGGATACATAACATTCAGCACAGATCAAACGTTCAGATAATGTACCTCCCAAATATTCATATGTCTTTAGAAAGGATATAAGAAATGATTTTTGACTTGTAATTTCTTGAAGTTAGAGCAGTTTATGGAGTAACACAGATACTTCGTTGGCATTGTAAGGGTCTCCTCATCAGTTACCAAGTTTCTGCTTTCATGCATGGAAACTTGTTACGTTTTGAAGAATTCTTGATGTGGGCAAACAGCTACTTTATGCTAACTACTTTTTTAGCAATAATTTATCTGTTTGTTTGTTCATTTTAGCAAAAAGGTAAAGCTGAGGCAGGCAACTAAGATACCCAAGTGACTATTTTGCTGAAGCTTTAACATCTAAAGCCATGCAGAGTATCATAAGGAAAGCAGTGCTACAGTCATTTAGTATGTCCATTGCGTCCGTCATCTCCAATTTAGAATGTTTTTCACTTTGGAATCTCTTTTGTTAGACTTTACTATTCTGTCAAGTATTGTCAAGGACACAACAATATTTCCAAGTTTTATGTTGACCTTTAGAGGTGATGGCATGCTTACGTTATTGCAGTAAGAATATACAAAAGATGACTGTCATCGTGATTGTGCCAACATTGAATTTGAACTTCTTCAGTGGGGTTAAAAAATTATGCTTGTCTTTGTATGGTTATGGATACCAAGAATCACGTTCTGTTCCCATCCTCCCAGTCTGTTGCCATGTTGCCAATATATCTGGCATCCCAGTTGTGGCAAAAGCTTTCGTATTTGCCACACTAAGCAAATTGTCTGTCTCTAAGCTGTGCCTGTCATACCGATTTTTGGATCTGTAAAGGGACAGTGGCATTTTATTGCTGATGTTCATCTCTTACTGAAAGATGTTTTCCTGGCCAGCATCTTGCTCTCACAGTCCCTGTCTCACAACGTGATCACTGGCCAGTATTTTACTAGTGCTCTCCCGTGCATCAGCACTTAGGCGAATTGACGGCTCAACAGTGCAGCAGCATACACGTGATCATTTTAATTAAGAATCACTAAGTATATTTATTTAATAGTTGCTCTGGATGACAGCATTGTATTGCCAACCCGCTGTCTTTTTTGCCAGTCTGTATGTTTTATGGCTTTGTTAAAATTGTGGGGGAAGGTGAGCGTATGGAACACATTGCAAAAAATACCAATCTTGATGAAGATTCTAGCCTTTCTTCTGCCTGCTCAAATTGCTAATCTCATGCCTAGAGTTCTCTTCCCTGGTGGTCAGACATGTTTCCCACTGCAAGCCCATTAGGAAGGTTGCATAGTAAACCAATATTCTTAACTTGTAGCTTCAAGAGTATCTATTTTGTCTTTGTACTCTTCCACTGCATCAATGCAGTTTCTTCAATTTCCTCTTAAATCCTTTCACAATTCAGTGCTACCTTTGCTATCACATCTTTGAATTTTGTTGAGAAGTCAATGTATATGGCTCTGGGTGTGGTCTGCCAGTGAAGCGACTTGTATGCTTGTTCGCTTTTTCCTCAAGCATTTCTTTGTTCTGTGCTATAAATGTTCTTTATATCTTATGAACTTGCAAGGAATTTAGTGTTACAAAACCAGCTTGAGAGTCAGTATTTTTTGAGGCACAAAGAAGATGTATTAATAGTTTGCCATATGCTGTGACACCATGCAGCTTTAAATTTTTAAACCATCTCCGAAACAGGACTTGAGTCTCCAAAACTATTGACTGTTCAAAGCTCCCTCTCTCTCTGTTTTAAAAACAAAATCAGAGTTAAACTTTGGAAGTGTCTTCCTTTTTGTAGAAATTATTGGAATAATCTGTGTAGAAATACAAAAAGTGACAAATTACTTCATTCTGAATCATAAACACAGAATACCAATTCATAGTAGAAAGTAAGCTTCTTGTGTGTTGTGAATAATTACTGTTGATAATCTAGATATAAAAATGCACAGAGTATCAAATAACTGGTTTATCTTAGGTTATTGGGGTGGAAATGACATACTTCTGTCTGAGAACTACTGCAGATGTGAGGGAGTAACCAAGTTCGCCATAAAAGATTATACCACCATTAATAAGAATAATTGGTTTGTAGTATACATTTAAAGTTAAACTGAAGTTTACACTTTAGATCAGAATATTCTGGCAGCCAGTGTATTCAAGTCTCGTAGACCATACATATGTTGTTGACACAGTGGCAAGTCAAGGAAATTAGCAGTCTTTAAAGTCCAGCTGTTTTTTTGCTATTTCTGGCTGCTTTCCTTAGAAGAATTTCAGGTTTTGGCAGTATAATGAACAACATACTATTGTATTAGGGTATTTTTTTTCTGTTAACTCCTCATTTTCTCTGTAGCCCTAAAGTGAAACAGTGTCAAGCATTTTGTTAGAGGCAAAGCCTCGTATAAATGCTTTTTTTAGAGAATTATAATGCTTTTCATCGCAAATGTATTTTAACAATGAAGTGTTTTTTCCTGCTCTGCCTGCTCAAAAGATCTTTTGTATTCCTCCTCTGGACGCTTGGCAAACTGCTGTCTTCAGCTTCTGCCAAAGCTTTCTGGGGCAGGCAGACCCCAGCTGCTGGAAGCAAAGCAGCCTGAACATCGCTGTCTGGAGAAGCCACTGGTTTTGTAACTCAACAGTATTAAATACAGCATCAGTAATGCACTTTGCATTGTTCAGTGGATATTTATGTTAATTATACTATTAATGTCTCTTTGTGACACCATGGAGTCAAGTGAATATTGTTCTCATATTGTAGATAATGAAGTGGAACTCAAAACAAACCATTTATTGAAGGCTCTGTTATCAATGGCTAGCAAAGCAGATAAGCAGAGAGTGGGAAGTCCTCTGTACTGTAAGTCCGCTAGAGAGTGCTGTTTCCAGTTAAATACCACAGCCCTTATTTTTCACCGACGGGCGTTCACGGGGCTTCTGGAGAGGGAGGGCAGGACAGAACAGTTGGGGCATTAAAAGTTGTAGTTATTTATTACCTCGGAGTTGGCAGAAAGCAATGGAGAAGTGCATCCCTTCTCTCTTCCCATTGCTGGTTACCTAAAAAGCTTGTGAGACAGTGTCATGACTTCCTTCTTCACTTCATAAGCATATTATCTTTAAGATAATACACTTAATTCTGAAAGTATTACATTTTAGTGGTAGTAGTGGTTGTGCTGAGTATTAATTAAAAATAGTATCTTACCAAGCATAAATGGGAGCGTTATTTCTTCTCCACAGAATGAATTTATGGAAGATATTTCTAAAGTTGCTGTTACATTCTGTAATCAGAAAAGTATGGCATAGCACAGTATAGAATATAAATCAGTGAATGAGAACATTGTAACTAACGTATTTTAAATACAATGATTTTAAAGGACAAAACATAAAGATAGTAGCATCTAAATATACAGTTGGAAGCATCCTTTCTCCTTTCTCCTTTTTTTTTTTTTTTTTTTCTGAAATATACTTTCAGAGCTAGTGAGTTTCAAAGTCAGTTTTGTTTTCTGGTTGTTTTTGTTTTGTTGTTTCCCCAAAACAAAGCCATCGCACCACACAAAATCAGATTATTTCAGCAAGTCTTTACACAGTTGTTTTTGCTTTTTTTTTTTTTTCAAAAGGGATTAGACAGTCTTAGGTGTACATCCTGGTTCTGTACGTCTTCATAACGACTATTTAAATGAGTGCCAGAGGCCTTTATTAGCATCATGGAAAAAATACAGAGTTTGCTGAGAATTAGCTTCTATGTGAAAGGCGAAGATTTGAAAATGTTACTGGAGAAGGCTGACAAATGTCTGTGTTTTCATACATAAGCAGTATTAGAGTTTTCATATGGTTTCTGATTTTGTTCTTTCTAATACCCGCGTCTTTTTCTTTAGTCACCTTTCCGCACCTTGCAGGTTCTGCTCCTTCATGGTCTAGTCTTATGGACACCAGCAAACAGTGGGATTACTATGCACGAAGAGAGAAGGACAGGGAACGTGAGAGAGAGCGATCCCGAGATCGGGATCGCGACCGGGAACGGGACCGAGACAGAGATCGAGAACGTACCAGAGACAGGGAAAGGGACCGAGATCACAGTCCAACTCCAAGTGTGTTCAACAGGTTAGTGAAATGTCTTAAGCGTGCTGTAACTCTGCTCAAACCTCTGTGTCTGTATTAAGTAGTGTACTTCAATGCCACAATTTAGTCTTTAGCTTTATAGTCCAAAGATCTAGAGGGTGTGGCTTTCACCCCTTCCCCCTTTTCTCTTGGAAATTATAATTATATTTCTAAGCGTAAAAACAACAGTATACATCCAAACTTGTCATAGTGCTTCGAAGGTTAAAGGTGTAGTTTAAGCCCTGTGTATGAGAGAGATATCCAGCTCTCTTTGGTGTCATAGGTCTAGAAAAATCTATAGAAGTAATAAATTAATCTTAGTTGTCAATTCAGTGCTAAGAGCAATGTGGTGCAACATTTGACCTTAATGGTGTTATTAGCTGCTAAAGTGGCTAGTTTGGTCATTAGCGCTGGCTGAATAATAATCTACCCTATCTTTTTTAAAAAACTATTATTTCAAGGTCAATAATTTTTTTTTCATTTTCAAGCAGACAATGAAAATAATGGCAGATAACTTTATTTGGCTTTTAACCTTCTAACTGCTTGGAAAAAAAAAAGCTGCAACTGTTCTGTGTTGCGTGTGCACAAGTACAAAGCGTTTAATGTTGAGCTGGCTGTGACTCCACAGAGCAGAGGTCTGTTGGCTTGCCAGATTTATCTAAATTTACTTTGCTTATTATTTGCTAAGTATTTTTGGGTAAATGTCCTGACTCGTTTCTCAAGAGCTTTTTGTTAAGTTTCAGTTTTGCAGAATATATACGTTAGTTGCTAAGCAGATTGTTTTTACCAGTGGTTTTACGCTGTGAGGAATGAGAGTGACTGGAGTCAATATTACTGCAGTTGAGAGATGACATTTGTTGCACAGTGATTGTCAGCTGAAGACCCAAACTGCGCGTAAGATAGGGATTTTCCACGTATGCAGATGTGGTGATGTCCTGTCCCATGTGCCGTGTTCCAGGGTCAGTTTCTGAGAGCTCAAGACCAATCTAAACATCTGTTTCTCAGACAGCTTGATTGAAGGCCAGAAAGAAGCCTGGTCATTCAAGGGTGCTTGAAATGAACCTTAATAGCTTCCAGGCCTAGAGAAATCTCTGTGCTGCTGCCAGAGTTATCTGTAAAGGAGGGGGAAGAGCAGGCCCCAACTTTTTTATGTGACTAAATTATCCACCATCTGTAGCAAAGCTGTTGCCACATGGCTGTGTAAGAAAATGGGAAGCCCTTAACTAGTATAAGTTGGTTTGGAAGTCACAGAGATGGTGGGAGAGGCTTAAGACAGAACATGCAGTTGTAATATTTTTTTCTAAGAAGGTTTATTTTTAATTCCACTTAAGAAAATAAAATTAAACGAGCTATGAGGAAGAGAATGTGAACTATTTTAGCAACTGCACAGATACATTACTTTTGTTTAAATTCCCTTTGTTTAAACTTTAACAATGCTATGGTGGAGATTCGGAGTAAGCATAATCTCTAGCTTTTTACTGCTCAGAAATGACTGCTTTTTATGTTTTCAGTGGTTCTTTTCCAGATAGAAAGCCTGTATTTCTGCTATAGTATTTCTTAAAGTTGTAAGAAAATGGGAATTATTTTTATTCTATTAGTATAACCAAAATGTGGTTTAAAAATGAAATGAACCTTCAGCTATCTTTATATTATATTCCACCTTTACTGTCCTTAGATGAAATTGTGTATTTTTACAATATATGTCACTCTTCCCCCATGAGAAGATGCTGTTCTTTTTGGGCTGTTGTACCTTTTGCAAAAATGATGTTTTCTTTTCTGTTTTGATTGTTTCAAGTCAATTAGTTACCACTAAAAATATAAACTTTGGAATTTGATCGATACCTTAGCATTTTGTGCTTCTCCCGTAGCAATTTGGAAAACAACAACAACAACAACAAAACCTGCAAACAAACCACAACACCACAAAATCCAAGAACTGTGTTTCTAGGGTCCCGTAACCCAAGAATCCCAAGCACCAGAGCAGACAAGGGTCTGTCTGGCTAGAAAGCGGCTACAGGAGAGGACTTGGCATCCTGGTGGGCAACAAATTGAACAGGACTCAGCACTCAATGTGCCATAAAGGTCAAAATGCATTGGGCTGTTTTAGAGCATAGCCTAGATGTGGATAAGGCCATTATTCCTCTCTCATTGGGCACTTGATACCACATGCGAAGTGCTGTGCCCAGTTTTGCAACCCTTGGTGTGAAAAAGATGACATTGACAGGCCGGAGGGTCCAGTGGAGTACTGACAAGGTGGTTAGGAGGGCTGAGGGCATGGAGTTCATTTACCTTGACAGGAGAAGGATGAGGAGTGTTCTTAAAGATGATTGTCACCTGCCTAGTGAGTGGTTATAGAGAAGATAGAGCCAGATTCTTTTTTCAAGGTGCACAGAGAAAGGACAAGAGGTAATAGTTAAAAGTCACAGCAAGGGAAATTCCAGTTAAATAGGAGGGCAGGAACACATGCAAATGACTAGTGGCACTTTAAAGGTGTGTATTAGTACAGGAACCCCATCTCAAATGAAAATTTTCATTTGTTCATGTCAGATTTTACCTTTGGTTATAGCTTTTGGTGGATTTCGGAACCCAATTTTAATTTCATTTTTAACATTATACTTTTTTATATATTCTAAAACTGAGCTTTACAACTAGACTTCCCAAGGAACATGCTGTCTTTATGGTGCTGTTTTGTTACACACCAAGTTAAGACACACTTCAAATGCAGATCAAATAAAGACTCTCATTCTGAACTGCAAAACTAACTGCTATGTTAGCTAGGCTAGTCTCTTCAGTGTGACTTGTCCTAGAAACTAGCAGGTGATATCAACCTTCATCTTTCTGTGACATTTGATAAGAAAACTCTTCTAATTAACCCCTTACCCAAAGCCTTAATTTCTCATGAAAAGAAATGCTGAGTAGAAAGGAACTTGGATTCTAAATGTCTCCCCTACACTTCCCTCCTTCCCCAATAGTAAAAACTTGAGGGTAAAAAAATGGTAAATGATCAATACAGATAGAAATGGGTTAAAGGCATGGGAGTTGAGATTTCAGCATTGTAAGATTTGGGATTTATTTTCTCCCTTCCCACCACCCCCAACTGCTTTAGTTCACCTGTCTGGGTGTTGGACATCTCAGTGGAGCAGGCAAATTTATTTTCACACTCTGGACTGTAATCTGGGGTGCCTCAGGATGGCTGTGGAACAGTGTGGTCAGAATCCTTGTTCTGTGGCTGTACTGCCTTCATTTTTTTATAAGCTGATGTCTCTTTTGTAGAGTTTTTTTGTGGGAGAGATAGGTTAGATTTAACATAGTCTTAAAGTGTGTAAGCAGTTGAATTTTGGTTGTCTTAAGGGAGGGACAATATTTAAGAGAAGTAGTGGTGGCTTGATGGCTGTGAGGGTGACCAAGCACTGGCACAGGTTGGCCAGAGAGGTCATGGAGTCTCCATCCTTGGAGATACACAAAAGCTGTCTGGACACGGTCCTGGTGGCCCTGTTTGAGCAGGGGTTTGGACCAAATGACCTCCGATGATGCCTTCCAACCTCAACCAGTCTGTGGTTCTCTGATCTCTCACAAATGTACTTTGCAGGATTTGATCAGCTTACTCTCAGATCTACAGTTATAAGTGCATGATAAAATCTTATAAATGTCACAAGATTGTGTAACAATACAGGCACCAATCCATGCAGTCATGTTACTCAGTGACAAATAGTATATCATCTTTAAGTTCTTTACGAATAGCTGTGGTTTTCCTGATTTTGATGTGTGATTATTTTTAATATCTCTTAGAAAACCAGGATTTTCTGTGGGATCTTTGATGCTTCCGTACAGTGTCTTGAATTGCTAATTTTTGAAATTTGCTTCATTATATAATCATAAAGTTTCACAGAAAGACTAATGCTGTTGCTTCAGGTATTCCCCCTTCTTGCTCTGAGTTGTCATGCTTAGCTCTAATAATCACTAATGTAATGTCTTCACTTGGGAAATGGCCACAGGATCCAAGTTATGGCAGATAAAATTTTTTGATCTAAGTTCTCACTGCTCTGGGACTTGAGGAATGTTTTTAGTCTTGAGCTGTTCTTGTGTGATCTATCTGATCTGTTCTGGTGTTGTCAGGGCCCTCAGGAAAAGACATGCTTTTCTAGTAAATGGTGGCAAAGATAGAAAGCATGAAACACTTGGCTTTTGTTGGCTTAATAGTTAAATTGTTACTTGTTTCAATTAATGCCTCAGAAAGCCTGGTCACATTGTACCTTTCTTTAAGACTTGGTAGGGATCTTCTGAACTACGGTTACAAAGACTTCATATGATATATTACATAGTTACAGTAAGTTCATTTGTATTGAGGTCTTATTGTTAAATGAGACAGGACACCATATCTGGGTAGAATTTCAATGTTAGAGAAAGGATGAAAAGAGCATGTCTTTTTAAGCTGTGCTAATGTAGCATTTGAATGGTGTTGGCTAACTAGCTACTGCTCTCCTTTTTTCTTTTTTTAAATTGCACTAAACTCTTACAATTGCCCTTTTCATCAAGTCAAAAGGTGAAACTACATTATTATGTAAAGCCTTTGAATTCTTGTATAGCCTTTAATATTCAGGGGGTTTTAGCAGCGTTGTGGCAGGGCAGCACCTTGCGGTAATCCAAGAAAGGAGTGTGAGTAGGAACAGTGTTGCCACGGTAGAGAACTTAATTTTAAAAGCAACCCAAAATGTTGAGTATATTTTACTGTCAGTCTCTTTGCACCTAGCTTCTCATTTCTTGAAGCTGATGTAAGGAAATAGATGAACTATACCAAAATTTAATTTAATTTACTCAAATGGTGCAATAGTCAAAAAGTGTGCTGGTAAGTGTTGGGCATTACACACACTGATCTGAAAACATTACTAAAGTTTCTGTAGATTGTACTTCTTTTGGAGCTAGATACAGGTTTAAGCTAACTGCTTGATAACTCCTGTATAAAATTAAGGTGACACTGTTATAGTCTTTTTTCCTTCCATTTTTATTGAACAATCCCCTTTCAAAACTACATTAACCATGTAAGTCTAGTGTGTACGGTGAAGAGTTTTAATGTCCCTTTAGCCTACATTGTGGATCTTGTTTAGAAACCCAGAAGCAACATAAAGATTTTTGTCATTTATCCTGAGAATAAGAATTTCTTTAACATATGTATACTGCTTGGTGTTACTGTCCTGAAAATATATTCTTTTTTAATCAGTGATGAAGAACGACACAGATACAGAGACTATGCAGAAAGAGGCTATGACCGCCATAGAACAAGTAGAGAGAAAGAAGACCGACACAGAGATAGGAGACACAGAGAGAAAGAAGAGACTAGACACAAGTCATCTCGAAGGTTTGATATTTTTTTCTTTTTAATACGATATGAAGACTCGACCAGTTTAAAAAAATAAATTTTTAAAAGAACCCCAAACAAACTGGAGTTTTGTGGAAAGACTGTAAACACTTAGATGTACTACTTGGAACAAGTCTGCCGTATAACATGTGGACAGACAAAAAGCAATGTTGGCCCCAGATAACTTCGTATTGAATGATATATGGGAAAGAAGGGTAAAAATGGTGGGTCAGAAAGACATGGAGCAAAGCGGATGTTCAGAACATTAATGTAAGAACTCAACAGTGATTCTTAGTAAGTAAAATAATCCTTATGGTCACTTGATAGAAATTGTTCAGCTCGATCCTTTTCAAGTTAGAAATAAAGGTTAAGTCCAGGGAAGGGGATCAGTAAGAATGTTAAATCATTAAGGAATGCCGATAAGGACATGAGATAATTAAAAATATTGCTATTAGAATACAGGTTATAAATGTGAAGAATCCTTCCAGTTTCCCAACAAAAAGTACAAGATAGGGAATGTATGTACCATTACATGAAAAATTCAGTTTGGTGCTGACATCCAAATACTATATGGATCAGAACAGGTGCCAGTCTTCAAATACAAATGCAAAGGCTGTTTTTTTGGTACTCAGTAATTAAATTGGTTCTGAAATGTCGTGCAATCATTCGAGGTATTTTTTCTCTCTGTTTAGCAACAGCAGACGTCGTCATGACAGTGAAGAAGGGGACAGCCACAGAAGGCACAAACACAAGAAATCCAAAAGAAGCAAAGAAGGAAAAGAAACCAGTGGGGAACCTGCTCCTGAACAGGAAAACACTGAAGCTGCCCCTGTGGAATAGACTTGTGTGACTTTTGCCTACTTGCATATATATTAGTGCCAGAAATAGATTACTATAAATCTTGTTATTTTTCTGGGTATTAAAATAATTTGCTCTTAATCTTGTTCTGTTAGTTTGAAATCAAAGGTTACTTTGGTTTTTTTGAAAATAAAAAAAATGAATTTTTCATGTTAAGGTTCCTGGACTGACTTTGTCTTTTAAGAAGCAGTGAAAAAACATCTCACAGCTAGAGGCCTATGCTCTTACAATATATGTAGGGCTTAAATTCTTCATATTAAATTGTCTGCTTTTTTTCGTAAGTCAGTGGGAAGGTCATTCTTTACTGACTTTAGAAACAGTGTGCATTCACTTTATTATATACCAACATCTGGAACAGGGTGGGTTTAGTATAGCTTTTAGAGTTCATATCTGAAAAGGTCATCCTTTACTACAGGCACAGACAGGAACTGCAGACTCTTCAAGATCCTTGTATTAAGGTGAAATGAAAAAAATCAGGGAAACAGGGAAAGGTGCTGATTGTTCTTAGTCTAATGGAACACTGAGTGTGGTGATCAGATGCTTGGTAATTATGTCTGGCTGAATTAAGCTGGATAATCATCCCTGCTGCTTTTCAGTGGCTTAAGAGAAAGTTCATTTTAGTCTTTGTTCTAGGGGAACAGCCGTCCTTAATATGATAAAGATTAACAAACATGTCCTCTTCCCATTGCTAGCTTGTAAGGAAAAAAATAAGACTTTGGAATATAGGTAAAGAATATAGGTAAAGGCAAAGAACAGAATATATTTTAAGAAAAATATAAGACCATTATCACTTTCAGATTTACTCCATCCAGTACAGTGCTATTTAGAAGACTTACTCGATGTACTTCCTTAAAAACAATAACTCTATATAAAAATCCTAGATTTAATAGTATTGATCATACTGGGGAAACTAGGTCATTTGGTTTTGGATGAAAATAATGTCTGTACAAGTACACAGTTACAGTTATTTTTAATTATTTTAGAAATTTAATTCACAGTTTTACAGACTAACAAACAGTACTTGAAAGTCTTGAAAATACCAGCTTCATGCTGACCATGAAAAATACACATAATCAAAGTGCTATTAATGTGTTGGGTAAAAACCTTCACCTGATTTTTGCAACTAGAAAAATTGCAAGAAATTTTTCCATAAGTTATTCAAGGATTTATTTTTTAAATTAAAATAAAGCGGGTGAGGAGGAGTTGCTGCTCCTTGCATTTAATTATTATTATAATAATGCATTAAATATATATATTAAAAAAAAGGCAAAACAAAAAAAAAACAACCAACCAAAAAAATCCTTAAGAACACAAGGGAGGAAAGATTAAGTTTGTAACTTAAATCACTGAAGTGATTTTCTGACAGGTGTCCCTGCTTTGCCTAAACTTGGCTTTTCTTGACATGCAGGTTGAAATTTCACAAACCTTTACTTCATACACATACTTGACACCCCCCAGAAGTGAAGACTGATGCTCCTTTTTTTTTTCCTGTGTTGAATTGCTTGTCATACTCTCCATGAAGACTTGGTTTATAAAAAAGTGCCAGGCCAGGACACAATTGTGAGAGTAATTTTTCCTTTCAGTTCTTTGAGCATCCTTGCCAAGTAGGCATGCATCATTCCTGATGTGTTCCTGCCATTGACAGCAAGGAGGATGTCACCGCATCTGAAAAACCAAAGAAATATGAGAGAACAATTAAACAAGGTGAATTCTTACCTTAAATGTTTGCAAATGTCAAAGCTTGTCCTTAAGCTGGCAGGAAGGGGTAGAAATGAGAGTTACTATTCTTTCTCTGGCTAACTACTGGTCCTGAATAAGGGAATAAAGCGAGTGAAAATACTTCACTTGTTTGTTGTTTTTTTTTTTTCCTTACAACTTTGTAATTAATTAGACATATTTGAAAGAAAATAGGATATAGTTTCTTCAGATGGGAATGAGCCATGTTCTGAAGAAACTACTAATTTTTAAGGCTTCTTAATCGATTCAAGTTTGTTCCATAATTCTGCATTTACTCATATTGGTGTTTTCAGGGAAGGTGGTTGGTCGGTTGGTTGATTGGCGGGGTTTTTTTTGAGCTGGATAAGTGGGAAAGCTTCTCTGTGCTGCCATGCTTTGTACTACCCTAGAGATCAAACTGACTTGTCTTTATACTTGTTCATATACTAGTGATTGCTGGACATCTGAAAACATCCTACAATGAAAGCAAATCTGTTCAAGTTCAGGACATTTATGTCCTGTTTCCAGATTGGTCAGTTATGTATCAATGAGTCTTTTTCCCTCTCCTACACTGTCTTCATGAAAACTTGTTTTTAAAAACAAACAAAACCCCTCAAATGAACTAGATGAAAGACACACTTAAATTCTACTTTTCATTAGGTAGTTACCATTACCTAATTCTGCCATCATTATATGCTGGTGTTCCCCCAACAATGGATTTGATAAAGAATGGTTTGTTCCCAGTATGTTCTTCATAACCTCCTACGATACTGAAGCCAAGACTTCCAGATGTATTTCTTCGTAATACGATATCTTTGCAGCTGTACAAATACCTGAAACAAACCAGTATAATTAAATGTCTTACAGTTAGATTATGATGAATCTTTGATGATTCATCTGCCTTTTGGTACACCCATAGAGTGTTTTGAAGATGCAAAATAACACCAAAGTTACACTGTACTGAACACTTACACTTCCCTTCTGTTTTTGTAGTGCTACTTTCCACAACCAGTTATCCTGAAAGTAAATTTACTAGGTAATCTTGGGGTTAAATAACTTGGTTTATAGGGTAAGAATTCATGGAAATGATCTAGTTGCATTCAAAAGTGATGGAGGAAAACACTCAACTGAGACTGGATTTGTTATTTGTAAACCCTCATTCTGGAAACTATTTCACCTACATTGTACAGTCCAGCTAAATAATCTCGAGGCCAAAGAAATGAGCCAGAATTACAGAAGTCACGAGATGGCACAAAGAAGAGTACCAGGGAAAGAAGGGATCCTGAGCTTTTCTTACCAAGTAACATGGTAAGTCACAGCATAGAAGACAGGAACAGCCTGTCCATGACAGTCAGTGCTTTGGAGTTCCGAGGCTGCTGTTGAGAAGGTAACTTGTCCTCACTACAATGATTAACACAAGATTTTACGGTAAGAGAGCTGAAATCTGCTCCCTCCATTTGTCTGTTGAATGTATTTTAAAATACTTTAAGTTATGCTGAGTCAAAGCTTAGCTCTAAAAAAGAATAGGGAAAAGCAACAGTAGTAAGCTTATTAGACTCTTAGACCTTGCCTATTTCTCCAAGTACATTAATTTCAATACCTTTTTTTTTTTAACCAGTAAAATAAACCAAAAATGATTTCATTAGAGCAACAGAAATTTCTGTCCTCAGTACTTAACCTACTCATCATTAGAGGTGTACCCAGGAGAGATTGAAGAGCCTGAGAACCCTTTTGCTATTGCAAATCCGAAAAGATGGGTTGGTCTACAGCAAGCAGCCGCTACCAGCTCTATTCAGAGATTCATTAGGTTTACATGAAACATCTGACACTTCTGTAAAAGGACAAATATCTTAAAGGCTGATGTGTCTAGCTTTTTTTTTTTTTTTAATTTTATTTGTCAGATAATGCTTTTGCCGAGTTTCACAGGAGGATTTTATAGTAATACTAGATTAGTCCCCCTGGACCTACAAATATTCACCTGCTGCCAGGATGGTAGGTATATAATATTTGCACAAGAATTCACTGGCTGCTAATGCAAGAAACAGGTGACATTTGTTTCTTTCCTCAGCAGCCAGGGGTTATTACTTTACCATCTGTGGTCTTCCTCAATGTGCAAAATCACTGAAATCCTCTATGTTTGATGGTACTTATCAAGGTCATGACCAAGTGATGCCAGGATTCAGCCATTGCTGCTGTTACCTAGTGTTGATTTTGGGGGACAGAGGGTCTCTGCTGCCCAGGGCTATGCACACTACCGTAAGGAGGACATTGCTGAAACTGGAAGGCGATCAGCTAAATCCTAGTGCCTTCAAAATGGAATAGTTGAGCAGGTAAAGACACAAGGAGAAAACACAGTGAAGACAAGGCTCCTGTGCATTCTGTACATACAGTCGGTAAGGTTATCAGTTACATTGTCTCTATCAGTCCAGAAAGCATAAATACATATTGGCTGTCGAAGTGTATGCTACATATAAGTAAAGTAGACACAGCACACTAGCATTTAGGACTGTTCTCTCTGCCAGAGCAGAGAAAACACTTGGGAAGCAAGGAGCAACAGAGGGAAACTACTGTGTCCCGACTCCAACCCCCAGCACTGCCTGTCACCTCACTGAAGGGACAGGGCGTAACTTGCTGTGACAATGCAGTGGAGACCAGGAAGGCAGGATGAGAGGTGCTGGGGTTAAGCTGAGTGTGGGAAAGGGAGAGGAAAGGGTTTTTCCAAAGTCTCTACATGTTTGTCATCTTTGGTTCCCAATACCCAAACTGGTAATTAAATGTTTTAAATGCCCCAGGCCAAGTCTGTTTTGCCCACCAGCATGATTGGTGAGTGATTTCC
The DNA here is from genome assembly GCF_036013445.1 of Caloenas nicobarica. Taxonomy (NCBI): domain Eukaryota; kingdom Metazoa; phylum Chordata; class Aves; order Columbiformes; family Columbidae; genus Caloenas; species Caloenas nicobarica. The sequence continues at coordinate 50,901,631 of NC_088248.1, read as the reverse complement.
CTGTCTTCACTTTGACCCATGAGTATTTTGACTCTCATTCTTCCTATTTTCGCTCATCCTGCTGGAGGTGATGAACGAGGAGCTGTGCGGGTGCTTGGCACAGGCCACGTCCAACCCGTCACACTGGTCATAGCTAGAGAGCGATTCTTGACACAAGTGGAGTGACTATGTGGTGTTTACACCTTTAAATTGGTGTTTCCTTATCTCCATCCTATGGGACAGAGGGAACGAACGTGGCAGTGCACCATCCATCGCTATATATTAAAAGAAAAGGACGCTGAGAGGCAGGCGTGCACGAAGCTGAGCTACGTGTAACGCTGGTACTGCTTGCTCTGAGTAGTTTAGCGCATGAGCAGAGATTCCTTCTCTGCCTGAGCAAAGAGCAGCCCGAAGGGAGTTAGTTCATTTGGGTCTGCCCACAGCTGTGCAGTAATAAAGACAAGCTAGAAAACACCACAGAGAGAAAATGAAATAAGTACTTGCGTCATCTGAAGATGCTTAGTGTGTTTGAGTAGATTACTTCTCTGCGGAAGTCCCAGTCTGTGTGTTTTGACCCAGTTAAACTGCCATAACCCACTAAATGGCAACTGGTCCAGGGAGAACTGTCTTCTGCCTTGGAAGAGAGTGGCTCGCAGCCTTCTGCCTCTAGCTGTAAATGCTCCAAAAGCTGAGGAAAAGGAGTAATTTATGTGCGAACTTGCTCACATTCATGACTTGAGGATAAATAGTGTCTAGACACAAGGTCCTATCATAAGAAATACTACAACTGAGTATCAGTTACTGATGCAAGAGGAATTTTAAAGTGCCCATTTTTCAAGTGGTTAAATGTACAATTCACTGCTGCTTTTTGTGAAAAGTGGGTAGCCTTATGCTCTGGGAATCAAAACCAGCCTGACTTCAGGAGGAATACCAGCGATACCAGGTATGAAACCCACGACTCCCTCCCCCTGCCCTGTTACAGTAGATAAGTGGCAGTGGATTACAGTAGTATCTGAGAATCACTCCCAGAGCCCAACAGCCCAAATAGAGTTAATTTGGGGAGTTTCTCTCCTAATTCCATGTTTTACATCCATTTCTACCCCTGGTTTGCAGAATGAGTTTAACCACCTCCTGTCTTTCTCATCTCACTTCGCAGATGAAGAAAAGCACTCACGCGAAGTACTAATGTTTGTAAATGTTATGACAGGATGATCTATAAAGTATTTTTAAGTGATAGCTGAGGGAAGGAAATGTGAGGAGAGCAAAGAAAGGAGGGCAAGAAAACAAGCAAGAGTCGAAGAAACATCACGGAAATGCTTTTCACTAGCTGCTCCTTGTGCATGTTTCACAACATTTCCCTCCAACAATAAAGGAGACCTGCCTTCCTCAACAACAATTAAATTTGCTACCCTGAAATAAGTCTTCAGGCAGGAATGCTTAAGGTCCTGCATCACTGCTTCCTCCGCACACCCAGCCCGCAGTCCCTCCGCTCACACGCGGTCCAAGTTTTGACAGATGTCAGATGCACATGTGCGTCTATTTTATAACCACCACATATTGGACTGTACTACAGAAAGAAGAGAGGAGTTGTTTATGTATTACCAAGCCATATAAAAGTGACCCAAGCCAATTTTCATATCTCAAAAGGAAAGGGCTGAAATTTAAGTGCGAGCCACAAACGTTAAATTATGCAAGACAGATTTTCCAAGGCATTTCGCTTTGGTGCAAGGAGATAGATAACCTCTCTGATTTCTGCTGCTACTGACTTGATCCAGAAAAATTGGATAATTCCCTAACTCCCAATATTCTCACCTCTTGTCTGTGCTCATCTCTGTAATGTGCATGCAGTCCTTGGGAAAGGGGCAAGTTCTGTGCTAGTATGGAAAATGAGACATTTGCAGTACACCAGCCTCAAAAGTGAAGAAGATATTTTTAATCATGTAACATTGTTAGCCTGTTTTCTACTTCATCAGTCATGGACAGAGGTCTATAGACATCCTCTAGCGTTTAGCTCAACTCAGCACAATTTATGGGACCATCCTTCACAGGATTTTTATCAAAACTCCGCGTTTTTGGAACACAGAAGGAAAGACTTTCCCCTTAGTGACCCGAACCTGAGCATCCTGCTCTAAGCCGCAGTGTCAGGCTGCCTCTGCGCTCCCTGCCTTGCTTGCTGTGAACAGATACATTGCACTGCTGTGGCTCATCTAGAGCCACATCTTTCCCTTCTTGACAGAATTTAAAGTATCCACCATCCAGCCACCTCTGTTCCTGGCCTACCCATTCTACCACCTTTTCTATTTGTTCAGTTTTTCTTATGTAAGCCCTCCCCATCCTGCCCACCTTCCCGGATACCTTCCATGTTCCTGTATAGTCATGATTTTGACACTTCTACTGTTCTATTAATATCAGTTGTACCAAACCTCTTGGACTTGTGCCTTGGAGCAGTCCCTCTGGTAAATAGTTTGGCTTTACTAATGACATCACAGTTTTAATTAAGATAAGTGAATCTTCACCTATTATAGTTGCATACCAGGCACCTTTATCAAGATGGACCTGTCAGACATATTTAGGCAGAGAATAATTTTCTCTAGTAGCCTGGAAAACGTCATGGGACTTCTGGCAATACCTTGTGATCTACTGGGATGTGATCCTTGCCAAAAGCAAACTGAATGCCAGACAGGGAAAGGTTAAATGCTCAGACTGGAGGGAAATGAGTTGATGTGATACATGTCCTGGTGAGAGGACTTGTTAAAGGACTTCCAGATGTCTGATGTGGGCCCTGGAGAATCTGTACAAGAGTAAGAGTGTAAGTGCACTCATGCCAGGGAAGGCTGGAGGGTCTCATAATACCTAATGTGCAAACCCAAACTTGATCCTCGTGCCCCTACTCAACGCACCAGCCACTAATAAGGACAAAGTACACCTTTGTTACTGTCACGTCTGATCTGTGTCAGTCCCTGTCTCGAGCAGATGTTCAGAGCAGCGTACCAGCCCAGCATACCAATCCCCCTGCTTTTCTTCGGCAGCCAAGGGCCGCGCTGTGCTCTGTGCGCGGGGTCACAGCTGGGGATAGAACTACAATGAAGTTCTTGTCTTCAGCCTTGCTGACACTGGGGCTGATTTTCCTTCAGGCCGAAGGACTGGGAATGGCTTCACACATGCAGCTTTCAGAGGAGGGCGGATAGAGCGAGCTTAGAGGCTTCTTTTGAAATGGGAAAAACACCTTTTCTTCCCAAGCTGCAAAGTGGAACTGACTGATGTGAACCCTGGGTGCGAGCCTGCAGTACTGTGGAGCTCTGTCCTTCATCTCCATCACCTTGCTGAGCACATGGGGACTTCAGGCAGCTGTGGGCAGGAGCTCAGGTTTTCTATACAGCTCAGCATAGGTGGGGTTAGGGCAGGAATTGGCTGAGTGCAATTATTTCAGTCCATCTATTATATCAATGGATAGTGATTGAGGGCAAGACTCAGCACTGCAGATTGGAGCATCTATAAGGTCTCTAGTCTGCTTGCTCTCTCTCTGCTGGGAGCACTGCCCATGCTCCAGTGCCTTCATGATGCTGCTGGTCAAGCACAGGGCTGCAGAAGATGCGAGCAGGAATGAAGAACTCCCTGGGCCTGCCTGTCCGCAGTGAGACCGGGTAAGAAAATTTTACCATTGCCTGGGGTCGCAAGTTATGGGCCATCCATTTACTGCTTTTTCTTTTGACTGCCTTTCTTTCACAGGAATAAGGATGTAGCCCTTTCCACTGGAGGAAGAACCTTTTATCTGTGGGTGACAGACATCTAGCCTGCCTTCTGCTCTTGCAGTGCTTCAGCACGTGACTCAGTCATTAGCATCAGACCAAGCCCCAAAACACATATGGTCCTCAGAGCTGACATTGCTGCAAGGCAGAGGAGCTCAAAATGGCTCAATCCAGAAATGGGGGAGAGCATCTAACCTACTATGAGAGACTGGGAAATGAAAAGGAGTCCTGAAACTGTGCTTGGAGCAAAAGCCCACCTATTCTGCGGGCCATCATTTCATGTCCTCCCTTAAAAGAGAAAGAGATGCTCTGCACTGCTGCCAGGGTTAGGAATGTGGGCAAAAGTAACTGGTAGGCTAAATTCTTCATTCCTTGAAGTCAAGTATGAATTTCAACTGTGTGATGCTAGCTTCACATACTCACAGATTTACAACATGTCCTCACTGAATACTTTACATCTCTGAAGCTGCAGGTATACACCCTGTGCAGTGTGCCTGAGAGAACCTAACAACATGTGATGTGCCTTTTATTATCCTGACTGAAATGACAACACAGCTGCTTCCTGTGTATGACAAATGCACTTCTTTTGGTCGGGGGTGGGGTTAAAAGAGGTGATTCGGAGATACTGGCCAATTGCGCGCTCTTTGCAACATCTGGGCAAAGTCAAACAATTCAGCTGGATTTGGCTAAGGAGAAGGGCTGCGCGGCTTGAGAGCGGCAGGAGGGGTAGCTCTGCCTTCTGCAGGGTGGTCAAGCCCAGACCCCAGTTCAACAATCTCCTGTGTCCCTGGAAACTTTTCCTTTCACTCCCTAAGTACCAGATATGTCTTCAAGACTGGAACAATTCAGGATCCTTTCCTCCCTTGCAAGCAGATCTACATGTCTATTTTGCCATGTACACATGCCTGTTTACAAAAGGGAGGTATTTAGAGTCAAGTCTGTGACAGAGCCTGGATTTAATTAAGATGTCAGTGCAATGAATCAAGCCAAAGGAAAGAATTGCCAGAAAACATAAATCTTTCCTCCCACTCCCATGCGATCTGGGGACTTACCGTGGCAGCCCCAGCCACATCACCCAGGAAGGTGACCAGTCGCCGCTCTCAGTGGCCTGCATGGCCTCAGTGGGTGGCAGGCAGTCCTGCTCCTCCTGACTATTGCATGATCTCATCTCCAGGGCTTTGAGCTCCACCGATGAGTTGGTGTTTTTCAGCAGGGCAACAGCCTCACTCCGGCTGACTCCCGTCAGGTCAATACCGTTCACATTCAGGAGGATGTCACCTGAGACCAATAAAGTGGATGATAAAAAACCCTGCAAGTGTTTCCAGCATCCTCTCCCCACCCCCACAAAGAAGTGAGTCAAAGCCAAGGCTGAGAACTTGCTGCCTGATGAGGCTGTTTGTTAATCCTATCATTTAACGTGGATGTGAAGCATATGCTAGTAAACATGCCACAGGCATGAGAGAAGAAGCTAGATCCCCGTACACATGAGCATCACCTGGCTGGACAGAGGCTTTGGTCCTGGTTTCTTGTCACAATACATCCTGCATCTGGAGCTGAATGGCACAGTCAAGGTCAAGCTTTGGTAAGGGCACCTGATGCTAGTCCAGGTGTCTGAAGCTCATTTCCAGCTAACAACTTTTGTACTCAACCTGGGCTTGAAGCCTGAAGGAACTGAGGATTGCCAGTCCGGCTGGCTCTTCATAAAGTTTGCCTTGCAGAATAATGTGTTATTATTTTAATGTTAATGCCTGTTTGAATGACTGCAAGTCAAAACATCTTTCTGTATGCATTATTGATAATGTAGGCACAGCAACTTCACAGAAAAATGCAAAGATGACCTCAGTTACCACAAGGACAACAATAAAGACATCATTAATGTCATGCAAGTGGCCACAGTGCCAAGTACTTTGCTACCCTCCACAGCACGTTCCAATGCCAGGGCTTCCCCAGCTGCCCTCTGAGCTTCACCTGCTTGTTCCTCCAGGCAGGGCTGTGCTCACTGGCACTCCAGGCAGCGCCACGTGAACATTAACCTCTCCTTGTGGTTTGCCCCCATCAGACAAACAGCCTAAGGGCTGCTCTCAACTGGGGAGGCTTATGGTGCTGTTATACCACCAGGTGTTTATTTGTATCTAATTTTATCAAATTAACTAGGCTGAATTTTCCATGCTGCCTCATGATGAATAGTTTTTGAAAAACTTACCCCACCAAGAGGCAGCCATTTCCCAGCAGGAGGGAAAGGGAAATTTGATGGTTTGCTGCCATTGTCACGTTCTTACATGGGTTCTGATGGGCAGCCATAGCTCCCTCAAAGGGCAGGTTCCCATTTGTGCCACTGCCAGGGGCTGTGACCCAGGCTCGTGGGACTTGGCTGGGCTGCAGCTATTATGCCCCACTTTTGGGTCCCTTCACTTTCCTCCCACTCAGGATTTCCCTTCAGCTTCTGGGCAGCAATTGGGCGGAAGCTGAGTGTGGGGGATGAAGGGCAAGGGCACGGGGAGCTGTGTGGTTGCTGGATGCAGAGAAGCAGGACACTTGGCTCTTGGGGATGTGACATCCTGAAAATTGAGAGTTTCCCCATTCCTCTGCTGCCTATCTATTCCTGCAAAACTCACCAATAAAATATGCTCCCCATCTTACTATTAAGGCTTAATCATACAGAAGAGGAGAAGCTATTAATTTTGTTACTCTGTTACATCAAGAGCCAAATGGAGTTACGAAGCCAGTGTTTCCAGACATGGTATTGAGCCATAAGGACTAACATTGCTTCATATATGATGGGAATTCTGCTCCTTTATATTTCTTTCAAAGCCATGAATGATATGACAAACAAGCACAAAAATTTACATTAAAAACCCAGTAAGGTTGCACAATGAAGATTTCAGTAGTTAGGAGATGATGGTACAAGCTCATTTTCCTGTTAAAAACTTTTTTTTTTTTCCTAGCAGAATATGCCTACACCCCACTTCATGGCAACAGTTAGTGCTGCATACTAAACCTTTTCTGGTAGTTGACTTAAGACCCTCTAATCTGATGCATCCCAAAAATGTATGGGATGGCTAAAGATATCAGGGTGTGATGCTCTTTCACTGTCTCTCTGTTTTTCAAAGGAAGCCTTTGAATTAAAGCAGGCTTTGAAAATACCCTCTTTTTACCTGTTTTTATCCTGCTGTCTCTGCTGATAACTCCTCCAGGTTCAACATTTATCACATAGATAGGCAAATCCCATTCCCGATTAGATGCTCCGCCTGCTACAGTCATTCCCAGCGATTCTGTGTGATCTTTCCGGACAGCCACCACCTTCTCGTGACAGGTGACGGCATGAAGGGTGCTCTGTCATGAAGAAAGCAGCAACAACAAACACAGTGGGCACAGGCACCTTCTCGGCAGCTTAGGCATTTTCTATTAAAATGAATATTTGTCGAAGGAACACCTCGACACTTCACAGCCACCTGCCACGCCTGGCCAGATGACCGGCACGACTCTCTCTAGGGCTCAGGCATCCATGGAGTCAGAGCCACCACTGAGATAATCTGTGCTTTAATAGTTAAAGTCAGGCACTGCTCCTGCCAAAATCAGAAATGTTTTAGTGTTGAGACTCACAGAAGCGGGTCTTTGAAATGCAAATAAGAAATCTGATTTCTAAAAAAAATGTTCTTGATATTAATACCGCTAGTGGTCCTCTTATCTTTGACTATCAGGTCACGGTTTTTATCTAGCCGCTTGCAGTCTGAACATCATCTGTACAGTTAAAGGGAAATTGTCCATCTGGGTTAAAGGAATAAAACTCTTGCAGATAAATTAGAAGATACACATTTCACTTGCTCTTCTGTATTTCTGTGTTTCTTTATAAGTTACTGGTGGGAATACACTCAGAGAACATATATTTCTGTTCAGGAAAAGAGAAGGACATTTGTAGAGTGAAGAGCCAGCTGCTTCCAGGGTGCTCTTCCTAGTGCTTGCGCTTAAAAATTCACTCTGGGACAGCCACCTCTACTCTCTGAGGACAGCCCTGCCCTTACTCCTGCCTCGGGACAGGAGAAGTTACACACACCCTCCTGGTCATGCAACAACTGTATGAGCCAAGGTGAAACAAACTCACGGGCGGCCTCGGTATGGAAAGGCAACACAAGCTCCAACAAAACCTGCGAACCAAATGTCACATTTACAACACACGCAGGTCTAACAGAAGAGCTCCGGAAACAAGGATGCTTGTCCAGAAAATCTGGATTTAAATGTTATCTGCTTTAATTTGCTTAAGTATTTCAAAAGCTGTGCTCCTGGCACCAACTCTTAAAGATCCCAGTCCCTCTTGCAGGAACAGCACCACCCATTCCAGGCTCACATGTAGATACAATAGCATGCTGCTAAATACATTTCAAATATATATTTAAAAAAACCCCAACCTTTTCATTCACAAGTGTGACCTCACATTTATAATATGCAAAAATAATCTATACATGTCATTTAAAGCCACGTTAATCTCTTTCAAGAAATCTGAGATCCCACAAAGACATTCCACCTCAATTCGTGGGCCAGCAGCACAGAACGTGGAGCAGGTGAGTCCGTGGCTGCTCCCACAGTGATGACAGTGGATGAAGGAAGACAGGAGCAAGAGGGTTTTGTGGGAGCAGAAGGAAAGAAGGAACAGTCTCTCAGTGGGAACTATGTAGTGTGAGGAGAGGAAGGTGCATGGCCTGTCTAGGCATAGCACAGGAACAGTTTCAGTTTTGGGGTTTTGTATTTTTTTGCTGCTGGTTTTGGTTTTGTTTTACAGGCAGGGAAGGGTATATTTTGGGGGAGTTTTTTGTTTGTGGTTTTGTTTTGTTTGTTTTTGGTTTTTCTGGGTTTTTTTAATTGGTGTTTTGTTTTTTTTTCCTAAGGTGTCTTTGGTGGTACTAACTCTGCACCAGAATTTCTGGGATGCAATGTCAAAAACAACACCTAGAACCTTTCAGCAGCTTAGTAAAGGACCTCAAGATGGTTGAGCAGAAGTACAGTGGCTGTCACAGAGCTCCAGGAACAAAAAGGCAAAGAGCTCAGTGGAAGAGGTCTTCTCTTAGTCACCAGCCTGAAAAAACAAAACTGATATAGCTATTGGGACATATCACATCTGACCCATACAAAACACAGGCACTGTGTAAGAGTGAATGGGCTTATGGCTTGCAAATGAACCTTGAAATTTCAGAAGGTTTTATAACAGTCCTTTTTAAAAAAAAATATAAGTGTTCTAGTCCAGATAATTTTAACCTTTCACCTTTGTCTTTTAGGTGCAAATGTTTTAAACGTAGTAGTTCTATCTTTATGCAAACCAAACAATGTTTCATCCATGTTTGTACCTTATTTGTAAAAAAGGTTTTTGTCTTTTTTCCCTTAGAAAAGAATGGTTTTCCATTAAGAAAAGGCCACTTCCTGAAGCATATGGGATAGGGACACTACTAATTGTCACAAAAATGCAGTCTGAAACTTTGTAGCAAAATATGAAATTGGAATTAGGCTTGCAGCTCTGAGTGTTTGGAGCAGTTCTGTTAATTGTTCGGTGTCCATCATGTCTCAGGCACCAAAAGCATTAGTTGATAAACCTATTTTTGAGGAACCAGTGCAAAGACAAGCAGATGTCAAGACAGTGCTTGGTAACAAATTGTCATGTTGTATTTCAATGAAGAATCATAAAAGTACTGGTACTTGTATGCTCAACCATGTAGGACCAGTTTTCCTTTGAAGCTACTCTTCCACATGTCATTTTTTACATGACTGCAGACAAAAGGGAATTGAGTGACTCAGCTGAGACGAAGGCAGTGATGAAAGGAAAGCAAAGCCTTTCTTAGTAAACACACGTAGAGCTTTCTTGGAGGTACAACTGATAACGAGTAAATGAGTTAAAAGGCAATGTTTATCAGTGGCTGCATTTCAATGCATTCTCTTCTAAACAGTTGTCTTTCTGTCATTTTGAAGTGACCTTGGAGGTCAGGAGAAGAAAAACATAACACTTCATCTCCTTTTTTATTTTTCTTTTCTGTATTTTTACTGTAAAATAAATATTTACAGCAGATTAGCACAACTTCAAAGCCATGACACGTGTCTTGGAAGCAGAGGATGTAGCTGGGTCTGCTTGGACAATGTCTGTCACCTGAAGGCTAACCTGCTTGTATGGGCAGAGAACGTTGCCTGCCCAAGCAACAGGGCAACAGATTTGTTTTAAGTACTAGACAATTTGTTAGAAATGAGTAAGAAAACAGTTACAATTAAAAACAAGTGCTATTTAGTTGATGAGAAAGCTCCCACTGACTTCAAAGAAATCAAGTCTGGCCTGTTTATGCGTTACAGCCCGGCTTAACAACCTCGGCTGCAGAAGAAAGTTATTTCTGACATCTTCTCTTTTCTGCATCCAGGCAGCAGCCGGAACACTTTGGGCTATGCTTCTTCTATCTCCATCCACAGGAAAACAGCTTGGTGAGAGCCTGTGCAAGGCCAGCCCGGGGTCACTGCTGCCAGAGAAGGACTTGGTCACTACAGACTGTCCTCTTTCTCCAGCGCCTTGTTCGCTGCATGGCTGGTTGCCATTGGCATTGGCCTGAAAGAGAGACACCTCCTTGGGCTTTCCAGATGGAAGGCTGTCATGAGGGCAACAGCTTGGCCAAAAGCTGTTCCTGAACTGTTAGATGAGCACGACGGCTGCTGGAAGCTGGAGTTTATTCTTGGAGCTGAATACAGTCAAGGCTTGAGAGCAGATTTCAGCCCGCGTTTACACACATGCTCTACAGTGAGAGCATTCCCGACCTGCTAGTATCACTTCCTACAGTAAGCTCAGGGTGGAAACGAACACCTTAAAATTAACTGGAATTCAAGTCATTTAGCAATCTCTCTATCAACCACACATAAGAAAGCAATCCCACTGATGGCAGCAGGTAGCAGACTCAAACCACACGCACAGGAAAATCCCTTGACACTAAAGTGCAGCCAACGAGCATTGCCTTAGTTTTGAGAGGGAGCACACGTTAGGACTCTGCACATGCCCTAGGCTTGCAAGCATTACTCCTGCACTAATGTCTGTTTAAAAACAAATAACATTTTAAGTCTGCCAAAGCCTAGAGTTTAAAGACCTTGAATTGTAAATGATGTTCAGTTAAACCTTCAGCAAAAAAGCAAGAAAAATTCAAACTGACACACTCATATCCTATAAAATGGCAAATAAATCTCCAGTACTGATTGTATTGGACCAAGAGCCTACAGTGCCTGAAGCTCATCGTGTCCGCCAGCTGTACTGATCTACTGATCTATTGCCAGTGCATTTTCTCTGATAAAAACCCTCCACTGCACACACACAAAGCTAAAGGAAGTTAGGAACAGCTCAGAATTTACTTTTTTTTTTTTTGGCTGTGATCTTTCCTGGAAAGGTGCCCAAATGGTGGCACTGGGCAGAAGCCCACACCAGCATGCCCACTCATGAGCTTATGTAGCACCCATCTCTTCATGGCAAACTGGAAATCCTCCTAAAAGCCATGGTCTATCCAACAAAAAGCAAATCTTTGAAGGACAGTTGCAAGGTCCATATTGGTCCTTCAATCTCACAGGTACCCAAATAACATGGGATTTACCAAGAATTCCCAACTGACGCCTAAATGGGGATCCAGGGCAGAGTATAGAAGGCATGTTCCCAAATAATCCCATGTGATATCAATTAATCAGATTAACATAGTAGAGCTAACGGGTGCTCAGAGCATCACCAGAAAACATACAGTAGCAACACAAGCTGATGGCTGTCCTACCCATATCTCCCTAAGGAAATCACTACTTCATTAAGAAGTAATGCTTTGCAGATGCGTGATTAGTTGGGCACTATTTGCTACTGGGTAGTAGCTACTGAGCAATGACTCTGCTCTCTGGTTTAACTCTGGCTGAACCAGTCTCACCTAACAAGGGCTGTGATTGAGATTCATGGAAAAGGAAAACTAAAAATAGATAAATAGACACTAGTATATTTTTTATACATCAAAACATTAAATAAATGTAGTTAAAAAACCTGCAAAGAATGGGTATCTTTAAGGATTTGTAAGATGCAGAGCTAGGCTTGTCTCCTGGCTGACAGCTGTATGTCTGATCTAAGAGCTGGTTCAGTCCAAAGGGCCCTTCAAGGACACATCTGGCTGCCCATCAGGCAGGATGGACTTAAACCAACCCTGCCCATCCAGCTCCCTGATGCAGCCCTGGCGCCAGTGGCCAGGGGACCAGCTCACAAAGGTTTGCAGAAGTGGTGACACTCAGAGTGATTAATATAAATTAACCAGCCACGTGACTTTAGATTTAGTGAAATAAATTCAACTCCTGCAAGGACACACCTTGTTCTGTCTATAGTGCAAAGAATTACATTGAGTAAACTCAGAAAAGGTATTTTCAAAGCTCTTCCTGAGTTGATCTCTGCTTTAAAACTTCATATACTATTTGACCATGAAAGCCTTTCTGTCTTGTGCAGAGGGCATATTGCAAGTCTAAACACACTAAACACGCAATGTAAGCAGGTACAGAGGAGCAGCTGGAGGGACAGAGTCATATCTGGGGAGACAGCTGCTCTGCGCTGTGCGGCCCTGGATCGAGCCTGGCCGTGTCCAGCATTGCTGGCCCTCGCAGTCCCCATCCCCTGCGAGTCCAGGTTCTGTCAGAAAAGGACCAACACGTTTTAGGTCCAAAGCTCTACAGAAAGACCACATGCTCACAGCAGCTGTGGGGACCACAGCCACTGCCTGCCACTGGACTGCCAGCCAGGTCAGAGCATGGGTATCTTAAGAAATGAGCAACAGATTAATAATTACCATGGTTTTCAAGCAGCTTATGGGAATCTCAGCACAGCATATGAAAGCTTTTTGCCTGAAGACTTTTCTCCAGGTGGAGAACCTTCAGATAAGCCTCTTATTTTTGTTGGAGCACGTTGCTATGTGCTGGCTCACACTGCCGGCCAAGCCTGTGCCCATAGCCAGGATGTTGTGTGCACATCAGTCCCTGTCCCACCACTGCCCTTCACCTTCTCCTTCTCTCCCCACTCCAGACAGAGGCAGGACAGAAGCAGTGCATAAATAATGAGGAGCATACCTTTTACATTTCCATTGCAAAAGAAGACATGTTTCTTCTGGTGTCAGAAACCAGAGAGAACAGCCCAAGACACTAAAACACTGTCTGTCCTCCCAGTCCCCGGTCCCACGGACAGCAGAGAAACCATGCAAGCGCTTGTGTCCTCACCTTGCTCGGATTCTTTCTCTCAACATGACAGGGCTGGGGGTTGCTGCCGTTATAACTCCAGCCTGTCTCCTGTAAGATGTCGGGGGTCTGCTGCCTGGTCTGCCGCAACACGATGAAATGAACCTGCTTCTCACTGGCCTGTGGGAGGAGATAGAGCATGAATCCCACCACCCCAGCACAATAAACCCCTGCACTTCAGCCTCAGAGAATTCATGAAATTCCTGGATTTCCCACTGATACGGTTGCAAAGACATAAACCAGTAGCATCAGTTCAGATCAATAAAGTCCGTAAAAATTTACTGCCAGCTACTTAATACTTCTCTTGAATATTTGATGTTAATTCAGAAGAAAAGTATCTGCCCCAAATTTGTCTGGAAGCAGCAATCGCACCACCATGAGTACTTACCAGCTCTTGCACACACCTGCATACACCAGCACAATGTGCCTGCCACAAGGGATGGACAGACAATCGGAGCTGCTGCTGCCAGATGGGAACTCAGAAAAAGATGCAATTAACCCTATAAGGAGGGATGTGCTCAAGCCTTGGCTGGTGAGAGTGGGGATTAAACGATGTAACTGAGTCCACCTGCATGCAATGGGCATGGCAAATGTAAGGCAGTTTGAAGAAAGGGATGTGCAACCATTTTGAGAGGTAAAATCCTACAGCACTATAGCACAGAGAGAGAGAGAGGACAAACAAAAAGCACATGGAGTAATGGAGTTCAGTATGTGAAACTAGCACAAACTCTCACACTAGGAACAGGAACTGCAAAAACAACCCAAAATAAGCTCAAATTGCTTCTGAGTCTTTTTTTTTTTTTTTTTCCCCACAGCACAGTTGCAACACTTATGTGCCTGAGAGATGCTGCAAAGCTTCCACTGAGTTTGTTTTCTCATTATTTATAACATGTTCTATGTGTGCCTGATATCAGCATTACTAATTCCGTGTAAAGGTGAAATTTTTCTGTCTTATTGAATCAGCACTGTCTACCTAGAAGCAGATGGCTTCATTCTTCCCTCAGTGAGGCTCATAGAAATCTGTTCAAGACAGTAGTGGCGATGGGGCTTAGCTGGGTACATCATAGGTGTCTGCTGTAAAGACAAATGGATAAACTGAAGTGTAGAACACCCCACAATGCTCTAGAAGCATACTCAGAAGATTAAAAAATTAATCCTCTAGTCTCCTTCTGTCCAGGCTAAAGACCCTGGTATGATGACAGGCAGGAGGGGTTTTCAAGGGCCAGTCTCCAGAGGGACTTGTGCCTGTTTGCTCACAGGTTATTACTGAGGAACTGCTCAGGATCTCATGTGGAGCCCCCCACAAGCACGTCTGGGTATCTGGTCCCCCTGGGGCTGCAGTAGTGATGCTTGTTGGTACCACAGCCCTGGGGGCATCAGACCTCCAGGCTGGCTTGCTGGTGCACTGACGTGCCCTGCTCGCCAGAGAGAAGCTCAGGGAAAGCTGGTGTGGAACGATCAGCTGGAAACAAAACCCAAATCCAGCTGCATTATTGAAATCAAATCTCCACAGACAATGAACAGAAGCCAGAGGAGGCCCCTGGGATTTTTGGTTTTATCTTTGTTTTGTCTTTTCCGGAGTTGGATTCAATAGTAGTAGTTGAGAGTTTAAAAATGCTTTTGAAAAATGTCACTATCATTACAAAACCAAAACAAACCAAAACCAAACAACCCACCTCTCCTAAACCTCCACTGTAAACCTGAAATCTCCAAGTTCAGGCTGTGCTGTTTGCAAGGAAGGTGGTATCTCAGTAAAAAATGTGCACCGCTTTGCTGCTTTCCCAATACTTTGAGGGATGCTAGCTTTTTCCTCAGCAGCTGAAATCACCACAGCTTCATAATATAACATTTGGTACATGCATACATATTTCAAAATATCTTCCTAGGTATTTTTGCCAGGTCTGTTATTATGCAATATTAACTTCTGGTTTCTGGATTCATCTGGTACCCAAAAGCAGAATGCTGTATCTCAGGACAAATGAAACCACCCTGGATACTAGTTTGCAACATGATTGACATGGAACTGAACAATACAACACTGAACATCCTAAGGGCATATGGCCCCACAAAAATCCAGTTTTCTTTAAAACAAACAGCTTCAACTTATGTAACTTCTGTTTAAAACTCATCTGCTGCCACATGGTTAGTCTCAAAGTTAGTTATTTAGAGGAAGGTTGTAAATGTGATTAATTCTTGTAGAACCACTAGCAAAAGTTCAACTAGAGTCTCTACTGCAATGCCACATTTGTCTCCAGGTCAGTTAAGTAATTTCTCAGAAGTCCAGTGTGTTTTTAAAAGTTATCCAAACAACAAGGCCAGCTTTTGTATTTATGTACTTCCATATAAAAACACATTAACGTTTCTCCTAATCAGAATATTACTTACTGCTTCATTCTGATCTCCCCCCTCCCCACCTCTTATCCCACAATTCCTTCTCCATTTTTTACACTGAAGCAAGAATTAAAGAAATTAAGTTAGCTTTGAGACTGAATGCAAGCAATAGCTGAAACAATCTACTAGAACTAAAATTTGTTACTGTCAAAGCCAATCAGACAGGGAGGCAGAGACATGGTGGCAATTGCCTCTTCTGCTCTGGGCAGAAGTTGCCCCATCCCTCACAGGGATGGTGGAGCAGGGACACGGTTTGCCCACAGCGGCCACAGGACCTGCTTTCTGCTGACAGTGGTTGTCATGACAGAGAGGGGGTCGTGAGCCCATTGGAGATGCTCTGAACTCTGGTGGGGGGAAGATGGAGAGAGGAGGGCGAACATCTGGTGGCAGTAAAGTCTGGCTTAACCCGTGCAGCTCAGCTTGTTGGGCTCACATGAGCACCCACTGATCTGTTACCTTGTTCCTTTTCTTGTCACTCCCATGGAAAACAGATGTGGAATGTCACGTTATTTAGCTTAAAACTGCCACATCTGACACAAGGCCATCACTAAAGATGACACGACAAATGGGAAGCAGCAGACTCTCAAGTGTTACAATGTGTGCACGTTCCTAATTAGCACTTGAGCGTTTTCTTCATTTCGGTTCTTGTGACTGAGCTTATAAACAGCCAGACACCTAATCCACTGATTAACAACTGCTTCACATATGCTGAAGAAGGCCTGAAGAATCAAATTTGTCTCAATTATTCATTATTTAGAAGTCAAAACTAATCAGATTCCACAGAAATCTAATGTTCTCCCAGCTGTGCTTGGCCTAACAAGCCACGACCGCCCTTTATGATATTAGTGAATATTAGTTCTGCTTTTAAAGAAACTGGTGGTGTATTTGAAGCTTCCACCACTGTTAATTTTAAGACCTCAATGTACTGTGAGTGACACACGCTGAGGTCCTGACAGGCAGGACACTGTTGAGAAAGCAGAGGACATAGTAAAACATCCCTTTGTGTAGGAAGAAAATGCAAAACACTTGTGGCTTCAGTATAATGTTTTTTCTCTGGCATAACATGGAAACAGGAAAAGCCAATGATAATTGATGAAAAAACATGACAAAAAAGACACAGGTTCTGGGAATTTTGCATGAGACAAATGTGATTCCTAGAGCTCACATCAATGCAATGTAATCCTGGCTTTTTGGAAACCTGAGTCTCCCCTTTGATGGGCATGTTGTTTGAATTCCCAGGCACTGGTGTGCATTTCAAGCATTATTATAAATAACACCCACTCTTTGGAACCCAATAAGAGCTTTAGTTATGTATTTAAACACTTGTGTGTGAACTGTCTCATTAGTCATTTTTTCCATTTCAACTCTAGGCTGCATGTGTTTTTTGCTTAAGAAGCACTGTTGCCTTGTTTTTTAGCCATAAAAAACTGTTTCGAGAATACAGGGGGTTTTTTGTTTGTTTGTTTGGGTTTTTTTGGTTTTTGTTTGCTTGTTTGGTTGGTTTTTGATTTTTTTTTTTTTTTTTTTTAAAGGTTTTCATTCCAGACTTTGTTCCCCTCGGAGAATTTAAACCTGCTCCCACTGCCACTTTCTGCTCCCACTGCCACTTTCTGCTCCCACTGCCACTTTCTGCTCCCAGTTAGTGAGCTACACAAAGTAATCCAGAATTTCAACAACTGGCATTAAGCAAGGGGGCACCGTTTTCTTTACCTAGGCTATAAACTTCCCAATAGAAGCTGGCTACAGCCAACTGTGCACCTATGCTAAAGCAGGGATCCTTTCCACAAAAATACATGAATTCAAATGCTGCTGTCAATCTGACTCGTATTACCCTGATTGTACCTATCAGAAGGGGAAAGAAACCAGCCTGCTTTGACATCTTGTTATTGAGACTCATGAAATTCTTCAATATGTGAACACTCCACATGCCTCCAAATGAAATGTAAAATTGCACAAGTATAATGATTGCTATAAATATGAGATAAAAGCAAGATAAGATTCTTGGGTTTGCTTTGTATGTTGAAGTTTTGTAAAAAGGTAGGCTGTAAAGAGGGAGAACAAATGAAAATGGTTCTGGAGGGGAAATTAGGCAGAAGTTGACTGTTTTTGTAGCTGAGAAAGGCACAGGGGTTTTTTCTGACAGTTTTGTGGTAAGACTGTTTAGTGCATTGCAGAAGCACACATTTAGTTCTCCATGTGAGTCTAAATAGAGGTTTATAAAAACTACAGATACAGATCAATTTTCTCCAAAACATCTGGATTTCCGTATGCTGGATTTAGGCAAGAAATATCTACATAGTATGGAGTACCTTCGGTCGAAAAACACCCCCATGGGAAATCACTGAGTCTGGGAGGATGACATTCATCCTTACACATGCTGTTGGTTGCCTCAGGCCGCTCCAGTTTGCTCTGGGGCTGCACCAGGGAGCACTGAATGAGTCAGGACCCAGCTGGAACCAGTGCTCCCAGGGCACAGGCTGGCCTGCCCTTTGGCAGAGGGCACCACTCTTTGCTGATGCAGAGGGTATGTGGAGGTTTACATTGACCTGTACTTTACAAAGCCCCCTGACTGAGCTGATTGCACAGGCATCACTGGGAGGTGATCCATGCCCATATTCATCCTTGTACCCACCGTGAAACAAGGTTGCTTTTAGAGGTGTAAGTCCCATCTGAGCTTGACACATCTCCTTCCCTCCCCAAACTCCACAGTCATTAATTTTGGCCCCTGCTTTGCAGTGGATGGTAAAAACGCGCTTCTTGGCTTTTGCGAAGTCCAGAACCCAGGCTCAAAGTGGGGGTGACAAACCTGTATCAGCTGGGCTGCACTCTCTGGACTGCTGTACCGATGGTCGTGCCCATTGATAGCCAACACCCGGTCATTCTCCTGAAGCTGTCCATCACGGGCAGCCACGCCGCCTTCCAGCAAATTGAAAATAAATACCCCTGGTTCATCAGCCTTGCGGACCAGCTTTATTCCCAGATGCTCATCCGGACTGCTTTTGTTTAGCACAACATGGAAACTGTCATCCCTGTTGCAGAGAGAATCAAGGAAAAGTCCACTGTTTCGGCATCGGTACCTCTGCTCTCGGAGTACTGTCAGTCGGAGCATGTGGCAGGGTTGCTTCAGGATTGACAGGGCATAGTTGTGAGGCACATTTTTGATGTCCATGCCATTTACCTGGAAAAGAGGAGTGTAAATAAGCAGCAGAAAGACTGCCTAATCTGAATTGGCACTGGAGAGGGCAGATATGTTTACACAGATGTCTTCATACGAAGTGACGTGTGCTATTTTGAACTGTGTCATGCAGGAGGCCAAGTTTGTGGTGCAGAACAGCCTTGCCCCTGAGGAAAGGACATACTGTACAGATACTTTCTGCTTCTTTTTTTCTGCTTTCTCCCTGATACTCTCCAGACACGCACATTATTTTTCAGCTTTATTATAGCTCTTCCCCAAGCTCCAACATCCTTTCATATATCTTAGTTTTATTCCTCTAGCTTCTGATTTCAAATCGCCTTGCCAGCCTTTACTTTCACTCCCACCACTTTTCTGCCATTTCTTGTCTTCATTATCTCCCAGTTGTTTTAGGTACAGTAAAAACAAATGTTCCCCACCAATGAATCTCTAATTAAAATGAAGAAAAGAGCCTCAAGTAGAAGTTCAAATGTCCTGGATATTTACTAGCAATTATGCTGAAATACCACACTAGACAATTGGCTTTTTTATGTTTCTCAGTGTTTTCCAGGTAACACTTAGCTCAGATGGCAGTAAAACCGAAGAACTGCCACTTCTTTGATTTGGCTGGGGAAAAGAAGGAGAAAAAAAGAGCTTCCAGTCAATCCTGTCACGTCTGCGTGTGTAAGAGTGACTAGATATTGCACTTTATCACTGCTAAATGAAAACTAGTTGCAAGGTTGCAATTCATTGCTGGCTGGAAAACTTGAATGAGACAAGTTATTTCTGTGTAGTTTCACATCGCACAGGTTGGACCACTTAAATATTAAGAAATATCTCCAAACCACAACAGAAATATTCCTCAACACGGCAAAAAGCATTTGACTGGTGTTTGATTTTGCATAATATCTGTGTGGGAATGACAGAGATGTTCCTGCTATGGTCTCACAGGAGACTGCATCCCTGGAGGCACAGCTCAAGTAACTTTGAGTTGCCCGCTTGGGCGTGCGCAGCACCAGCATGATGCTGAAATAGTCATTAATCCTTAGTAAATGCCCAGGCAGGCAGGTATGGCCAAGAAGAGCTGAGCTGGGCCCATCCATGCTGCAATCACAGCTTCCCACTGCAGCTTGGATATGCCCTGCAGGAACAGTTTTGGCTCAGTGATGCTATTAACTATGCTGCTCTGTGCTGGCACCAGTATAAAAAGCTTCCCCAAAATGTGTGACGGGGTGACACTCATCCAGCTGCCACCTGGAACCACAATCCAGAGGCACATTTAAACAGAGCAAAATGTCCCCGCATCGTGATCCTGCAAAATCCCTTTGGCCAGCGGTCCATCAGACATGAAGCAGAAGGCATATCACAACCTTGACATGCCTTAAGCATCCTCAGCTACAAGCAAGGTCAGCAAAAGCTTGGAAAGCAGGATGGCTTACAGGTGGTGTTCTGAACTTCAAACGACAGTATCCTTTCTAACTACTCACATGGAATATTTAGTAGAAATCAGTAGGGCTGGGAGAACTACTCACTAACCCTACCAGCCAGGCGTGCTAGAGAAGGCAGCAAGATGGACATGCAGAGGCCCACCTGGAAGATGACCCTGAGATACATGAACCCAGACACATGGGGCATACCTGCCTTGCAGTCCACCCAGCTCGTGTAGCCTTATCCCAGGCAATGCCACAACGGTCAGTCTGAGCACCAGCACCAGTGTCCATGGCAGCATGGTCCACAATGAACAAAGCACTCTGCTCAGAAGTTTACCTGTAATTTGGAAAACCTATGGAGCTCTTCGCCATCCCTGGCCATGCTGTCACCAATATTTGAACTAGATGATTAAAGCTGCTTTGGGTGAGCACGTGGTTGAGCTCAGTTGTACATTTGGCATGCAATGTAAATATACCTGTGCACTCCAACTATACACCATCAAAGCATTGAAACAAGAAAAGGAACTAGCATTTTCTGTTACTGCACTTTCCTTCTAAGGATTGAAGCATTAACATAATTTAGCATCCTTGCAGATCTCCCAGTCACTGGGGTAGCTGAGAGTGCAGTTGCCATTCAGAAGCTATTGCTGAAGCCACTTCTCACAAGATACATGATCTTTAACCATCTATCCTAATTCTAGTTCATCTGTTTTGTATTTCTATAGAAACAGGAGCAGAAGTAGCAGCCAACAGCTAACACCTGTATGCTGCTTAAATTTCTTCTTAGAGATGTCACCTGTGGCTGCTGGTGGAGCAACATTCCCAAAACCAGAACAGGCAGCACCTCATATGCTGTATAGTGACAAACGCCTCACACATGGGACCTAGATGCAGAAAGAATTTAACCCTTATCAGGCCCCTATCACTTGGTATAAGAGGAACATAAGGCAATGGAAACTTCACTAACTGAGATTTAAGCTCACAGTTCAGTAGAAGCAACACAAAAAGTTTTGGCACCACTGGGTCAGAAATTCCCACAGTATATTGTGTAACATTGCATTTTGGATCTACCATGTTTGTAGATGGTAGAAATCAGAGAGGCTTGGTAGAGAACAGGAAAATAAACAAATCTGTAAGCCTCAATACCCATTGAAATTAATGAAATCATTGCAGCATGCAGAGGAACTGAACATCCTTCTGCATGCATTATTCTGCCCACACAAACAAGCAACATTGCAAATCTCATCTTGTGACTGACTTACACCATCTTATTCTTTGTTAGGATACTTTTATCTTGTACCTTCACATTACTGTACCTTTAGTATTATGTCTCCAGGCAGCAATCTTCCATCTCTGGCAATTAGCCCATCTCGATAAATGTGCTGTATAATAATGTGGACCAAAGGAGTCTCACTGCCTCCCACAATCCTAATTGCCAGGTTTTCGTGGGCATTCGTACGGTTGATCTTAATGCAGGTAATTTCCCCATCTGGAATCAGGTGATACAACCTGGGAAAACCTGGAAATGCACATTGTTAGGTATTTATTTGACATCACAGCTTTGCTTTCTTAACACATGCACCACACAACTGCAAGTATCTGCCAGTCAACCAAACTAGGTTTTAGGCATGGATATGACTTATACTAAGTGTGGAAGAAAGGATATGTATGTTTGCTGAGTGGACTCGAAGGGATCTTTTTTTAATTAATACATTCGAACGTCCTTTTAGTTTTTTTCTTTTCCACCCACAAAACACAGCTCTAAACCACTGATGTAATCCAGACAGAGGAAATGTACTGAAGAAAACAAACAAACAAACACAACAGTTAGACATGCTAATATTTTAAAGGAAAAAAATACATTTTTAGTCAGCAAAGACCCCTCCGAGCCAGGCCATGGTTCCTTGCTGGCCCTAGAGAAGATGTGCACGGACATTCTGCAAACCTCCATTCCCACTGTGGTGGGCTGCACACCCTGTCTCACTCGTAGCATCCCAACATGCCCTGTTTTCCTCTATTTTTTGTGCCATAGCTGAGGACTGGGTGCTTGGCTTGTGACATCCAAGGAAGCACTCTTTTACCCTCAGCTGGCAGAAAGGGAAGATTTCTCGGGCAACCCAAAGCAAACAGCAGTTTCCCTTCCAGATCCCTCTCTTTTCATCCCGGCTTGAACTCTAGGAATTAGGAATAACTCGTCCTTACTGTGACGTGTTTATATTAAACCCACAGGACACCGCAGGTGCCTGGAAGGAAAGATCTCTGCTGGGCCTGGCAATCTGGATGTGAGGAAGAGGAGCTAATGGTGGGCAGGGGTCCTTTCTGTATTTATAATGCACTAGAGAAGAGTATCCTCTTCCAAACCCTACTTTTCAACTGGCGTGTTTGCTTTCACAGCATGTCCCTAATACTTACTTTCCTTCTAGGTCAATTAAAAATTTTAATCCACATTCAACAGTGAGCAAAATTGAAGTAAAAGCACCAGTGAGTTTTCTAGCACAGGTATATCAGACTTCAAATATTTTGAATCCCTTATATGTAGAAGAAAGCTTTTGAGGTTTTTTTGTGTGTGGGTCCAACCCAGCACTTACATGAAAAACCTGTAAGTCAATAAATTAAGTGCTAATATTTTTTCAATAACCTATTTTAGAAATGAAAGTACAGTCATTGTTACTGCATAGCAGCACAGTGTTAAATGAAAATTAACAGAGCAGTATGTGAGGCAGAATAAATATTTTCTACTACAGAATTAGCAGGTAACAAACCAGCAAGGTACCAAAGCCTCTTGAGAGAGAGAAAGGGGAAAGAAAGAACAGGGAAAAAATATTAAGAAACACCATGGTGCATCCCTTATCACTTCTTTGATCACGTGCTCGCCAGAGTAGGAAGCTGTCTTCCTCCACGTCTGTGAAAAGCACCTACCAGTAGCACAGACTTCGACTTTGTGGTTTTACACAGAGTTGACAGGCAATAAAAATCTATCTAGATAACTGTACGGCCTTCATCAACCTAATATCCAAGTATTCATCTAGTTTATACTCTTGTGATAGCAGTTACTGCACTAATACAGATTTACTTTGGTTTTGCACACAGCTTCAACATCTCAGGAATGGAATGTGCTTTATTTTCCCCATACTCCTCTATTTTCTGAATTGTTTGCCCATTTTGTAACTTGTTCACTTCTCTCTAGCCTGAAGGGTGGATTAACTCCATCTAAATCCAGGCCTCTAACCCAAATGCATAATTTGATGATCTGCTTGCTCTGGCTTCCCTTACAGTGCACGGGCATCCAAAGGCAGTGATACCAGCTTCACCACTACTTCACTTCTGGAGGTGCTAAACTCTCTCCACTGCTATGTAAGAAGAAAGAGGCAATAAATGCTGGCATCTCAGTGGGGTGATTAAAGTCAGATGATACAAATACTCCTCAAAAATCACTGAAGGCCTGATCCTATACATCAGAATAAGCATGCACATTTTATACTCTCTGTGGGGCTATTGGTGTATATGTGTGTGTATATATATATATATATATATATATATAAAAGTAAAAATGCAAATGATAATCTGAACCCTCCCTCAGACCCTCTCTGCACAGAAATAGCATAAATATATACGTCCGCATATTTTGGAGGTTACCAAACCAGTTCTGTAGCAGAGCTGCTTCCATTTCCCTTTGCATTCACCTCATGTCCTAACTCTGCTTTTTTACTCAAACCCTCATTCGCCTTCATTCCTAATACCTCAATCTGAAAATTTTTTTAAAGAAATTACCCAGTTTCATTTCTTGACCATGGAGAACTGTGGACTGAACAAGCTACTGACACTCCCTCATAATTTCAGCCTGTAATTATCCAAGAGCAAGATCAGAGAAATGTGGCAGTGAACAGGTCTCTACACTTATATAACGCTTGTATAAATATTTATATAAGATATAAACATGCATAAGTTTCTTTGCATCTTGAACAATGGTTTAACTGGTTTATTAAGTTCTGCAGTGGCACTTGGCTGATTTTCAACATAACTTTATGAAGAACCTTTCAGAGGAATTTTTAATGTCTAATATCATTCTCAAGTGTGCAGTCTACAACAAAACAAATCTTCCCAAGACATTTATCTTGCCAGTCTGCAAGTCACTAGGTTTCTCTTTCCATAGTTAGCAGGATGTACTGCCACACCTCCTGTCTTCATTTGATCTCTATTCGTTATTGAACATAATTAATAAATTGCATCATTTTCCTCAGATGGGCTAAGCAACCAAAATAATTCCATGATCCCCTAATTTCTACTATATTTATTGAAGACTTGCCTGTTATTTTCATGTTGGTGTTTGTGTTACCAACAACCTAGACTGTCATAAGTGAAAGGCCAATGCCTATTTTAATAAACACAGAGTAAGTTTGACAAACTAAACGTATAAAAAGCACTTTTTTTTTTTTTTTTTTAGTAAGAAAATTCACTGTAGCTTTTTCACCAAACAATCCACATGCATTGTGTGCAGTTTGATCAAAACCTACCATGCCTGTTTCAAGATGATGCCATGTCTGGAAAGCAATGCCTTCAACTTGAATTGTTCTACTGTGTATACCATACCCAAAAGAGGCGGACCCTGCTCCAGCACACGGTTGCATGGAGTGAATGGGGCCTCAGCAACCACAGTTTAAGGGCTCTAACTGAGTTGAGGGCTTGTACCATTCACACATACACAGCCTGTTGTGAGGCTGGAGCATCAGTTTGCACAGACCCAATTTTCCAGCCCTTACACTCTTAATTAGAATTGTCTGTTCTCTTTAACCAGGTTTTCCAGAGCAGGAAAACCCAGGAGTATTGCATACCTTTCTTTACCATTTTATATTTCCAGTTCTTATATATCGAAGAGCTGCTGAATCTAGAAAGGAGAAAACTTTCTGTCTTGTTTTTGGTGATTCTTGCAGGTTTTCCCGCAGAGTGCTGTGTTTTTGTCACCGAGGGTTGTATGGAGCATTCTGAATCTGTCAATATAATGAAATGTCACCTGTATTCAGAAAGGTTGTATGCGCTTTTCCCTCAAGCAATATTTTCCTTATATTAGTGTGCAATTTTATTGCTATTTTCACACATCCCACTACGGTAACAAATAACATAGGAGAGACCAGCTTTATACAGTAAACTCCGCTTGTCTGGTATGATGTAGGACACCGAGCACTCACTAGTATAGTAGCTATGAGACTGTAATACAAATTTTTCAGTATGCTTCATCTTTTGTCCCCACAATTTATAGTACTTAATGGCAAGTGTTTTCTTAGTGCTCAGGTTTCAGCTGGCTTCAGTTTGCACCGTGCTCTTTCTGACAGTACTGCCATCAGGATAACTTCTGCCTTCATTGCCACAATCCAGTGTGACAAAGCACTACGTAATGTTTGCCCTGGCTCTGGAGTCCAGATCAGTCAAAGTCACTGTAAATAAAACCTGTGTCTGAGGTTGCAAGTCCTTGTTTAGATCAGAAGTTCTGACTGATGTGAGGTGCCATCCCACCTCCATGAATAAGACTATCTGCAGGGACACACGCTCATGCTTCCCAGCATGGGATGGCACCTCATCACCAGATTGTAAATGAAGCTTTTGTAACCTATTCTTGGAAAATTCTTGTGTCTGTGAATGTCACGTGCACTTGCACTAATGTGGGGCTTCATTCTACAGATCTTCCTTTCCAACTGATTTTCATTTACCATTTCATTCTCTCAGTGGTTTGCCATCATTTTGATTTAATGCCTTCTCTTAATTCTTCAGTGATGCTGGTCTTATGCAGGGGACAGATAGAAGACAATGCCAGTTCTAATACCTCTTATTGCTTTTGGACATTCGTCTCACCAAAGGAGTTCCAAAAGAACTAAACTGAAATAGTTGTAGAGTTGAATGTGTCCCAAAAGAGTTGTGGCTGTCTCATCTAAAGCAGGCAAAGTTTATTGGTCTGCAGTGGAGGAAATGCTACAGAAATGATCTCTTCTGAAAATTGCCTGGTTTATCGTCCTGGAGCAGAGTACTTTCAATCAGCCCTGTAAGATATCCCACAACGGTTCTGGGAAATCAGAACTTCAACTGAATCAAAACTGGGGCAAACAGGAACAATGTGGGATTTCTGTGGGGTGCAGCCTCCCTGAGATGAAGGTTGGGCTGCTGCTATCTTGTCCTATGGCTGGATAAGCCACTTTCTTTTCTGCACATAGAGAGCGTTAATGCCATGAAATGGTTGATACTTAGAGCCATCTGTGTTTCACTTACCTTCTTTTTCTTCATATACCTTTCCCAAATACTGAAGTATTTATCATACATATCTATCTATCTATCTGTTTTATAGATATATAAAACACAATGAGGCTCAGACTGAACAGTAGGAGTGAGATACACCCATACAACAGGAGAGTCTGTCCTGTGGTGCTGCTAGTGCCTGCCAGGGCTTCCTTGGTCTTAACTGTTGCAAAGCAAAAACAATGCACCCACCATGACACTCAGAGGAATGCGTTTCACTTTGAACAACATTTGACATCCTCAAGCAATCACAAATCCAATTCATTTTATAATTACTTGACTGCAAAATGGAACCGATGAACATTTTTGAAAACCAGCAGCAGGGCTCCCTTTTACTGTAAATTTGTATAGAGGTTTTTGCAGTTGCATTCCCAAAATCTCTTCTCCTAAAGCATTAACTGGTTTATGACTTATTTGTAGATCAGTATGAGCAAAGAGTATATAGATATAGTCTTTCTTGCAAGTGAATTTAAAGAGTGTGATGCCAAACTAAGAACATAGTGATACAAATAAGCATAGCAAAGCTGGAGCAGTCTTCGCTTGGGGGTATTTTATCATTTAAGTAGATTGTCAAGGTCATTTACACTAGTAGATAAAGTCAGAAGATATTACATCTTAAATGCGTCAGTGCCAGAAGGATGTTCCTGTCACCTTCCTTCACTACTCAGAATGAAACCATCTCTTTTAAACTTTCCTAATTTCTTTTTCAGACCTGGAAAGCTATTTGTAGCTGTAAGTGCTATTAATAAGATTATTCTTCAGGCAGGTATCACAAGCTTGGGTGCTGCACTACAGACAAATACTTCTTTGCATGTGTTATTTACAAATGACTAAATTATTAAAAATGAGAAAATCTTAATGCCTCCTTCCTCCAAACTTTTTCTCATCAGTGTTTGCACTTTTCATTCACTTCTAATATTATATTTGGTTTGGAAAATGAACAGTTCTCTGTCAAAAATGTCACCAAAACATTTAAACAGAGGAATAAAGAAAGCCTGAATCATTTCAGTCCAAAACGGGCACATTGTTTAAACAAATCAAACCACAGGTTGAAAATGGAAATCATGAAGTTATCTTCAGAGTGCAAGACTGTTACCAGCTCCAGGTATAAGATGGCATTAGACTGTAACTATTCTTCTGCTGTAATTATAACAGAAACGTATTTGGTGTTAGGCATCATATTTTTCAGTGTCCCCAGGTAGCAAAGGAGTTTTCCAAAACCAGTACTGCATTCAGCTACAAGTTAAGCAGAATCATGGTTATTTGAATATTTTTTCTCCCACATTAGGAATGATTATTTTGCCTTGTACCCTTGCAGCCATATTGGAGCTGAGCATTGGCCTCACAGATGTATCAGCTTCAGATTAAAGGCACCTACACACTCTGCAGTAGACAAATAGTAAATTTGACATCAGTGCTGCTGATGTTGAGGGTCAATACATAGGTATGCACTATGATTTTCATTCTCAGAGCTCCTTTGACCAAAATACAGGCAAATAATAACAGCAAAACCTGAACTAAGATGAGGAAATTCTTGAAAACTGGGGACAGATGGACTATAATACATTGAGCTTTGCCAGATGATCTGACGGCTCCTTTACCAACAAAAGGTTATCAGCCAGAAGAGGTTATTTCGCATTGTGCCTGGCACAGTCTCAGCTTTATTCTGCTCAGGCACTGACCATGCCTGCTGAGGAAAGGAGCCACTAGAGAGATCATGAGATGCCGTCCAACCTCCTGGAGCAATGAGGCATGGCTGAGGTGTGCTCTCAGGTGATCCCAGGCAAGAAGCTGTGAAAGTTGGGGCAAGGCAGCAGCAGGAATCAGTGCGCTCACACTGGGTGTGGGGGGACAGGAACCACTACCCACAGGAGCACCTCCATTCCCAGGAGACCAGAGTAGCAATGGGGACACAGATATGCGGGGCTGCTTTTTTCCAATGGGTTTGGACTGGATCATTAGTGAGCACAGGGCAGAGCACACTGCTGCCATCCCTAAAGACTGACCAACAACTCTAACCAGGAGTCAAACTGCAGACTGCTCAGAACAGCTGAGGATTTTTAAAAATAAATAGAAGAAGAAAACATACAGAATGGTAGAAGAAAACGAGCTTCCAGCTGGCAGGATGATAACTGCTACAGAAAGAAGTGTATTCATTTGCTCCTCCAGTAAGAAGAAACAGAGAGAGCCTTTGAGATGCCATTACACGAAACACCTGTTGCAAAGAACTGAGTAGCAATCCTTGTCAATGTTGTATTTGTATTCCTGCAACTTACTTGCAGTTTTTTAAAGACCAAATTGCTGAACTGTGTAATTAAAATGCATTCGTTGCATATGTAATTAATACAGTAATTTAGGTACCCAGCTTCTGTGATCTCATGCGTAAGAGTAACTGCTCATTAAGTAGTTACATGCCTACCTCGTTTTTCCAGTGCAGCAGAATATATTTGGAAGCTTACAGGTAGGCTTGGTGCAGAGGAATGAAACCAGAAGCACAGCCAAGGACAGAATGGCAATCCTGACACTCTGAATGGGACCCTGAAGGGGCAATCACTTCTGAGCCCCATTATCTGTCCCTTAAAAAGGAGACGACGGTGCCTTTCATTCTGCTGGAAATCTAAAGTCCAGTTTCATCTTCATATCTCCCTTTTATTAGCATGTGGACTGTGCTGAGTTACTGAATAGGTATTGTTTGCATCCAGATCATACTCACACACTCTGGACATGAAACCGCA